>NC_064572.1:82708727-83018415 GCF_937001465.1 Orcinus orca
CATGTGGCAGGAAGGCTAGAGAAACTCGCAGGGGTGGGAGTTTCTGTGCTTCTAAGCCCAGACTGGACCTGCTTTCCCTGGGATGAAGGGGTCTCTGCCCAAGACCTAAAGTCAGTGCGTTTCACCAGGCGTTGCTGCCCGAGATGGGCTCCGTGTGAGTCACGCTAAAGGAGGACCTGCCAGAAGGGGCAGCCACTGCAGAGCTGAAAGGCTCTCGCTCACGACTCCCTGGGGAGACACTTTCCCACGGCTGCGCTTTGAGACCCCATCCATCAGTCAAAGGCGTTTTACATGCAGTGGCCTTGACGTGCCCAGTTCCGCAGGAGCCCCTTCCCAATCCGCTTCCCACACCACTGTGAACGGACCCTGGCTTCCTCCTGGAAGGCTCTAGCTCCCATTCTAGAGTTCACGTTCCTTGGAGGCAGGCATGGGGTCACGCATCTTGCTTCACCCCTACAGGCCCTGGGAGGGAGATGTGTATCCAACAGCCCCCTGTTGATTTTTCTAGCAGTCTCACCAAAGAGGCAGTTCAGATGGGCTCGCCTGTGGGAAAGCACTAACATAATCAGGAGCATAATTTTTCATTACTTTCAAAAAATTCATGTATAATACATAGTAATTACTGAAATATTAAAATTAAGGTAAGGAAACATAATCCTCACTGCTATATTTTGATATATAGCTTTCCAATCTTTTTTTATATGTATCCAGACACAGATTTTTTAAAAAACAAAACTGAGATACTATTGCCTGTTCTGTTTTGTCTCTTTACAGAAACATAAAATGCATCATAAACATTTTTTCCGTATTAGTCATTGTTCTATTGCAAAATCATTTTCAGTGACTGGCTAGGGCTCCATTGTACGCATGCTCATAATTTATATCACCCACTCCCAATTGCTGGCTTTCAGTTTATTTTTTAAAACTGTCTCACTATTCTAAACCACACTTGAACACGTGTCCTCATAGGTCTATCTCGGAACACATCTTGAATTCTTTTTCTGGTAAATTCCTAGGGGAAAAACTGTTGGGTCAGAGGATAAGTACATTTTAAAGGCTTCAGTAAGTGTTGCCAATTTGCCCTCCAGAAAGATTAGATCAGCTTTTGTCCTACCGGCAGATGACAGTGGGGAAGATCTATTTAAATATTAGCCGTTTTCTTGGCCCTTTCCTATCTTAAAAAAAAAAAAAAAATCCCTCCAGGAGTCCTACAAGGTTAATGAATATATTCATTTCTTGTGGGTAAATGATTTGTGAAATCAAAACATCGCCTGGAATATTGTAACATCTGAGAATTGTGATGGGGTTGCAGTAAACGCTAGGCAGGGAAAGTCAGGCACAAGAAGCAATAATGGTTCTCCTGCAGACCTGGCCACGCTTGGGAGGAGATTATAGTTTGTTTTTTTTCAGAGCATGTCAGTTTGGGGGCCCTGCTGGGGATCTCCCAAGTTTCTATAATGTTGGTCACATTTGTGGGCCAAGCTAGCAGAGGACTGCTCCAGCCCTGTCAGTGCACCAAGGCTAGGGTCTGCTGATGGATGGGTCTGGCCATCAGCCAGGGGCTCTCATTTTAGAACCCGAGGAAGGGACACCTAAAGATGACAGCCAGGGCTGTCCTAGGGTATGGAGCCCCGGGCAAATATTGTTTTCAGGCTTCTGTCTATGGAAATGATTGGTGAAGATACGGAGAAAAGGGAACCTTGGGCACTGATGGTGGCAATGTAAGTTGCACAGGTCTAAGGGTGGAACTGGTGGCAGAGTTCCCTAGGAGACTCATGGTGGGCAAGCCAACTGTCCCTTATCTAATGGGGACAGGCACAGGATGACTCACCCAGGACACTGCTCTCCATGGCTTCAAGTCTGGGAGAAGGTGGGGAAAAAAGATAGACATGTGCTCACCAACCCACAGTGCCCAGGGAAGGATACAAATGCCAAGGAGGGGGAGGTTTTAGCCAAGTGTTGTGGGATGGAAGGACCAGGATATTGTGTGCAGGGGAGCGTTTGGGTCCCCAAGAATGGATAGATTTTCATTCGAAAAGAGACGTGCACCCCAATATTCATAGCAGCACTATTTACAGTAGCCAAGATATGGAAGCAACCTAAATGTCCATTGACAGGGGGCTTCCCTGGTGGCACAGTGGTTGAGAATCTGCCTGCTAATGCAGGGGACACAGGTTCATGCCCTGGTCTGGGACGATCCCACATGCTGCGGAGCAACTAAGCCCGTGAGCCACAACTACTGAGCCTGCGCGTCTGGAGCCTGTGCTCCACAACAAGAGAGGCCCACGCACTGCGATGAAGAGTGGCCCCCACTTGCCACAACTAGAGAAAGCCCTCGCACAGAAACGAAGACCCACCACAGCCCAAAATAAATAAATAAATAAATGTAAATGACCATTGACAGATGAATGAATACAGACGATGTGGTATATATACGTATATTTATATACGTATATATTCTATTATATATGTATATACATATGTATACATGTAGAATATTATGTATAGAATTATTATAATATTACTCAGCCATAAAAAAAGAACGAAATAATGCCATTTGCAGCAACATGCATGGACCTAGAGATTATCATTTTAAGTGAAGTAAGTCAGCAGAGAAAGACAAATATATGATATCACTTATTTGTAGAATCTAAAAAAAAAAGATACAAATGAACTTATTTACAAAACAGACTCACAGGCATAGAAAACAAACTTATGGTTACCAATAGGGATAGCGGTGGGGGGGCAGATAAATCAGGAGTTTGGGATTAATATAAACACACTAGTATATATAAAACAGGTAAACAACGAAGACCTACTGTAGAGCACAGGGAACTCTACTCAGTATCTTATAATAACCTATAATGGAAAAGAATCTGAAAAAGAATATATATACATGTACGTGTAAACTGAATCACTTTGCTGTACACTTGAAACTAACACAACATTGTAAATTAACTATATCTCGATTTTTTTCAAAAGGGGGAAAAATGGATAGATTTTGGCAGGTGGAAAGAGACACGAGCATTCCATCTCCATCCATGGAAGACAGTGAGAAGGTGGGAGCCTGGAGGAGTGGTCAATCCAGTCTACATGGCTCTGAGGAGCCTGGACTTTCTCTGTGGGCAGTGGGGAGCCGGCGATGATTTTTGAGGAGAGGAGAGGTGAGAGTTGGTTTAAAGTGTCCCCTTGATCCAAGGTAAGATATTCTTGCATAATCCAAGCAGCATACATTATGATAGAATCCACATTTAATTAAGAGCCATATTAAAAGTACACAAGTGACGATATTCTTTTTCTATCGTTTGTGAGAATTAGTAACAAACCATGAACAAACCCAGGCTGAGACTGTTTTGTTGGCTTGTTTATTTGTTTGTTGGAGACTATTTTTAAATATATTTTGTCTTCTCCATTTCCAGAGGGAAAATAACCAAAAAGAGATCTCTTCCAGGGCCTATGCCCTTCACTCCGAACTCCAAGGCTATTTTGATCCTTGCTCAAAGATGTCCACATCAGACAGAGACAGCAGATACTGGCTGTGTTGAAGCAGGAACTGGTTCCAAAGCTGTAAATTCCCAAGACCCTTGGGCCAGAGAAAGCAATTAGGAGTTGTGCAGAGTGGGGACGGAAGTGCTGGTGGCTACAGTCAAGAAGAAATCAGGCCTCATTTCATCACAATCACCATCACTTTCCCATCTGTGACTTCCCTGTTGATGCAGACAACGTGAAAGCTCTCTGATGGGAGGAAGTGGGTTCTGCCCATCAGAGGGTCCCTTATCACCCAGGGGTGGGGAAGAAGAGGACGCCAGCCATTGGTGCTGCTGTGGGAGGAGAAGTGCACAAACAGTCAAAGACTGTAACTCTTGGGGCTGACTGAGCAGCTAGCCAACTGGTCTACCTGGGACCCTCATCAATTTCTCCATCATGTGGAGACATTGTCTTTCCATGACTTACTGACTCAGGTCTTATAAATCCCAGAATCTGACACTGGAGGAGCTGGGAAGAGCATAAGAGATCCAAACGAGGCAGTCAAGCCCTCTTGCACTCACTCCAATCTACAGATGGGCAAGGCTTTGTCTAAGCTGCTTCCAGAGCTTCCTCTCCTCACCTAAGACTTATCGCCAGGTCCTCACTCTCTGACTTGGCCATAGTCCCAGCGGCTACCACACCCTGTATGCTCCACAATAGACTCTGTGCTAAGGGCGCTGCATGATAACCCTGGAAGGATGTCAGCTTGCCTTTCACGCACTCAAGGAAACTGAAGCTTCGTAACTGAAGCTCAGAGAGGTTACCCAACTTGCCTGAGATTACACAACTGCTCGCTCTCCGCTGGGATCTGAGCTCTGCTTGGGTGTCCACATGCTCCCACTGCATGATGTGTGTCGTTCAGATGGTAGACTCAGCACAGCAGGTTTCTAGAAATCAGTCACTTTTTCTAGAGGCTGACTATACGACCCTTGTGTCTAACCCAAATTCCTTCTGAGCCAAGGGAAACCCATCTCCTTTTGGGTCCTTTTAATAAGGATCAGTGGCCAACGGTGACTCTGCCCTTACACACATAGGCTTCCATTCCACGCCCAGAAGGTGAGAGAGCCTGTAGCCATGAGGACACTGGGTTCTGCCTTCTCTACTCTGGAGTCTGGAGACCCCTTCTTCACCCCTAGAAGCTGGCCATCCTGTCTGATCTCTATCTGTTCCCTGAGGCACCAGATATGCTCACTCTCCTTCCCTGGGCCCCACTCACAGGGGCTTCACTCCTAAGCCGGGGCCTGTCCCAACAGCACGGGGGGGAACCCAGCCAAGACAGAGGTTTGACAGTGTGGATTTTGGAGGCAGCCATGTGGGAACTGCTGCTCTGCCAGGTATTGGCTCTGGGGACTTGACCTCCCTGAGTCTGAGTTTGTGTCTCTGACCACAGGAAACTCTTGTGATGGAGAAATGAAACAACATGTGTGACTGTGCCTTGTCCAGGGCAGGGACCCAATGCTTCATATTCGTTTCCATTAATATGTGTCCCGACGGAAACCAAAGAGATTGAATGAAATGATAAAGTACCTAACACAGTTCCTGGTGCCAGCAGACACTCAACAAACAGAGCCTCCTCTCTTTCTGCCACTGCCTCATTCTTCATTTTGGTTTTTTTTTTTTTTTTTAATTTATTTATTTTATTTATTTATTTTTGGCTGCATCAGGTCTTCGTTGCAGTGCACGGGCTTCTCATTGCAGTGGCTTCTCTCGTCGAGGAGCACGAGCTCTAGGCGTGCAGGCTCAGTAGTTGTGGCATGCGGGCTCAGTAGCTGTGGCTCGTGGGCTCTAGAGTGTAGGCTCAGTAGTTGTGGCGCATGGGCTTAGTTGCTCCGCGGCACGTGGGATCTTCCCGGACCAGGGCTCGAACCCGTGTCCGCTGCATTGGCAGGCGGATTCTTAACCACTGCACCACCAGGGAAGCCCTTCATTTCGGTTTTTGATTTAGGACAATAGGGTGGAACTGTATGCCAACGACTGAAGCTTGTCTCAGAAGCTGGGGTGGGAGTGGGTGCAGTGGGCAAGGCTGGGCAGGTCGAGGCCAGGCCTCTGGGCTCCCTCAGGCCCCTTGCCCCACTGGGCTTCTGGGCTTCTGGGCTTCTGGGCTTGAGGTGGCACTGAGACAGCCAGGCTCAAAGCATGTGAGCAGATGCCATCAGTGCATGGCATCTGCCAGCCCATCTCCCCCCCGCACCTGTCCTCTGAGGGGCCTCCCAGATCTCCCTCCACAACTCGGGCTGCTCTTTAACTAACTAACATCCATTTCATTGATTCCATAATCTTGCATTCTTATTAAAAATAAAACCCGAGCAGCAGGGTCCCTGAGAAAGGGGAGCTCTAGGTTAGAGGGCAAATTCCTCCTTTCCTGGTTGAGTCTAAGGCTCCCAGGGAGACAGCCGGCGGTGGGGGACTCCACACGAAAGCCCCCGCATCCAGGAGGGCTGGAGGGGCCGTGCCACTAAGCAGGATCCCATGCGGGGTGATGGCAGGGTTCCAGCCCCTTCCCTGGTGCCAGCTCTATCTTATGGCTTGTTTCCCTCTCCCTGCTGACAGCTCTGACAAAAGGCCTTTTTGCTTTAGCCCAGTATGCCCACATCATAAAACCACTGACCAACATCAAGGTGGTCACCCAACTTGGGCCTTCAACACCTTTCGATTTCCTGAGCAGCTGCCTCTAGCGCGGTGCACTACAGAAGAGGACGCAGCTGCATGGGGCCTCCAAGTGGCTGTCTGCTCAGCCCCGACGTTTGTCGGGGTCACACTTGGTGAGGTCCACTGTAGCTGTAACAGCCTTCTTCTAGAACGCAGCTGACCGAGGGAGTTCAGAGTACAAGTCTGGGAGTGGAAAGGACCCGGGTTTGCGTGCTGGCTCTGACGCGGTGGAACCCTCACCTTTTTGGTCTCAATTTTGTCATCTGTAAACTGGGGATTGTAAGGTATGAGACAGGGAACCTACCTCACGGGCTGATGTGAAGGTAATGAGAGATACTGCATACAAAAGTGCCCAGCCCAGAGTGACTATGCCGGTGTGTTTTCTTTTATAATCGTGGATACGCTTACTAAGAGTAGTTTTCGAGCAGGAATTGGGGAAAAGCATTCTTTTCCTTTTTGGACTCTAATCAGGAAGTTACTCTTTGGGCTAAAGGGAGATCAGTCCCCGAACCCCACCCCACCCTCCCACCTCTCACTGACATCACTTGGGTTCACACAGGAAGGAAGGCGTAGCCTGGTGGTGGGCACCGGGCTGGGAGTGACGGCAGACCACAGCCACCTCTGGGGAAGCAGAGATACTGGTGAAGTTGATGCGATCAGTAACGGGTGCTAAGAAGAGAGAATGACCCCCTGCGCCCAAGGTGAGGCGCAGGGTCACGACAGGACAGGGAGGGTTCATGAAACAGCGCAGCCAATTGAGGGCAGGGCCGTGAAGGAAGGGAGATCTCAGCAGAGCAGATAAAGCAACAGAGGCGTTTCCCATGTGCAGGAAGGTAGTGGAATATCTTAGCTAAGAGCCCAGGTTCTGCACGCAGACGGCCGCCATCACGTCTCAGCTCCACCACCTACCAGCTGGACGACGTGGGGAACCAGTTCAGCCTCTGTTCTTTGTCTATGAAAAGAGGATAATAACAGAGCCTTTCTCGCCGGGCCGCCATCAGGACTTACTGAGCGCACTCATGTGAAGCTCTGAGCACAGCACCAGACGCATGGTAAATGGAGCCACTGGGCACGTCCAGTGGAGTTAAGTGGCCACCCACGTCTCTTTCTTCTCTGACGCCAACCTCCTCCCTGACCGCCTTTCCCAGGCCAATTAATTCTGTCCTCACTCTATATCTCATCCCCAAACAAGTCTACCTGTGCCACCACCCATCTCCCGTTTCCTCAGCCTCCAGATTGGCACATGAGGGAAATTCTAGAATCTTCACATTCTAACTAGCCATCCAATTCCATCCCCACTGTAATGTGTAAACTTGCCAGGGAGTGTGTAACTTCTACTAGTATAACCCCGTGACCAAAAACTCACTACCTTCCAGAGCAGTGTGTGGCATCTCTGGAAAGTTCTAGAAAGGTCCATCCCCTGTAGCTTTTGCCCACTGGCGGAAGTCGGTTCAGCTGAGCAGCTGCTCTGTGCCAAGCGCTGGGCTGGGCAGTTACTCGCAGCAGTTACCAGGACAGAAGTAGCCTCTGCTTCCATGTTGTTCACAGTCTAGAGCGGAAGGCAGCGCAAAGCAAACCCAGACGCCGCAGACAGTGACGAGAGATGGTAACGGAGGAGGCTGAGGCTATAGAAACAGAAAACTAGGTCTTTCGTTAGTCCAGTAAAGAGATGGGGAAGAATATTCTAAGCAGAGGGGACAGCAGAGAAAAGGGCCCAGGAGTGAGGGAGCCTGATACATCCAAGGAAGGGCGAGAACTTCCGACTGAGTAGCCTCTGAGGAAGGCCCACGAGGGTAATTCAGGAGAGGTGAGCCGGGTCGAACCTTCCCGGGCCAACTAGGCCTGGTAAGTTGGTAAACGTGGCTGTGGGCCCCAGAAGCCCATGAGGATTGTCAGAGGACGAGTGACCGGATGCAGCCGATTGTGTTTAGAAAGAACTCTGAGCGCAGGAGGGCGGCACACGGGGAGCAACCGTGGCAGCTGGAGAGGAGGTGGGGTGACTCCTGGCCATGGATGGGGGTGCAGGGACCAGGGCAATGGCCCAGGGGAGGGGAGCAAGGGCGGCACCGAGTGACGGGCAATAAGGAAGCAGCGTGGGCTACACTCAGCCCAGGAGGTGATTGATTTCCAACTCGCCAGTCGCTGCCACCAGAGCAAGGTTCATTGCTGCTGCACAGATGGGCCTCAGCCTCCACTCCCCAGCAGCATTCCCACAAAGGCTGCACCCCCTACCTCCCCGCGCGTGGGCCTGGAGCTGCCCTTGGTGACGGTGACAGTGACAAGGTCTCTCTCCAACCCCTAATTCCGGCATTGCTTCCCAGGCTTTCCGGGTGGAGCTGGCAACTTTAATTGAAAGGATGAGAGGTTGCACAAACAGCGCTGGGTGCTGTTGGCTTGGCATTCTGGAACCCTTTGGAAAAGAAGCCGGCCGATTCAGGCCTAGTAACTAACAGAGTTTCAGCCTTGTTTTCTGCACAGCAGACCAGATGCCATTCCTCCTGCACCAGGGGTCCACAGGATTGGGCCCTGGTTTTACCCTTGGGACTCTGGTGTGAACCTCGGTGTCCTCATCTGTAAAATGGGATCTCCAGAGTTCCTTCCAGCGTGGATGACCCTACAAACTCTCACCTAAGGGAAAGCCAGACGGCTCCTGGATTCCACATCCCCACTCCCTGCCTGGACCCCAGCAAGTCTTGAAGGGCGGTTGGAGCCCTAAGGGGGTGCAGGACTGCCCCAAACCCCACAAGGTGACCGTGCACTCAGCCGTGTTCCCCCTACCCTCCACCCCGCACCCCATCCCGGGCTGATCTACGGCTCTGGGGAATCGGAGCGCAGCTGGCAAAATGCTGCAGTCCCAGACCTGCTGCCACGCTCTGAACATCCAGGAAATGGACCGTGATTCCCGTAATATCCCCTTTTGACGGACGGCGGCATCAAAGGCAGAAGGGAAAATCCCGTAGTGGGCGATGGATTACCTGCTCCTTTCCTGGTGTTGTCCAGTCTTCCGGTTAGATGAACGGGGGTGGCCGTGCAGGGCTGGGAGCAGCAAAGAGACTAGTTGGTTCTGAAGTTAGTCATCGGTTTCCACGAAAGCTTCCGGGGTTTTCCTTTTTCTACGGTATCTGTCAATATGCAGGAATGTCTTTGCCTTTTGATCAGATTCAGCTCATTTTCCTTTCCTGGACTCCTTCAAAGTCTACCAGGAGATCACCTTCACACCCTCAGTGCTGCCCGGGCCCAGAATTAATAACCCTCTGTGAAACAGAAAAGCTCTGATGACTGACATCTGGGGCATGTTAAAGGGGCACCGTCTCTTAAAATCATGGCTCTTGTGAAGATTCTGGGGCCAGAAGGGAACCCAAAGGCCACCTGCTCCTGGTCCAGAGAGCAGAGCGCGCTCACTCGCCACCCGAAGGCCAGAGTGGATCAAGGACCAGAGCCCAAGAGATGTTACTGCCCCCCAAGTGCCCTCTTCCTTGGACACCACCACCCTCAAGACCGGACGACCCTTCCAGGTCAAGTCCCTCACAGTGGGGTGCTGGCAGGTGCGTAACAACCCACTGGCTGGAGGGTCATTGATTTGTAGTATTTGCCGACTTCTCCGGTGTAAATTCTCCCACCATGGCCAATCTCAAGGTACCAGCATGAGGTCCCTGGAGCAGGGCTGGGAAGAGATGCTAGTATCTCATCATTACACGGTAACTTCACATGCAGATACAAGAGACGTAAATAACCTCAAACGCATAGATCAGAGTAAAATAATTAGCAAATGATGTTTTGACTATTATTTCCTTTAAATAGAATTTAATTATGTTTATGTAATTTAATTCTTAATAATGACTGCTGCTTAATAATCAGCTCTCAAAATTCCTGAAATTTGACCTTGGCTCTCATGAGGCAGTACGGGTTTGCTCCGTACCACTGATCCCACAGCTGAAAGCCAGTGGCTATATGTCACTTTTATTAGTCTGGCCCCTGACTAGCGGCTGACTTCCTGGCCCCTGATAGGCTCAGCTATAGACAGGCACTGGCTGGAAGGAAGAGCATCTTTCTCCAGCCCAGTTGCTGGCAGAATCTTTTTTTTCTCATTAATTAACTTAATTGCTCAGCTCAAATGCTATAATCTTTTTTGTTCCCTCCCCCAATGAGATCTGGTCCCTGAACTCTATGTTCAACTCCCTGCAGGAAGGGAGATTTGGGCACTAACCACTCATTTTTAAGGCATAAGTGGCTTCTTCCATCTGATAAGCTCCAGGGTGGTCTCTTGTCAAAAAATGTCTCCATCCCACTGACCTAAGAGAACATGAGGTCGCTAGGTAGCACCTCCAGCTTAGACTCTTTTTGCATGGGGGTGAAAAGAGAACCGTGAGGTACCTCCCTTAGGATGAGGAAGGGTCTGGAGGATGGAATGGGGCAGGAGTCCCCTGATCCAAGACGGCCTCCGATGAGTCTAGCCTCCTGGTAGTGACACCCTGTGCAGTTCCCTCCCACTCTGAATAGTGTGGAGTAGGTATAATGAAAACGGCAGAGGAGAACTTCTGAGACTATGTCAGAGAAGGCATCTGCCTTGCTTTTTCTTGGATCACGCTCTCTGGGAGAAGCCAGCCACCACATCGTAAGGACATTCAAGCAGCCCTATGGCGACGTCCATATAGCGAAGGACTGAAGCTTCCTGCCAACAGCTGGCACTGCCTTGCCAGCAATATGAGTGGATCCCCCAGTAGCATCCCACAGTGTCCCACACCACATGAAGCTTTGGGGAGGTAAATACAAAATAAGTCAAAGACCCTGCCCTCCAGAGGATGACTCCACAGGGCTTATGTCAGTTAGGAGTACGATAGCTTAAACAAGATAAGACTTTTATGTCTCATAGGTAAATAAGGTCAGAGATGGACAACTAGATCTATCATGACACTCTACCAGGTCAGTGGCCCAGGCTCCTTCTCTCTTGTTACTCTGCCATAGTCAGCATGAGATGTCTACCTCTTGGTTCAAGATGGCTGCCTGAGCTCCAACCATTATGTCTCCTTTTACCCAGAAGGAAGGAAGAGGGGAAAAAGAAGGGTACACCCTCTTCCATTAGCAATAGCTAGCAGATGTTGCACACACCCCTTCTGCTTCTCTCCCACAGGCCAGAGCTTAAGTCATAGGGCCAGTTTTCCCCCGGGCAGTATTTGTGCCCAGGTATTAAGAAAGGAGGAAATGGGTACTGGTGGGCAACAAACAATTTCTTTCCTGGGTGGAGGCCTCACAGTTCTTCAACCAAGAGATACTCCTACCTGATGGTTTCTTTGGTACTCTTGGCAGTCGGCTAAAGAGGCAGCGTTCTTTCCAAACCCTTCATCTAAAGCATAGCCCACTCGTATTCTCTGCCTAGCACCCTGTTTATGGGTTACTTCTTAATTATCTGTCTCTTCCACTGAATCTTAGAGTCTATGAGGGCAGGGGCCTTGCCTTTCTGGTCTTCCTTTGAATTCCCAAACCCTGAATATTTGCTGAGTGAATGAATGGGCCAAGTACAGACCCTTCCACGTGTCCCTGAGTCAATAATAGGTTCACACAGGTGCCTAACCCTAATAGTGGATTAGGAAACCACTACTGAAACATTTGCATGCCTATGGCCTAAGCTGAGACAGTTTCTGAGGCACCTGCAAACCCCTTACCCAGAGCCGTGTGCAAAACTGCAGTGCCCACCTCATATTTGCTTTGGCTCAAACACATTCCCCGATTCCGAGGAACCACTGTGTCTTGTCAGCCACATAAAAAAATAAATAAGTAATAAGCTGGACATTCTAATGAAAAAAATGAAACAACGCAGAAAAGGCAACGGTTTTCAGAGCTCTTTAACTTGACCAGGAAGCCCCAGTCTCTGCCTACACAATACCAAAGCCCCAGGTGAGACATGCAAAGTGTAATCAGTCATGTCAAACAACTGTCTGAGGGTTTTTTGTTTTTGTCAAACGGATTAAGAGGTCAGGGAGACAAAGACAACTCAGAGGTTTCTAAAGAGTTGCGAATATAAACCACATTTGAAACAGAGAAAAGGAAACCCTGCTACGTGTCTGTGCAAAGGGCCTGTGGTGAGCAGAAGCTTGATCCTCCAGCACCACCAACAGAAAAGCGAGCAAATCTCACAGAAACATGTAGGAGCAACTCTTAACCCCAAAGGAAGATGAGCAAAGGAAAGAAAATTCATGGAAACAGAAAATGTGAGAAATCATTCAACTCCATTAGTGATCAAATAGACTATTTTCATCTTTAAACTGGCAAATTGCGGGGGGGTGGGGTTGTTTGTTTGTTTGTTTTTATTTTTGGCTGCCTCGGGTCTTAGCTGCGGCTCGCGGGATTTTCGTTGAGGCAGGCGGGATCTTTCGTTGTGGTGTGCGGGTTTTCTCTCTCTAGTTGTGGCGTGTGGGTTCCAGAGTGTGTGGGCTCTGTAGTTTGTGGCACGCAGGCTCTAGCTGAGACGCAGGAGCTCAGCAGTTGTGGCACCCGCAGCATGCAGGATCTTAGTTCCCTGACCAGGGATGGAACCCGTGTCCCCTGCATTGTAAGGCGGATTCTTTACCACTGGACCACCAAGGAAGTCCCATAAACTGGCAAATATTTTGAAAATAATATTCAGTGCTGACAAATATGTGAGAAGGTGTTCAAAGCACACACTGCTAGTAGAGTGTAAAGTTGGACACTTTTCTGGAAAGCAGGATGGAAACATGCATCAAAAGCCTCCAAATTGTGGGCTTCCCTGGTGGCGCAGTGGTTGAGAGTCCGCCTGCCGATGCAGGGGACACGGGTTCATGCCCCGGTCCGGGAGGATCCCACATGCCGCGGAGCGGCTGGGCCCCTGAGCCATGGCCGCTGAGCCTGCGCGACCGAAGCCTGTGCTCCGCAACGGGAGAGGCCACAGCAGTGAGAGGCCCGCGTACCGCAAAAAAAAAAAAAAAAAAAAAAGCCTCCAAAATGTGCACAATCCATTGATACAATAATTCTACTTTTAATAATTTATTCTGAAAATATTATTCATTTAACAAATAATTTTTGATTGCTATCTGCCATTGCTAGATACTAAATATTTGTGGGTGAATAAGAAAGATATATTTCCCACCCCTTGGGGTTTATCATTTATTGAGCAGATAATAAACAAGTAAACAAAACAGTAAATAAATAAGTATAAATTATCATTGCTTAGAAGGATGTTGTGCTCAGAGGTGTCACAACAGGGTTACTGATTAGATGCTCACAAAAGTTCCCGGGAAAGGAAGCTTGAATGTCAGTTGGACTTTAGGCTGCAGACAATGCAGACCATTTGAAAGTTCTTGAGCAGAATAACAGAATCACTGTTGTATGCGGGAAGCTCGAGCTAGGCCTTTTACAAAATCGTAGAGGCCAAGGAGACCAGACTGGAAGTCAGGAAGTTTCACTGGATGGTCACTGGCATCCATGGCCAGAGGTCTATGAGGGGCAGATGGAAGAGGCATTTTGACATGATCACATGATTTGACCATTGACAGCAGTGGATGGCCAAGAAATGGGAGGAGCTAGAGGCATCACCATGTTTGCAGCCTGGGTTCCTGGGAGAATGGTGGGTCGATGAACAGCAAGAGGAAACGGCAGGATGAGAAGGTGTGGGGAGAAAGATGAAGAATCACCATTTGGCCTCCTTGAGTCGCAGCCCATTTCCTTCCTTCCTAAGGACCATTCCCCATCACTCTCCAAACACGTGGGGCCTTCCTTCCCTCCACCCACTCAAAACTGAGCCTTCACGGGTCAATCCAACAGAAAGACCAAAAATAAAACAGGAAACCAGTTTTCTTTCCCTCCCCACCGTTCCTTGATGTTCACGATTTCAATGACCAAATTTATCAAGGGCAAATATTTTCCTCAGGAAATCTTTTCTGGTTAGTTTTCACATTGAGAGCCCTCTTCCCGTTCTCCTTTCCCAGACCAGGAAGAGCCGCTTATAGAAGTTTACGTCAAAGTGTTCTCTTCCTGAGATACTATGGAGTATCTCAAGGCCTGTTTTAGGAACCCCAGCTTGACTTGGCGTTTCCCACAAAGGGTCACCTCATATTTACTAGCAGTTCTTTCTCAGAATTAACCTCACCAGCAACCAAAGGCTTTTTGGAAAGGATGCTGGTGGTGACTTTCCTAGAGGAAGAGCAGAGACAGGAGGAGGAGACTGGCCAGGAGACATCGTCCTGGCCTCTTTGGTTCCTGGAGTCTCTGGAAGCAGAGGTGGCACCCCGGGACCCTCCCTTTCCCCCCCAATTCTGTGGAGATGAAGTGCGGCTGCCAGGCCTACCTGCCTGTCTCCGTTTCTCCTCACATAGGATGGGTCTTTGACACAATGCTCATTTCTCTGGAAATCTTGTGTGGGCCCAAGGAGGCAATTGTAACATATGCAAGCCCACTGCCGAGAATAGAAATGAAGGAATGATGTCCAGTGGCTGGGCTCCCATGAAGCCCGCCTCAGAAAACAAACACCTCTCCTCGGAGTGGAGATACAGGCAGCAACCAAACACAGGCCTCCTCAAGTGCCTTCGCTGTGAGGTGATGGATTCGGAAAAACCCGACTGCGTCGATTTGGGCCACTTTCAGTAATGAAAACTTTTCCTCGTGGAGGAAAATTGTTCTGAATGAACCAATTTTGAAAACTGTTTTCTTAAGTCCTACTGAAACGGGAGGTATGAGGACTGCACAATAAATCCATTTATGAAAATACAATTTCCTGTCAGCTGTTCTAAATAAGGTCGTTTTCAGACCATTGTATAGTTGGGAGGGGAAATGATTCCCTCTTCCATTTGGAATTTGTTGAGCTTTTTTTTCCTTTTCTCCTGCTGATTTTAAACCTTGTGGACGGATGGAGAGTAAGAAAATGAGATGTTTACAGCATATTGAGAAACAGGTTTTTAATACTGTGAAACCCTGTCACAAATCCAGGTGACTGCGGGAAGACTTCATTCAACTCCAAATTTCACACCACCTCGTGTCTGCTTCGGAACGGCCAAGGATGCCCATTTAAAGAAAGGAAATCTTTCCACTGCAGCTGCCGGGATAGCTGCAAAGTCTTTAATAGAATTCTTTTCCACAGAAAGAAGGACAGGCTTCCCCTGACAGAAGCCCAGCCAGTGGACACTTCTCCAAAGCCACATAAAAAGAAATTGAAATGTGCTACTTTCTGGGGAGGACCCTTAAGCAGTGGAACAGCTCTCTTTTCTTTTGTTTTTAATTATGAAACACTTCAAACATATAGAAAAGTATAGAAAAGTAATATAACAACTACTTCTCTGCCACCAAGATCAAACATTTGCCGTAATTCAGCTCTCCCTCTCTTTCTCTCTTTCTCTCTGAAATGACTTAAAACCAGTTAAAGCCACTCATTTCATGTTTCCCCCTTCCCCAGGAATAACCCCTGCCCTGAAATGCCATGAGTCGTTCACATCCTTATTTTAGTCTATTTGCTACAAATGTATGAAGCCATATTGTTCTGTTTGTTTTTTAAAGTTCATTTAAATAGTAAGCATTCTGGATGTATCCTCTTGAAACTTACTTTTTTCCTCAAAATTTTATTTTGGACAAAGAGACATACCATGCTCTTGACGAAAGAGACTCACCATCATAAAGATGGCCATTCTGTCTCAGTTAATTTACAGATTTAACGTACTTCCAACTTTAAAAATACCACCAGGCTTTTTCCGGAACTGAGCAAGTTGATTAAAAAGTTTATACTCAAGAACAAAAAAGCAAAGCTAGCCAGAAGAATCCAGAAAAAGCAGGGCCATATGGGGGGCAGAGCTACCCACCATTAACACATACTGTAACGCTGTAATTAGGAGTCTGGTGTTGGCACAGGAATAAACAGATAGACTGACGGGACCAAAAGAAAACCCAGAAATAGATCCAACTGCATCTGGAAAGTTATTATATGAGAAAAGGCAGCTTCACAAATTTGTGTGGAAAGATTTTTTTTTCTTTTTGAAATAAGTGGTGTTGAGATAATTGGATCGCCATGTGGAAAAAGTCAAACCTGGAGCTCACACCACCCATTGGGGTAAAATCCAAAAGGGATCAGACGTTTAAATATAAAAACTGAAACCCTAAGGTACTAGAGGAAAATGTGGGTATGAAGGCCTATCTAACCTGGGTACGGAAAAAATTTCTTAACCAGAAGCAGTAAGGAAAATGACTGTCATACTTGAGCACATTAAAATGAAACCCTTTTGCATGACAGAACCACCACAAGTAAAGTCAAAAGACATATGATGCTGGGGTGGAGACCCCTAAGGCTCCTGTTTCAGGGTGAGCCTGGATCACCTCTGGATCAATGGGCAGATGGGTTCACTCTCAACACAGGAGGCCACGAACATGGCATAGCTGAGCGTGTGGGTCCCAGGGTCCAGTTCCTGTGCTTGAAGCTGGCTCTGCCACTTACTAGTCACGTGACCTTGGGGAAATTGTTTAAACTCCCTGGACCTCAGTTTTCTCATGTATAATAAAGGGATAATACCTGTACCTAGCCCTGGGGTCGTGAGAAGGAATAAATGAGTTTCTATGTATAAAATGCTTAGTACAGTGCCCAGAACATTCTAGACCCTCAATTAATGTTCACTTTCACTTCCCGAGGCCCACAGCTTCTTACAAAACCAAAGCCCAGGCAGCAAGCTGGCTGCAGGGTTTTCCCCCCAGCGTCCCCTTACAAGCTGGGAAACCCAACCCACTGCGGCCTCTCCTGCTGCGGAGCACAGGCTCCGGACGTGCAGGCCCAGCGGCCATGGCTCACGGGCCCAGCTGCTCCGCGGCATGTGGGATCCTCCCGGACCGGGGCACGAACCCGCGTCCCCCGCATCGGCAGGCGGACCCTCAACCACTGCGCCACCAGGGAAGCCCCCATTCCCCATTTTTAAGCAGCAAGTCTGCTTTCACTCCCCCACCTCATAAAGACCTTGTGTGTCTCTTTCTGACCCACAGGAAACAAACTCTTAGCTGCCACTGTCAACAAGCTGAAACTTTCTGACATTTTGACAGGAAAGTCCTCATATTGTTTATTGGTGTTTTCTTTCTCTTTTTTAATTACTGCATCTTGCCATGCGTTTCTCTATTTTCTTAGGTTGTTGGGTTTTGGTTTTTGGTTTTGTGTTTTTGATGAATCAGCTTTGGGTTTTGTTGTCCCTTTGGATTATTTCTTTGTTTTCTATTTCATTCATTTCTGCCCATCATTCATCATTTCCTTCCACGTTGTTTGGAGCTACTCTGCTTTGTTATTCTTCTCCTCTCTTGAGTTGGACTCCTAGATCATTTATTTTTAGTTGTTTTACATTTAAGTCCACATACTTCTCTCAAACCATTGCTTTAGTCGAATCCCATGTTCTGATGGGTTGTGACAGCCATTGCTGCCACTTGCTGGTACCCAGTGCCTTCCCACCCACAAGAGGATTTTATTTCTTCACCCCCTTCAAATTTAGCCTGGCCACGCAGAAATGTGAGGGTAAGTGACCAGTGCTACTCTTAGGTGGAAGCGTTTATTGCTGATTCGAGACCCTCCAGGGCTGTCCTCCCCAAGCCACAGGGACTGGTGACGTTCCAGACGTTTGATTCTCCAATAGCCTCAGCTCTGAATGAAGAGGATGTGAAACAGAATGTCTTCCTGGCCAAGGACAGACATGTAACAAAAGGGAGAAACAAACCTTAGGTGTGTAAACCACCAAGACTTGGGGCTTGTTTGTTATCTCAGCATAACCTAGCCTATCCTGGCTGATACACGTAGTGTTTTCATTATTGTTCAGTTTCATAATTTCCATTATAATTTCTTCTTTGACATATGAATTATCCATTAACACTTTTTATTTCAAAGTGTATGGAAAGTTTTGATCTTTAATTTTATTACTTGTGGTCAGAGAACATAATTTCTCTATGATATAATGATTCGGTATCTGTTGAGATGTATTCTGGGGCTCAATATGATCAGTTTGGGTAAATGTTAATCACATGCTTGGAAAAGTATGTATTTTCTAATTGGCAAGTAGTGGGGTTCTGTATTTGTTGTTAGATCAATCTGTTCACTGCATGGTTAACTTTTCTGCAAGCTTGCTATTTTTTTTATTTGCGTGCTCTATCAGTTGCTGAGAGAAGCATGTTATAATCTGCTGTGATTGTGGGTTTGTTGATTCTTCTCTGCCCTTCAGTCAAGGCATGCTTACTAGCTACTGTGTGCTCCCTCTAGCCTTCAAGCTCAGAACTCTGGGGAAGGGTAACTCTGGGGATCACAAAGTCTCACCCCCAGCAGCTCACGTCGGCCAGGGAATGTCTTGTTGGATCATTGACTTCTCGGAGCACTTATGAAAGCTAGGAGCCCTCTCCCTAAATTTGTATATGTGATTCCAGAGGCTTCTCTTTCTCTGCAAGCTTGACATCCCAGAGTGGAAGCTTGGTGATTTCACTTTTGAAACAAAAATGCAAATTTGTAGGCTGACAGATGATATGAGAAACAGAGAAGATGAAGGAAAGGCTCTAAGTCTGGACCATGTGGTCACTACGTTGAACTGGGAGGATAGATCCATGCACAGCGAGCTCATCCTCTCTCCAGTCCAGACTCTGTCTCTAACCTCGGCCATCCGTCTGGGCCTTCCTGGGCACAAACATGGGGTCAGTGTGCATTTGAGCAGCCCCAACCTTGAGAATGGAAAGAAGAATGATGATCCCCTGCTCGGGGTGTGGGAACGGGCAAAGATAGGTAAGCTTTCCTGGGAACCTGAAGCTGGGGATGCCAGTGGAGTCATGCGGAGCGGAGCACCTACTGTCACGGTCACGGGGAGGGCAATGAGTGCCATGATGGAGTAGGAGGGATCTGAGCAGGCAGTGGGCACGCACAGAAGAGCGCACCCTGGAGGCCGATTGGAGGCAGATGATGTAGCGGGATGGGGGCCTCGAACGCCGCTCTGAGAAGAGGCCACATTTAATCCTAGGAGAAATGGGGTGCCACTGCAAGTTTTGGAAGAGGAGACCCACAGACATACGTTACTGTGGCATTGTCTATAGACCAAACGGGGTACGAATGTGAAGTGGGTGTGCGGACACAGGGGGCTGTCAAGAACGGCTGGCGGGACTTGGTGCCTCCACGGGTTTGGGAAGGGAGGGGTGGAGATGGGCATCTGTAGGTGCCTGCCATGTGAGCACGTGTTGTAATGATCAGATCACAGTTACCTTCAGGCTTTTGGCACCCTGCGTAACAGCTTGCCAAGAACTTGTTCCTGAAATTGTGTGTGGAGCACATTATTCAGATTTTATAGATGAGATGTGGCTGAAGTAGTAAGAATTTAGCATCCATTTCCTGCGTGCGGCAGCTCAATGTAACACCGTACTTAGGAGACCAGGATCTGCGTTTGAAGACCAGCCTTGTAATTGCTTGCTGTGTGACCTTGAGTAACTTACTCAACCTCTCTCAGCTCCTATCTACAAAGAGCAAACTGATATAACAGTGTAAAACGCTCAGCAAGCACCAGACACACAGTAAGCTCGCAAAAACTATTAGCTGTTGCTGTTACTATTATTGTTTTCTCCATATTATTCATGCTGAACAAAGACTGCACGACCCAGCTCAGAACTTCTGGCTCTGCAACCCGTTAACTGCATGTCCTTAAAGGTACCTGGGATCCCGGAGCCAGTGTTCTCCAGATGCGAGGGATCCAATCCCCTCCCACCTCGCAGTTACTGATGTAATTTGGGTATCACTGCACAGTAGGAGCCATTTTTCTAGTCACCAGAGATGAACTTGTAAAGCTAAGTCTAGTTTACCATCCCAATCCTGATCTCCCTGCAGCCAGCAGCACTGACTGTTTCCACCCAAAGATGGAATCAGAAGCTGATCCTGCAAACAACTTTCCTGTTTGCTCTGGACCGTGAAGAAAATGGATGTGTCTCACATAGACGCAGCCAGGGCTCAGGATTTTGTTGGATGCCAACCTTCCACCATCAGGGCTCCCTTCTGTTTCAGCTGATGCAGACTCCAGACTTTAAATAGAAATGATAAATTATTGACTATCGTGGTGACGGATTCTCAGACTCTCTGCTGACCACCAAATTGCTCTGATCCTCACCCAAGTGAAGAGTCCATAAGTCATTAGCATATGAGCCCACCAGCATCCGTCATGCTAACGATGCGGCTGCGATCACTCCTTGACACTAATTACCTTTCCTGACTAACTTTGAATGTGAAATTTTGCTAATGACTGAGATCCACTGTACAAGCCCCATTTTCTCCAAGCGTCCTGTAATCTATGGCCCCTTCATGCCCACAGAGCAATTATTAACACTGCACCTGACCCTGCCTCTTCACCATGTGTTGGCAGCCTTGAAATAGAGAACTCTTTATTCCAGGATCCTGGACATAAACGTCATTTTATCTAGAGAGTTCCCTGAGAGTGAGTTTCCGGAGAAGCAGAGTCTGCGTGGAAAGATTTCTAACTTGTAAAGACAATCACGAGAAACGTTTAACCCACAGTTCTTCCCTGGCTGGGGCAGAGAAGACCAGGGCTTGCCGGGTGAAAGCACTGTGACTGGCCGTTTTGCACATGTTACCATGTCTTATCCTCCTGTGAGACAGCTGCTAGGAGCCCATGTCACAGATGGAGGAACTAGAGCCTGGAGATTTTAAGTGACCTGCCCAACGTCACACAGCTTGTGAACAGTGAATGGGAAAGATTGGGACTGTGGTGGGCAACCTCCATGTTGGCTCTCAATGACCCATACCTCCTAGTGCAATCCCCTCCCTGTGAGTGTGGGTGGGACCCGGTGACACTTTGCTCTGAATAGACTATGGCATTTCCGAGATTCAGTTACAGAGCCTGGCTTCACCTTACTCACTTTCCCTCACTCTCTCACTTGCTCTGAGGGAAGCCAGCTGCCACATAGTGAGCTGCCCCATGGAGTGGTCCACGTGGCCAGGAGCTGAGCATAGCCTCTGGCCAACAGCCCTCAAGAAAGTGAATCCTGCCAATGACCATGTAAGTGACCTTGGAAGAGCACCCACCCCCAGTGGAGCCTGCAGATGAGATCACAGCCCCAGCTCACATCTTGATTCCAGCCTGTGACAGAGCCCAAACCAGACAAACCAACTAAGTCATGCCGAGATTCTTCACCCAGAGAAACTGTGAGGTCATGAATCTGGGTGAGTTTATGCCCCTGGGTTTGAGGATGGTTTGTTACGCAGCAGTAGATAACAAACACAAGGATCAAGCCTAGGTTGGAGTGATGCCAAAGGCCTTGTTTGTTGGCTTCTCTCTGTGTATTTTTTTAAATCACAGAAGTAATATTATATTAATATTAATACAATCTTCTGTATTAATTAATTCTTTGTTTAGAAGAAGAAGAATAAATTTTTGTTTAGAATTCAAACAGAAAGATATATAAAATTAAAATCAGAAGCTCCTCTTCACCCTTCTCCATACTGCTTATCATCTACATCCTCTGCAGAGGAACCACTGCTTACAGTTTTGTGTAGCCTTTCTGATCTTTCCTATAAATTTATATATACATACATAATTTTATTATGTCATAAACAGGGTCCCCCAAACATACTTTTCTGTGGTTTGCTTTTTTTCACGTGATAGTAGACCCTAGAGCTCTCTCCTTGTTGCTACACAGAGAGAGCTCTCCCCCATTCTTTTCATGGATTTCAGAACATTAAGGGGGATGGACATTTGTCTCCAACACAACTGCATCAAGTATCCTTGTACATAAATGTCTGTGCGTGTGTATCAGGGTTTCTGTATAAAAGGTTCCTAGAAATGGAATTGCTAGGTCAAAAGATATGCATTTTTTAAAGTTTGGCCTGTGCCCTTTCCAGTGTATCATACTGCATCCTCAAACAAATAAACAAAAACCCAAACAAACAAAACCACAGGGTCTCACCCTTCCCACTGAGACATATGAGATCAGCACTACATAAACTTCAGAGAGTAAACGTATGCAGGGTTTCGGGTTGGGCGCCTCAAGCCCAGAAGACAGTAAAGCTCACAGACTCGGGCCCCATCTCTCTTCACAGAGCTTGGGGCACTTTCTTCGTTATCCAGCCTTTGATTTTTTTAGTGGAAAAAACAAATAGAAAACCCAAAAGGAGTGGGCAGAGACCCATGTCCGTTCAGCCAGAATCCAGGCCCAGCTGTTCTCAAATTTGCCGTAGAGCCTCAGCCAAGTCACTGGCCCTGCCTGGCCTCAGCTTATCAACGCATTAGGCGGGATGAGATGGCCCCCAGGTCTCCTTCGGCATGAGTTTATGGGCTGGATCAGGATAGCTCTGAGGAATCTGCCTTCACTGTCACTGGCTGTGGGGCCTTGGGTGGGTCTTTTATCCTTCCATGCAGGGAGATAAATTTAAAGCCCCTGTTTTAGGTATACATTCATTAGACACCTATTGAGCCAGGTACAGAGTCACAGAGATGAGCTAACACAATCTCCGCCCCACAGATGCTCAGAGGCCATGGATGGGGGGCAGGCTCCAGCAGGGGGAGGCTGGGAGAATGGGGGTGATGATCCCCACCAAGGCAAGGTGTGGAGGGTGTGGAGTTGGATGCGAAAGCATTGAGCCCTATTTTGAATCCCCTACCTCGGCGCACCCCCAAACACAAGGCAGTGTCATCGCCTCTACCAATTTCTTAGTGCCTTCCATTGGAATGTGGAATCAGGATGCTTTGACATTGATTCCACAAGAGACGTTCTAGAGTCTGCAGAAGGGGACATTGTTTAATCCACCCAAAATCAACAGCCCAACAGGGAATGAGGGCCAAGGGCAAATATGGACCCCTGGAGAAAACTCAGATGTGTTTTCCGTTGTAGGCAAAACAGGGGTGAGATATTTCCTAACGGAGTTACAGACGCAGAAATCTAAACGGCCACAAAATCATGAAAATAGCATTCTACACAATGGAAAGTGAAGATTTGTGGTTGAGATTTGCTTACGCTTTGCAGAAAACAACCTCAATTTGCAACATAGTAAGTACTCAAGCAGTGAACTTGGCGTCTCTAGATTCGTCCTGCTCAGAGTGTGGTCTGCAGGCCAGCAGCAGCTGGGAGCTTGTAAGAAATGCAGAGTCTCAGACCCCAGCCCAGACCCACCAAATCAGAATCTGCATTTTAACAAGCTCTCCAGATGATTCGTATTAAGGTTCAGTCATGGGTCCTGGTTGACTGGGGTAGGAAGGTTTGCATGACTCAGTCAGGACTTTGGGAACTTTAGAGAACTAGTGACCTGTGACATCTTAGCTGATTACTCTTTGGAAGCTAGTGACACGTTAGGGTCCTAATTTTTGGACTCAGCCCCTAGGCATTCTGGGATCGTTAGCAAGGACTGGGGGGTGATACTGGGAGCCGACCCAGCCACAGAGGTGGACACAGAGAGTCAATCTACAATATATGGTGGGCACGGCAAGCTTAGGCTTGGTTGTGGCTGGCATCAGTTCTTGAGTTGGAGTTTCCAGACCCTGGGAGAAGGTCCAGCGTTGATCCAGCTGTTGCAATGGCTACACCTTCTTTCTTCACCCATGTAGAGGAATGAGGAAGAGGGAACAAGTTACTGCAAATCCCTGTGCAATGACCGCGTGAAGACTCACAGGACACCAACACCATCAGGAGGAACTCATGTTATTGTATCTCCTCTTCTAAGGTCAGAAACCCCTGAAGCCCTACGCATCAGCTACAACCAGCAGGAAGCCCAGTTAGGACTGGAAACACAGACCCTCTGCAAATACAGACACTGGTTGCAACAAAGCAACCAGGAAGAGCTCATTTTATCTCCTCTTTTAAGATCAGAAACCCCTGCCTGAAGCCATATTGGCAACAGCTACAACCAGCAGGAAGCCCAGATAGGACTGGAAACACAGATCCTCTCCAAAGTGAAGTTCCCCTTCCCTTGTCTTTGTTGGGCAAGACTGACGCCGCTTCTTCCTCCTCTTGCCCTGCAAATTGACTAAATATGTCCCTTACATACCCAGCAAGCTCTGAAATAGGAAACACATTAGTGGCTGCAATTGTCACTTATTCATTCAATTCTGCAAATATTTATGGAAAGATGGAAGAAATCGTATTAATAGAGGTCATGGCTGTAGCCGCTGCCACACGCTGAGCATTTGCTCTGTGCATTCTTCCTACACTCCTAGTGGTCTTTTAGAATGTGTGTGTGTGTGTGTGTGTGTGTGTGTGTGTGTTGGGGGGCGGGGTGGGTCTGAATCCTACCACTCAAACCTCAGGTTCCTGCCAAAGACACAACTCTTGGGAGAACGCATTGGCAAGGACTCTCACTGCCAAATAAGTATTGATCTTTTCAACAGCTGGGCAAGCACCTTTTAGCCCCCGGTGCACAGCTCCTTGGGAAGGATGAGCTAATGCAAGGGGTTGAGGCCTGGAATAAGACCCCTCCAGGGCACCCCCTCAAGTCTAGGGTGGCCAAGATCGCGGAGCAGACACTGAGTGCACTCACTCGGCAGACCCGTAGACAGGATGGCAGGCTTGCCCACCCACCTGGCTGCAGGTGGAGCAGAGTGTGATTGTGACATGTACCACCTTTCAAGAGAATGACCGTGCCTGCCAGTGAAACCCGGAGACAGCCAGAGTCTTCCAAGCAGACCAGCAATTTCTCACCTTAAGGGAGACAGGAGTATATGGATGGGCAGATTAAAATATGTTGGGATGACAGAAATCCTGGGAAGCGGGAGCCCAGCTGCCCTGTGCTGAGCATGGGGCACCCCTAGTGAGCAAGTTGGTCCCTCCCCTCACCTCCCAGAACCCAACGTGTGTGTTGCAGGTACAGACTGTTCAGGCTGGTGACAAAGCTTCCCCGAAAGTCCATGGAAAGTTGAGCAGCTTGAACAGAGGTAAGTGGGCCAAGCACGGGGGTGATGTTCACTCCTTGTGGGTTCTTCTCACATCGTCCTGGGAGGAGAATCCCCGGTGATACTGGGGTCTTTCCGCAGAGGACCGGGAGAGGATACCAGGGTGTTCTGCTTTGCCTGCGAGAAGAAAGACCCTGGGAGCACTGGGTACTTCTATAGATATTGGAAGAGCTGGCAGAGCAGGGGAGCTGGGAGCCATGGGATGAAGTCCACAAACACTGTATGAGTTTCCTGGGGTCTCTGGGGGAAATTTGTCACAAGCTTGGCACTTGAAAACAACAGACATTTATTTTCCTTACAGTTCTGGAGACCAGAAAGCCAAAATCAGTACCTTTGGGTCAAAATCAAGGCATGGGCAGGGCTATGTCCCTCCAGGGGCTCCAGGGGTCCCTTGCCTCCTCCGCCGTTGGTGCCGTCACATTCCTTAACTCGTGGCCGCATCACCCCGAGCCCTGCCTCCATGGTCACATGGCCCTCTCCTCTTCTGTCCTCACATACCCCCAAGTCTCTCTTAGACACTTGTGATGGCAACTAGGGCCCACCCCGATAATCCAGGATGATCTCCACATCGTTCGCTCCTCAACTCAGTCACATCTGTGAAGGAACTTTCTCCAGGTAAGATGACATTTAAAGGTTCCAGGCATTAGGACCTGGATACTAAGAGAACTTTGGGGACCATTTTCAGCCAACACAGACACCGATTTTCAATCAAGAGAAAGAGCTTTCCAGCAGCCAGGCGTCCAAGGTCAGAACGGGCTGCTTTAGCTCAGGGAGCCCCTGCGGCAATGCGGTCGGCGACCCACCTGGGGCAAGTTTAGCCCACGGGCTGTAAGTGCCAGAAGAGCTGGAGAATGACGGCCCCCAGGAGCATCTCTCAAACCACGACTGATGAGATTTGGAGGATTAGTACCCCAGCTCGCACACCCCTCAGTGGGATAACTCTGAGTTGTGTTCTGTATGGACAGAGTTCCTCAGTGGGGATGGGCTCCAAGCTGGGGACCGGCTTCATAGCCCCCTTTCGTGGGCTTCTGTACCTTTCCTCTCTCACCCCTTCCTGGTATTCCCTAAGAGCACTTCCCAAATAAACTACTTACTAGGAGCTGCTTCTGGGGGGATCCCAGTCCAAGGCAGTTTGTATAAGAAATGGTCTCAGGGTCTTAGGATGGGATTCCAAAATTGAATCACTTACCAGCCTGCTAGCAAAAGGGCACCACTGTGAATGATCAGATGCCCCTGACGTGCTGTGTATCACGATTGCTAAGACCCTCACTTTAGTGAGTGGGGAGAGGGTACAGATGAAAGGGGATGCACTAGCTAATTGCTAGTCATTAGTATTGTTGTTAATTTATTAATAGTAATTTATGTTATAATTAACTCTAACTTAATAATTATTAAATATTATATAATAATTGTTAAATATTATAATTATTACTATACAATTATTATAGTAACATTATACTTTATTATTTTCTTAGTTTTCAGTTATTATTATTAATCACTGGTAATAATTATTATTGTTAATCCAATAGCTCTAACACTGGGGGGGCCGTAGGAACAATGATAATTACAGACCGCCAACTGTCACCAGCGGGCATCAAACCCTGCAGGAGGAAAACGTCAGGCTCAGGCCGGCCATCCTGCAGCTCACGGCATGATGTGAGAGCTCAGTGTCCTTCAGAGGGTGTTAGATACCCTCACCTTGGTACAGCCAGGGGTAGAGCGCTGAGAAGCAAGCCCAGAATCTCACGGTGGAGAAGGCAGATTCCTAGCCCCAGCAAGTCTCCTGTGCTAAAGGCAGGGCCACAGAAGGAAGGCGTGAGACCCAGAGACCAGGGCAGGGACCCGGGGGCACCCTAAACCTGTACATGACCCTGAACCATGGCGGCCAGCAGAAGGCATACCTCCCCTCACCTCCCCTTGCCTGGACACCACAAAAGGGCCTCTCTTGACTCTAATGCCTCATGAGATGATGCTTCCCCTTGTCCGTATAGCCATCTCCCCTCGTGGCTTCTAGACTGATGACAAAGACCAAGGCTCAAGGGTTCACTGGGGAAGTGCTGACCTGCGCAGGGAGGAGAGGGCTAACTCACCAGGTGCTGCAGGACCTGGCTTCTATGCACCAGATGAACCAGGAGAAAATGTCCAGGGACAGATCAGCAGGGTGCTGGGCCAGGAGGGTGAAATGTAATGCCAAGTAAGAGGGAATTTATCACATGGGGCACCCTCTCTCCCATGACTCGGGATTTAACACCATGGCAAGGATACCCAGAAACAGTCCTAACAAGCTGCTGGGAGGCTCCTTGAGGCTTGGGGGGAAATTGGAAGATTCCAGAACAAGCTTTACAGAGTGCTAAGGAATGGGTAGAAGGCTTATGGAGGTGAACACGCTAGACTGGATTCATCAAGAAAGACGAGAGAACTCCCCCCGCACAGCTGACAATCCCTTCACTAAAGTATTAAGGAATATTCTAGTGAGGGAAGTACTTCATTCATGAGAGGGTTGTAACGGCAGCCCACCATAGGCCAGGGGAGATGGTGCAGATGCTGCTGTAGAACTGGGCTCACTGGTGTCAATGGGAATGATTGGATTCCAGCGGAGCCGGGACCAGATGGCAGCACGTGACCATGAGGGGTGGGGTGGATGTAACACAATCTGGGGCAAGGCTGGAATGGCCAGCAGGAGACCTTGACCCACAGGGGTTTGTGGCGTTAGCTAATAGACCATCAAGTTCCTAGGGACGTGATAGACGGGCAGCCAACATGGGTATTGGTCAACTTTTATCGTCAGAAAGATCAAGAGCTGGTGAGCAGAAAACTGTCAGTCCCTACAAAGGAGAATCTGGTCTCTCACCTGGTCTCCAGACCCGAACCGGTTCTCAGGTCCAGAGCCCACTGATGGCAGGAGAGGTGAGGTGTCTGGCAGGTGATGTCAATGCTCCACCCATTACCCCTCACCCTTACCACTTCCGTGCCCACCAGCCAACTTCCAGCTTCTTTTATTCCCCCACGCCTTCCTCCACCACAGAAGCCTGATCTGTGACCTCCAGATCAGTGTACCGGGGAATCATCATGGGCAGCTGCAGTGGGAGAAAAACCCGCGAAAATTCAGGGGCCTGGCACATCAGTGAAGTTGCAAGTTCAAGGACAAATTATTGCACCTTGCAAAAAGAAAGAGGTGCGGTACTCAGTGGGACTTCCTAGAATCTGGGGCCAGCACGTGCTGAACTGGGAGATCCTGCTGTGGCCCGTGTATTGGGTGAGACGGAAGGCTGCCCAGTCTCGCGTGGGACCCAGGGCAAGAGAAGGCTCTACAGCAGGTTCAGGCTGGGGTTCCAGCAGCTCTGCTATGTGGGCCAGTGCCCTGGCAGATCTTGTGATGCTAGAAGTATCTGTGGTGGATAAGGAAGCAGGATGGAGTCTCTGGAAAGCTTCCTGTTTTAAGTTTCTGTGTGTTTTAAAGATATTGTGCTCAGCCATCACCTTGAAGAATCAGTGACAGATAAAATGGACTGAACAGGGGGCTCAAGAGGATCCGAGAAGGGGAAGGAGTGCACAGGCGGTGCTACGGGCAGCCTGAACCAGTGTGAGATACGGACGTGCACATACGTACAGAGAGGGAGACGGCACGACAGAGAGACTGAGATTTACTTCAAAGAATTGGCTAGCACAACCACGGGGGCTGGGAAGCCCAGACTTTTCAGGAAAAGCCAGCAGGCTGGAAATGGCAGGAATTGATGCTGCAGGCTTGAGGCAGAATTTCTTCTTCTTCAAGAAACCTCAATCTTTACCCTTAAGGCCTTCAACCAACTGGAGGAGGCCCACCCAAGTTATCGAGGGGAATCGCCTTTACTCCAAGGCAGCTGAGTATAGATATTAACCACCTACACAAAGCACCTACGCAGCAACACCTAGTGTTTGGTTGAAGAGGTGGGTGCTGTCGCCTAGCCAAGCTGACACAAAACCAGGCGTCACAGAGCCCCACCCACGCCCGTGACATTCACATCTACACACCAGCAACTGCTAACCTCAAACACCCGGGACTCTCCATCTGCAGGCTTCCCAACAAGGCCAATGTAAGTCAGAAGTACAGTAGCATTAATGTCCCCAGAAGCAGCCCTCAACGGACGAGCACAGAGAACTGGAGGGTGGATCCACCGACCTCCCTGCCTCTCCATTGTGATGACGCTGAGGTAGACCCTGAACCATCTCCCAGCGACCCCAGCAGCACTGCCCAGTAAACGTCCACCTGTCGACTCTGCTTTACGTCCATTGATTATTTCCTTCACTTTCTTTCTCACCTCTCCACTCTCCTTTGGTGTTTCCTGGGATCACCTCCCCTATAAGCAAATTGCTCAGCTCCTTGCCTTGGGGTCTGCCCCTAACAAGGCATTCTATCACAGGAGATGGCTGCGGCCAGGCTAGCTCGAGTTGGGAGGCCAGACATGGCAGTAGTGGGAGTGATGGACCCTTGGGTCTCTTTCAACTTTGAGAGCCTGTGGGTCCTTGTGCAAATGTGCATCTGAGAGACATGGTCTGTGGGAAGACTTCACTGCCCTTCTGTGGCTCCTGGGAGACCTGGAGACGTTCCACAATCTCAAGACTGTGTAGCTGGCTCCTAACTTCAGCTTGAAGACCTGTTAACCCTACAATGTCTTGGGGCAGTGAAGAAATACCTCTAGAAGGTGGGAAGGTCAGGGCTTGGGCTGAAAGAAGGATACTTTATACCTCAATGGGAGGAAATTCTGGAGTGACTGGATTCTGCCATTACAATAAAGTACCTCGGGAGGGGTGGTGAGAAGGCACATTCCCACTTCCTCATGTCCTGTGAGAGTTAATGCCTCATCACCCACGGCGAGGCCGCATCCCCCAAAACTTGGCACAGACTGAAGTCACAGACTATCTGACCTGGAAGTGTCCCAAAGACTTGGGAGACCAGCCCCTGTGATGGTTAACTTTATGTGCACAGGATACCCAGACATTTGGTCCAACATCATTCCGGCTGTGACTGTGAGGGTGTCTCTAGATAAGATTTACTTTGAATCAGTAGACTGAGTAAAGCAGATTGCCCTCTCAAATGTGGGTGGGCCTCATCCAATCAGTTGAAGGTCTGACTAGAACAAAAAGGCTGGGGAAGAGGGATCTCCTCCTGCCTGAGTGCTTTAGAGCTGGGACAGTGGTATGTTCTTTCTTGCCCTTGGACCCGAATTGAAACGTCAGCTCTTCCTGGGTCTCAGGTCTACCAGCCTTCAGACTGAAACTACACCATCAGCTTTCCTGGGTCCCCAGCTTGCCAACTGCAGAATTTAGGACTTGTCCATCTCCATAATCCCATGAGCCAAGTCCTTAAATACACACATAAATATATATATAATGTACACGCATGCACACAGACATCTTATTGGTTCTGTTTCTCTGGAGAACCCTGACAATACAAGCCCTCGTGCACATAGGGAGAAACTGACCAGAACCAGGTGTCCTGACTCCCTTGCCAGGACCAGTTGGACTCACCCTCCTGGCCATTTATTCCAGAGTGAGTAACTAAGAATGAAAAGAATTCTGGTGTCTGGTCCAACACGTACGATGTGGCCCCAGGTAAGCCGCTGCTTCGTGCCTGAATTTCCTCATCTCCAATGTGAGGATAAAAACTCTTTCCTCCCTCAGAGTTGTAGCAAGGATTAATACACGAGGTTCATCCATGAAAAGATCTCAGCACAGTGCCTGACACACAGGAAATACACAAACAAGTGTTAGATGTTATTTAAGGATGGATGAAGAATGCCACAGAGAACTTCAAAAATACTACCAGGAACCGTGCTTTTAATTTATAAGGCTTTCTAACCCACAAATATAGCTAGTCTGCCCCCCACAAAATTCATACAATTTTCCGAAAGTTTCAAGATTGATGATTCCCTTGGTGAAAGCCTCAACCAAGTCAGCCATGGAACCCTGGTCGTCCCAACTCTTTCACCCACGCCCATGGCCTAGAGCCTTATCATGTGATTTGCTAGCAAGGCCTATAGAGTAGGAGAGGCTGGGCAGAAAGGGCTGTTTAACTCCCACTTTCCAAGGGGTTGTTATTCAACTCAAGCCTCTTCGGTCTGAGAGTAAATCACAAGCTGCCGTAATCAGCTTCCGTTCGCCAGAGACACATAGATCAGCCAGCAGCTGCTATCCTGAGCCCAGCCTCGGCGCTGTCCCACGGTCACTCACGCCTGGGAATCAGCAGGTCAGTTGGATTAGTTCTTGAGCGTGTTCCCAATAACGATCCACCCCGCACCCCCCGGATCCCAAACATCCTTAGATTTGCCTCCATTAAAGTCCCAAAGGGACGACCCCCGGTTTGAGGTTCATATTCATTAGCTGCTGAGACCCACTGGAGGTCAGCTGCTGGCTGTACGGATGAGCCCATGGTTGCTGTGAAATTAATGAATTTCCCTCCTCACCCCTCCGCGTGCATAATCTACCCGGTCGGTAAGCAGTCAGGGGTGCAGAGGAAACACTACTGCGGTAAACACCCAGGGTGTATCATGAATTCTGCCTTCTGTCTGGATGAACACATGCTGTAAAATACATTTTAAAAACAAAACCATGCAGAACAGGACTGTATCTTTCTGGAGAAGAAGGAAGGTTGAGCTGAAGCTCTCAGGGCCACAGCAGTGAAATCACTGATGGAACCAGGGTGGGACACGAATACACAGTACTGTGCCATGCGATGACCTGTGGCCAGGTGGATGCTTTGACCTTTGCCCCCTCCCACCCCATCCACCAGGCCAGCTGCAGCCCTGTTTCTGCCCAAGGGCCTCTGTGTCTCTCTCTTGCTCCTTCCCCATCCCCTTCTCCATGTTCCCTCCCTCACTATCACCCTGTCTCATAAAATTGCTCACTATTTCCTCATGAATTAACTCAGAAATAACACGAACTATAACATAACCCGGGAAAACGATCCGTAATCGAAACCGTGGCCACTTGTAATGTCAGAAGCTGCAAATAGTAAAATTTGAGCTGGATTTTAAAACACTGATTTATGAAGCAAATTTCCACTGTGAAATTCTAAATGCAAAAGAATTGATCTCTAAGAAAATAATTTCAGCAAAATGGAAATGGAAACATCGGAAATGGTTTAACTGAGCTGTATAGAAAATTGATAAACGGATTAAATTGGCTTAAAGGAGTTCCCTGTGGAATTCTGGTACTTTCTAGATGAAAACTCATCACTGTTGGGTAATTCTGACTAAAATGCTCGCACTCAAAATGTCTTTGCGGTCAAAATGTCCACAGGAGCAGAAGAGTGGAGTCAAAATGTCCACAGGAGCAGGAGAGTGGAGTCAAAATATCCCCAGGCCCTGACCAAGGGGTTGGGGTTTTTTCAGCAGCCCCAGAAGAAGCAGGGAATGGGAAAAAGCAGTGTTCCCAAAGGCAGAGTGGCAGGGGGTGGTGATAGTTCTAGAAAAACACTGTGGAGGAGGGAGTGGGAGGGTACCGGGTAGACACACCAAACACGGATCTCGCCTGCTGGTCCCCGCTGAGGCCAGAATGTGGGCTGCCTCCCGCAGGCCGCCCAGCCCAGGGCGAAGCCCAGATCCCTGCGGAGCTGGCCCTGTGCCTGGTCCCCACCTCCCAGTGCCTCCCTCGTCCATGTGGAGGCCAGAAGCCCCCTACAGAAGTCCCTCCAGTGCCTCTGCGAGTCCCAACTGAGATCAGAAAGTACAAGTGCTCAGCAAAATCTGTTTATGCAAAGCATTCTTCCAAGCTAATAAGTAGCCGAGTCCAGGTTCAAGCCCAGAGAGTCTGTCATCTGAGCTTGTACTCAGAACCCAGGATGGGCTTGTATGGGTGTTCAGGTTGCGCACTGCACATGGGTGCCTTATCTGAGGGGGTGTCATTCGTGTTGTAGACATCGCACACAGAGTACACAGGTGGGTGTGGAGTTCTGGGCATCCTGGCCAGTCTGTGGGGTTGAGGAGGGGATGAGAGGCCCAGTGCCAGCCTTGTCAGTCCCATCCCAGCCACAGGTGAAGAGCAAGCTCGGACATGAGAGGACCTGGGGAGACTGACGATGCTGCAGTGGCCAGCAACACCCCCGCACTAACGTGGACAAAACGCTAATTATGTGCTGGGCATTGTGCCAAACACGGTAAGTGCTTTAGCCCATTTATCCCTCAATCCTGTGTGGTGCAAACCGCTTTATCCCCACTTCACAGATGAGAAAACTGAAGCTGAGAGATTGGGTTTCTTGCCTAGAGTCGCAAGGTGGTGAGGCTGAGCCAGGGTTCCAGCCCAGGCAGCGTGAGTCCAGGGCGTTCCCCGCACCTGGCCATCCTCCCTAGATGGAGGTGCTGGAGGGCAGTGGAGGAACCAAGCCTGCCTGGTGTTGATGGGACAAAGCCAGACCAGGCCTCCTTTCTTTTTTTTTTTTTTTTTTTGGCGGTACGCGGGCCTCTCACTGTTGTGGCCCCTCCCATTGCGGAGCACAGACTCCAGACGTGCAGGCTCAGCGGCCATGGCTCATGGGCCCAGCCGCTCCGCCACCTGTGGGATCTTCCCAGACCAGGGCACGAACCCGTGTGTCCTGCATCAGCAGGCGGGCTCTCAACCACTGCGCCACTAGGGAAGCCCAGGCCTCCTTTCTTAAAGGCGCCTAGACTTTGGCTGAATTTTCTTCCTGCCTTTCCTGCTTCAGGGACATTTGACCTTTGACCCGGAAGATTTTGCAGTTGGCAAAAATGATGATACATTTCTGCAAATTCCTGGTGTCCAGTGCCAGCCAGGAACACTCTTGCAAAGTGCAAGGAGTAATTCCAGGGTTTGGCTAAATCTCCCAGCCAGAATGTTCCAGAATGTATATGGGTCGAGGGCAGGTGAGGGGCAGATCTGATACAGACAACACTGTTGACAGAGACACACTCACTCAGCCCCGGGTCAGCGGGGGTGCCCGCGTACTGCGATGGTGAGAGTGCTCCCTGGCCTCCGTGAGCTTCCGTGAGCCAAGATTTGGAGGCGGGACGTGCAAGATAGGCCCAAAGAGCAGTGAAGACACGAGTGACCCACCGGGAGGTGGACGGGCTGTTGTCAAAGCTTCTGATGGGGGTTTACAATTTCACCCTCCCTCCTTCTGGCGACTGAGAAATCTTGACTATTTTCACATCGCTTGCATCTCCTTATTTGCCACTGTTTCCAGCGCTTAAATTCTCCACCGACACACACACACACACACACACACAGACACACACACACACACAAATGCACTCACACACTCATACTCCGGGCTTCTGGAGCCCTGTCTGCATACATCAAGTGAAATGAGTACTTTTAATGGGAAAAACTTATTTCCTGGGGTGGGGCCTGGCCCTTGGTCCAGTGAGAGGGGAGTTTAACCACTTCCCCTAAGAGCAAGAGGCAGCAAGGGCGCAGCGCTCCCAGGCTGTCAGTGAAGGCAAGTGGTATTGAATACCTGCTGGGGGAGGGGGTGGAACGTGCCGGGCATCAGACATGCTCTGACTCTCTCCACGCTGCAGTGGGCACCTCCTTTCCCCGCGTGTCTGGGATGCTGTGGGAGCAGTGCAGTGCTTAATGCGTCACATCATGTGGCCAGGACCAGTCTTCGGAGTTAATGCCGCGAGAAGATGGGTGGCCCATGAGGTGGGGAGGGCCTCTCCCTGCCTGCATCCCCCAGACTCTGGGCCTGGTGCCTGCTCCACAGAAGAGAGAAGCTGGGTGAGCACACACTGAGGACCAGAAGACATAGCCCCAGAGGGACTCCCAGCCTGAGCAAGAACCTCCGTGTCTGCACGGCCTCCTCCCAATGACCACGGGGATTCCAGCCTCACGCACATGCATGCGTATTTGGAGGAGACGCAGGACGGAATTCCTAGGAGGCTGAGCCTCTTTCCGAGGTCACTGGCTGAGTCAGATGCGGCCAGAAGCAGAGTGTCCCAAAAGTTCACAAGCCGCCCTGTGTCCTTTCCTGGGCATTGGCTCATTTCTGTGTGGGCGGAGGCCATTTAGTCTGTTCTGAAGCATAGCACCAAGAGCTTCATCTAGAGAGAAACGTGCAGACACAAACAGCTCAGAAAATAGGGCAAACCCGACTCCTGCATCCACAGCACTGTCTTTTCTAGCATTTCCCTCGAAAATTAAATTAGCAACGTATGCAAACGAGCTGTGAGAATTCATTACGTTAATTTATCTAATTTTAGAGCCAACACTGAAGCAAACAGCACCTCATTCCCCAATACTTAAGGCCTCACAGAATATTGATTTCTGAGTTTTATTAGCCTTGCACGAAGGCCCTTTTATAGCCCAAAGGCATGCGATTGTCAATTTCCTCATAAATACAAATGTCCCTGCTCCCAGGCTCCGAGAGTGTTCTCCAAGGTCATTTCCGGGGGTGACCCGCATGTCAGACCACCCAAAGCTCAGTCTGGGCGGCGTTGGGGGGAGTGCTGGCAGGAGCTGGGCCATCCATCCCAGCAAGGTCAATGGCTACACAAGGCGAGCAGTCCTTGCAAGGGCGTCTGCGGTGCCGGGCCGTGGATTTCAGCGTTCATCACCTACCGAGCATCTCCACAGCCCAGGCGGCCAGTGACAGAACCGAGCTCTTGGCTGAGGGAACCCTGTTGAGCAGCGATGGCTTCTTCTTCTCCTGCCTCTCAGTGGGCCAGGGTGATGTCTTCAGCATGATACATTCCACCATTAAGAAAGCCAGTTTACCCCCATGTTACTCTGGAGCCAGCCGTGTTAGCAGACCCCGTGGAGGTGTGACTAAGGATGAGTTTTATCCAGCTCGTGAAAGACAGTTGTCACCATGGCCAGCCCCTCCAGGCAGCCAGATAGACTGGGACCCTATTTCATATGTGGGACCCCAAGGAACGCTCTCTGCCTATGAGCAGGGTATCTTCCTGGGACACTCATAGTAACCTCACGGCCAAAGGAAAATGGCATTACCCTCGGTTGCTGTTGGTTCACTTACTTAGAGCATCAGCCCTCTGCTCAGCCATGTGAGTGAACAAACAAGCAAATCAACAAAACAGAGGGGCTTCCCTGGTGGCGCAGTGGTTAAGAATCCGCCTGCCAATGCAGGGGACACGGGTTCGAGCCCTGGTCCAGGAAGATCCCACATGCCGCGGAGCAACTAAGCCAGTGCGCCACAACTACTGAGCCTGCGCTCTAGAGCCCAAGAGCCACAACTACTGAGCCCGCGAGCCACAACTACTGAAGCCCGCGTGCCTAGAGCCCGTGCTCCGCAACAAGAGAAGCCACCGCAATGAGAAGCAACGAAGAGTAGCCCCCGCTCGCCGCAACTAGAGAAAGCCCGCACACAGCAACAAAGACCCAACGCAGCCAAAAATAATAAAGATAGATATCTAGATAGATAGATAGATAGATAGATAGATAGATGATAGATAACCAACAAAGCTGACTTCTTCATGAGCTCCACTTTCTTTTCTATTTTATAATGTGTCTCAGAATTTTTGCCAAGGAGGAACTCAATCAAAAATACAACCCATCAGTCTCAGATTTTGAAAATTACCCTTTCTCTTTCTTAAGTATCAGGAGACTTGTCAGTCACCATTCCTGCTCTGACCAGTTTTTAAAGACCATCCCCATCCAGATTCTGTGTTGATGGCCTCCACCTTCAGGCCTGTGGATTTCCACACTGGCTGGAGTCCCTGAAGATAAACTCTCCGGTCCCATCCCAGCACTTTTCACCCCTGAGAGGCCTTTACTATGGAAGGAAGAGACCGAGGATGCGAACAACCTTGACGGATCATCGGTGGAGAGCCCGGCACTGAGCTGGCCCTGGACGTCTTGCTATTTCCACGAATCCCCGCGTGACCCTGAGAGGGACAGGGGTGCTGCTGACCTGGGCCCATCGAACTCCAAGCGCATCCCCACCCTTATGAGGAGGCCCGAGTTACTCATAACCTGAGGGTTCTTTTGCAAAAGCACCCCGGTTCCTTTAGTGCCAGAAAAGGTTTCCCTTCCCAGCTGGATCTGCTGTCTGCTAAGCCGGGTCCCCTCCCCTCCTGGCCCGCCCACCTGGAAGCAGGTAGGGGCAGCACAGTTTCGCTGCCAAGAGCAGTCTGTTCCTGACAGGTACGGCTCCAAAAGTCATGCGGCCATGCTTTCCCCTCTGGTCCGGCTACCTAAGTGTCCCTCCTGCGTTTCCTCCCACGCTGGGAACATCCAAAATTCAGCTGCCAGAAATAGATCCACTTGGATCAGAAGTGGCAAGAAATGCTCTAGACCTTCTGGCGCAGCCTGGCTCCCCGTGGGGAACTAAAGGCAGTTGATTACGGGCAGCTTGGACTAAAGGCAGAGGATGAGACTAGAGAGGCGGCTGCCAGAGCACGTTTCTGTCCTCTGCTTCCCCCTCTGCATCCCGTCTCACCCTCCAGACTTCCTGTTGCTGTGCACCGCCTTTACAGGGTTGCTCCAAATTTCCAGCTTCCAGTAGATTTAGCAGAACTGGACGTCAGCGTCCAGCATGAGAGATTGTGCCCTGCCACGGCCCACATCCCGGCCAGCCGACATCACGATGCACCTTCTGTAGCCGCTTGCCCTGGTCGTACAGTCGGAAAGAGACTGGCCCGGGTGACAATGAGGCTGGGGGGCCGGGGGGGGACGCTGGCACAGCAGCCAAACTGGTCAAGGTTTGGATGCAGGCAAATGTGTGCCTCACAAGGCTGCCCTGTTACAGGGTGGAGGTGGCAATGAGGGATGTGAGAAGTGGAGACAGGTGGGGGCCAAGTGCAGGGGTGGCAGGGTGATGCGGGGCTCCCCCCCTCTGGCCAGCCTTGGTGTCAGTCAGAGGAAGAGACCCCCCACTCCTGTAGGGTTCCCCATAAGCCCGCAGTCTGCCATGCCTTCCTGAGACCCTGGGTAGGCGGCAGCCACAAGGCAGGGGGCACCGTCTGGAACAGATCACTGGGGACAGGCCACCTCTCTGGCCTGTCCACCTGGAATCAGCATGCCCACAGCCAAGCTTACCCAGGGGGTCCCCGGAGTTGTGGAATAGCAATGACGATGGGGAGTGGGTAGGGCAAAAGGGCGGGAAGTGAATAGGAGTTGGGGTACGGGGTGCCCCATGCCCCGTAAATCACAGAAGGGAAACACAGAGCCTGGGCAGGCCTTGGGGCCTTCACATAGACCCTTCCCTGTATCTGGAAGCTCTCCTCCGCCCAGCCTCCCTTCACCTGGTCACGGGGCCACTTCGTGAGCCTGTGACCTAAGCAATCGCATAGGGCCTCCCACTCAGAAGGGCCCCGTGCTCACAAGGGGCTGATTTAATGATTTAACGCTCTCCGTTGTCATCTTGAAATTCTTAACCATTTTATCTTTGAACTTGTATTTTGTAAGTGACGTTGGATGGGACAATGACACGTGCGTGTGAGCAACGGGGGTACACACGGTATGCGTGTCCACCACGGTTCCACGTGTCTCACTCTTCTGCAGCACTGTCCACGCTCACGGCACGGCTTCCGTAACCCCCTCACCTTGCACCTGGGCCACGCACAGGAGGGCTCCATGCTTGGTTTAATATCCTGCTGTCGCCATCTTAAAATTCTTAATAATTTTATCTTTGAACTTGTGTGCTGTAAGTGAAATCCACTGGGACGATGCACACGAGCAGAGGAGGGACGTGCAGCCTGTGTGTCTGCCGTCCCCTGCACTCCACCAACACAAGGTTCCAGGGAACCCACGACCTGCTCGAGCTCAGTGACACCCCAAGTGAGTTCAAGACGAGCATGTGACGTGTGTGAGTGAGGTCACTGACGAGACGCCACACTTTCCAATCAAACCAGAACTTGCTATGGACACACTCACACCTGGTGCTCTGAGACACAAGGACCGAGGACCTGTCTCATCCTTCCTAAGTCACATTATGTCCCTGTGTTAGGCAACCGATTATGCTGAAAATCATGGCACAGAAGCAAAGGGAGAGATGGGCAGCCACAGTCCCTTTTCTTTTAGTCCCTCCTTACTCAGCAGTAAGACTAAGGCAGAAAATGTGGGGAGAACACGATTCTATAAAGAAGCAAAATAAAAATAGTTGAGCGTTGCCACTTTTCCGGTAAGAGTGAAATATATGTGCATGCCAGAGCTATGAAGTATGACTTGTGTCATTTCAGTGATTCTGCGTATGAATTAAATGCTCTTATATTTCCATTTAAAACTGACATTACACAATATAAACATGGATGGTAAAATGCATGCTAATGATTTAAATTTTTAATTTTTCTTTAGAGTATCATTAAATAGAAATTTTTTTAAAAAATTATAAGTCAAGAGAGAGACTGTGGAAGAAGGGGGAAAGCTTTATTTTTCAGTGGCTCTTTAAATGACACTTTTCCCTGCCTTTGGAACAAGAGGCCCTACATTTTCATTTTGCACTGAGCCCTGCAAAATATGTAACCATCCCCGCCTGGCCATCTCCTTCCTATTCATCCTTCAAGACTCTGCTTAGGCACCCCCTCTTCCAGGATGCCCTCCTTAACCCCTCAAGGAGGGCTTCATGTCCCTCCTGTGTACCTCCACAATGAACTGCACTGTGCTGTAATTACCAGTTTATCTGATCAGCTCCTTCACCAGAAGGGAGCTCCGGAGTAGGAGGTCCAGATTTACAGTCCTACAGAGATGTCTGCCTGTCCTCAGAGCCAGCCAAGGGCCTGGCACGTAATAGAGGCTCCTTCCCTGTTTGCTGAATGAATCAGTCAGTCAGTCAACCAACCAAATAACCAATTAATCAATGAATGAATGAAAAGGAAGTGCCCTGTGCCAGACACCATTCTCAGCATTTTGCATATGTTGCCTCTGGTTAAGCAAAGGAATGGTGGGACCAAGACGACGGCGAGGGCCTACCGTTCAGGCTGGCATTGCCCGACTAGTGAGCTTCCCCTGTGTGACCGTGTATGGTTCCACAAGCTTTGGGCTCTTGGCCACGGCACCCACTGTTGGCCCCTCTCCTGTCCTTTCCCCCCTCGTGTGTGGACATAGATGCTGACCTGTTTGGCAAGTTCCTTGAGGGTGAGAACCCCAGTTTTTCTGCATCTGAGCCCCAAGGGTGGTCCAGATTTTCACACAGAGTCAGTACCCATGACTGTTATGAGAAAAGCATCTAAGGGAAGACAATCTGACTGAGGTGATTCAGACCCTGCCAAGCCCATTCCACGCAAAGCCACAGGCCACCCATCTCTTTAGAATGTACAAACTTAAAAAGACAAGAAGAAAAGTCTTACTATTCTTTAAAACACACCTTTGGGAAATGTCAATATCATTTTTCACAGGATTAAAAACTAGGGAAACAGAGATTAGGCATTTGGCAAGGTTCCCCTTGGGTGCTGGTGAGGGACTACTGATCTTCAGGCATGGCTCAGCCACTGCACTCAGAGCAGGCTAGCCTTCAGACTCAGAGCACCCATTCCCAGATGCAACTGGGGTGTCCATTTGGGGGACGTTTCCCTTTCTGTGAGTGTGGAGGAGAGACTGGATGCCTGCTCACCGACCCTATTTCTTCCTCCTGAGCGCATAGGAAGACTGCATCTCCCAGTCTCCCTTGCAGGTAGGATGAGTGCTTATAACTGGATTCTGGACAAGGAGATGTCAGAAAAAGTGATCCGTATCACTTATAGGGATGACCATAAAATCATGAGCATGGTTGTCCAAGCTCCTCTCCCCTTCCATGGAAACCCTGCGGACCACATGCTGAGAAAAGTAATGTCACAAGATGGAAGGAGCCCAGATCTTGGAGGAGCACTGCTCAACTCACAGCAGACTGTGACATGAATAAGAAATAAAATTTTATTGTGTTTAGCCGTGAGGTTTGGGGTATGTTTGTTATAGCAGCTAGCGTAATTTATCCTAAGGAAAACAGTAACTGAAAAGCCAACCAAAGTGGCATAAATAAATCTAAGGTTCCTTTTCTGCATAACAAGAAGTCTGGGGATAGACAATTCAAGGGTGGATCAGGGGCTCAAACACACAGACTCTATCTTTTTGCTTGGCCATCCTTGGTATGTTGGCTTTTGTCTTCATGCTTATCAACTCATAGTCACAAGAAGGCTGCTGTACCTCTGACATTTTATTAGCATCCCAGGCAGGAAGAAGAGAATAGAGCAAAGGGCTAAAGAGCCATGCTAGCCAAATCTGTCCCATCTACTTAACTTTTACTTACATTTCATTCACCATAACTATGTCACATGCCCACGTCTGACCAATGGTTGGCCAGTGGGAATGATATTATTAAGCCTGCTTTGGTCCAGTGGTGATTCATTTCCTGGGGCTGGGGTTGGGGCTCACACTTCCTGTGATCAGTGAATCTATGTGACTCCCTGAACGAACTGCAGATCTGTCCATGGAAGGAGGAGAGGAGTGAGATGGATGTTGGTGGTCAAGAGTGGCCTCTCCGGTGGCTTGTGTCCTCCTATTCTTCCTTCCTTCTGTTACATCCCTTTCTCCAGAAAGGGCTGCAGTTAAGAGAGACCAAAGAGATGCTTGGCTGGATCCTTTGGCCTTTAAATCCCTGATAACAGGCTAGTAGCCAACCAGACAGCAGCATAATTCACACTGAAGGGTAGAGTGTTCCAAGGCCACAACCCGCTAGGGCATGTCCTTTCTTTTCTAGGATATCACTGATGACCTTAAACTGGCTGTCAGAAATTAGCAGAGCTATTTAAAAATTAGATTGCTCAACACTTGAGAAGGTGCAATAAAGCGGCCTTGGTCATAGGCTGCCTGCAGGAAGGTGAACCGTTGCCATACATATGGAAAGCAGGCTAGCAGTAAGTACCATGAGCCAAAAATAGATTCAAACCCTTTGATCTAATAATTCTACCTCTGGGAATCCTTCCTAAGGAAATAATTTGAATATGGAAAAACTTCTTGCACCAAGACATTCCTGGCAGGATTACTTGTAATAATGAAAACCTAGAATTGGCCAAAATAACGAGCCATTGGAGAACAGTCATTGGACTATATATATAAATTCAATATAGAATATATTCTATGAAGTGGAGGTGAAATAGATGGATGGATGGATGGATGGATGATAGAGAGGGAGAAAGATAGGGAGATTCAACTCAATGAACATATACATTCATTAAAAATGATGATGGCAGAGCTTCCCTGGTGGCGCAGTGGTTGAGAGTCCGCCTGCCGACGCAGGCGACACGGGTTCGCGCCCCGGTCCGGGAAGATCCCACATGCCGCGGAGCGGCTGGGCCCGTGAGCCATGCCGCTGAGCCTGCGCGTCTGGAGCCTGTGCTCCGCAACGGGAGAGGCCACAACAGTGAGAGGCCCGCGTACCACAAAAAAAAAAAAAAAAGAAAATGATGACGGCAAAGGGTTTCTAATGGGGAAATGTGTTTGAATAAAAGACGTGTTAAAATAATGGGTACAATACGATTATTAGTGCATGAAGAAGGTTAAAATGAAACACTCCAAAGTGGAGCCGTGATTTTTTATTTATTTATTTATTATTTTATTTTTGGCTGCGTTGGATATTTGTTGCTGCGCGTGGGCTTTCTCTAGTTACGGCGAGCGGAGGCTACTCTATGTTGCAGTGCGCGGGCTTCTCCTCGCGGTGGCTTCTCTTGTTGCAGAGCACGGGCTTTAGGCACATGGGCTTCAGTAGTTGTGGCACGCAGGCTCAGTAGTTGTGGTTCACGGACTTAGTTGCTTCGCGGCATGTGGGATCTTCCCGGACCAGGGTTCGAACCCATGTCCCCTGCCTTGGCAGTTGGATTCTTAACAACTGCGCCACCAGGGAAGCCCCAGCACAGACGATTTTTGTTCCTTCTTTCTACTTATGCATTTTAAAATATTTTTCTTTTATAAGTATGTACAGTTTTATAATAAAAAATTATTTTAGAAAAATATGAGGGTTGCTAGGTGAGCATGGAAATTGGATGGGGTTAAGGGACAGTTTGTTCAGCTGGGGCAGCGTTGGGCGAAATCCCTGCCCAGCTCTGGGCCTCCTCTCTGGTGACCACAATACTAGTTCAGTCAACTTCAGGGTCCTTCTCTCCCGGCCCCTCCCCGGGAGCCCTGACAGCACCCCACCCCCAACCCACGAGCTCTTCAGGCTTCAACTGGATGGACTATGACTTGCTACAGGTACCTTCTGTTCTGCTCATCCTGACTCAACTTGGCCGTGCCCCAAGCTCCAAACCCACACTAGGGTGGTCCCCCTGCAAACAGAGACGTGCCCTTTTCTGTTGACTTTTGCTCATTCTCTTCTCAGAGGTGGTGGCCTTTGGCCAAACTTGCCCTTAAATGTTAGGACAACTTTTGACGTCCCCTGGATACCAACTAGGGGAAAAAATCTTAGACTTTCCTTTATTTTCATTCAAATTTAGATTGATAAGATTCATCTGTCTTTTTATTGCCAGCTGTTATTCAGTTTTAGTGCTCTGTAATATCCCCAGGTGCAAATATACCCACATACAATATATGTATCTATTTATCTATTTCTGTTGACAGGATTTGGGCTGTTTCCAATGTTTTGATACTACGAACAGTGCTGCTAAGAATATTCTCGTACATACCTACGAGAAGAATTGCTGGTATGTAAGGTTTATGAAGGCTCAACTTTACGAGACAGTGGCCAACTCTTTCCCAAAATAGCAATAAAATTCTGAAAGGGAAAAAGAAGTCCAAAAGGATTATACAAACTCTCTGTATTAGCCTCTCAATTTTTCTGTAAATCTAAAACTGTTCTAAAAAATAAAGTCTTTTAAAAAAATTATAGAGCATAATACCCTTTTTCAAGTTAAAAATGACTAAAATTTAAAATCTTGGGGGGGGTTACATTTAGATGTGATAAAATGAAAAGCAAAGGAATGACAGACACAAGATTTCTGGAGCCTGTTCCCTTGGGAGAGGGAGGAGGGTTCCCGGGGGAGAAGAGTGTGGCAAACGGTCCTTAGTGTCCAACTTCCTCGTTGGATGATGATGAACTGGTGTTTGTCAGATGAGAATAAGGGAAGGGAGGAAACGAGGGAGGCACAAGGAAGAGGGTCTTGTGTGGACAGAGCTGGGAGAGCATCATAAACAAGGATTATGTGTAATCCAATTCCGTACACCTGCAGCCCGTTAAACAGCAGCGGGGAAGGCATCTGAGAGGCATTCACACTGGCCTAAGAGAGAGAGGTACAGCTTTGTCAGGTGGGCAGCTAGAAAGCCAGAGGCCCAAATGCCAGCCCCACTGGCCAGGCACGTGGCGTCACCCAAGGTGAACATCTGCCCCCTGCGCCCCGAGGGGGGACAGCAGGTCTGCACTCAGCTGCCTGCTTCAGGATCCATCAACAGCCACGTCTGTGGTGAACTCTCTCCAAAGCTCAACATTCTCATCTGTAAAATGGGGCGAAACATGTAAGACAGTGCATGTGAAATGCTTACTCACAGTAAGCACTCAGTAAATATCTATCATCTCTCCCTCCCCACGCCTGGGTGTGTGTGTGTGTGCGTGTGCGTGTGTGTGTGTGTGTTTGGATTCCCAGGTCCCTGCCCTGCTACCTGTCCAGGACCCCACTCCTCCAGACCAGGATGCAGCCTGCCCTAGCCAGCTGGCTTGAGCCTGGAGCCCTGGCCCCGAGCCTCCAGTGGGGTCTGAGGCGCTGACACCGTCCCTCTCCCACATCTGCACCCACCCCCTCTCGGAACAAACCCAGCCCCTCCCTCATTCCTCTCGATTCCACAGCTCCTGAGGACATATTGCTCTGATCTCATCAGCACTTCTCAAGCCCCTTCCCCTCCCTGGCCTGGCCTTCATGGGACCCACACCACCTCTCACCCAGACCTTCATCTCTGCCTGCCACCCCTGCCTCTAGACTGACCTCTTTCTGAGTCCCGAGCCCGACCACACCACACCCCTGCTCGAATCCTGCAGGGGCTCCCATTGTCCCTCTGCAATGCAGCCCTGGTGACTCAGCTGACATTCAAGGCCTTCACCTCCCTCTGGTCCAGTTCTATCTGGCCTCACTCTACCACGTACACCCAGAGTTCAGTCCCACCCTTTCCCAACATGCCCCGCTTCCTTACGCCACTGTGGCTTGGTAGGTGCTGCTCCCCCTGCAGGGAATGCCTTTCTTCCCCTGGAGAGCGCTTAGTTCCCTCCAAGACTCCAGGTGAGGATGAGGGAAACTTCCACCTTAGGCCCTGGGCCCCTTTAGTTCAGTGCCCCACCTTCACACGCCCAGCAGGCCGCCCATACCAAGTGTCCCCTTCCACTGGACTGTGGGCGCCCTGTAGACAGGACGTCCGGACCCCATCACATCCCAGTGCCACACTCAGGAAGTGCTCATCAAACAAATGCACGACTTGTTCCTTTAAAGGGTGAGGATGTTTGACTTCCCACTGCAGTTATATTTTCCCCTTCCTTTTTCAAAACCTTGCCTTGCCTGGGTGGAGGAAGGACAAGTGGAAAACATCTGTCTGGTGGGTTGACACGGGTAGGGATAAAGGATGGAAAGAAATCTGGTGTCTCCTGTTTACCATGGACGCTGAACTTGGAAAGAAGAAGTGCAGCCACAGCAGGACAGTTGAGCGGAGACAGCTGCCCCGCTGGGGCCAGCCCAGGGCTGACCCAGCAGATGGGAACTTGCGGGGACCAGGGGTCTCCAGGCCCCCTGCCTGCTCTGGCCACGATGGGGAAGGGCTGGTCTGGACCAGTCGTTTGCACAGATACTCTTTCTGTAAAGGACATTCGTGACTTTTCCACCTTTCCAAGAGGGATGGAAAAAGGACCTCTGTCTGTGAGCCCCTGCTGCTTCCCTGAGTACGGGAACCCAGGGGCAATGGCCCTGTTGGTGGATACTGTATGCTTAAAAGGATAATAGAAAATTCACATAAGGATGGGGCCTGTCTTGAAATTACCTTACAAAGGGAAAGACGATCAAGAAGACGAGGAGCTGAGGGGTCTGAGCCTGAACCTCACATCACTGATGGACGCCCGTTAGCACTCGAGCTGCTAACATGGGGTATCTTATTAATGGAGTTAGGCCGGTCCTTGGGAAATGCTGAGTGATTGCAGCCAGGAGACCCCAGGGCGGCCTTGGGTCACTCCCTGATTGTGTCCTCCAAGTGCCAGCCTACATGACCCCCCAGTACCAGCCAGCAGGTGTCCCAAGTACCAGCCAACATGTGCCCCACCCTGTCCCCCGGTGCCCTCTGGGGTCTCCCCGCCTCACAGCTCCGTAGAGGGTGGGGCTGAGGAGGACTAAACACCAAGAACCTGCAGTGAACGCCACCATTCCACAGGTGGGAAATCAGGGCCCTCACAGGAGGGGGGCAGGAGCGTCAGATTCAGAAAGGAGATGTGAGGACGGAAGCCGAGGTTGGGGTGATGCAGGGCAGCCCCGTTCCTAGTCTGGAAGGTAAGGGGCGCCCTTGCCCGCCCCCTGGCTCCCGAGCGCTGCTGCAAATTTGCGGGATGAGAATTCTCTCGTCCCATCTCACCTCTGCACCCGCCCCCTCCTTCAGGTGGGTGTTTTGGAGAAAGCAGCCTCATCACAATTTAAGTCCCTTTTCCTGCCCTCGCCTCCTGGAGGACGGACTGCACGCTCGCTGGTGTGGCCCGGGATCTGCCCTGCTACCCTCCCTGGCCCGACTTGCACCTACACAGCAGCCTGGGCAGGCACCTACCTTCCCGCTACCACGCCCGTGTGAGGGCCTGTCCCGCCCCATCCTCAGGCATGCCAGACCCCTCCCCACCTTGTGTCCCCTTAGCCGCTGTGACTAGGTGTCTCTTCCCACCCCACGGCTCCCACAGGCCCCTGCATCGCAGCCCTCATCCCCCCAACCCGGGGAGGTCCTGGACAGCTGACCAGCCAATGCCCACCAGGCCACGGTCTCCAGGGGGAAGAGCTGACCCGTCCCTGCCTGGATCCCTGGAGCCTGAAAGCTCCAGGAACTTAGTAGGTGCTTTGAAAGTGTGGTTGAATGAATAACCAGGCAGGGGTCAGGCTCAAACATCCCCACCTGCCACCGTGCCAGAATTCCTCCCCTAAACCCTCAAAGAGTGGTCCAGAGGCCCCAGCGGGGAGCTGTCTGAGAGCCTCGTCCCAGAACTGCTGAGTCAGAACCGCATTTCAAGATGATGCAGATGACTTCTGCTCACAGCCAGGACGGAGGAGCTCTGCTGGAGGAGACGGAGGCGGGGCTGGGACGTTCCATCAATGGCTCAGCGAGGGGAAGTGGGCCGGAGGCCATACAGCAGAATGTTGCGCACTGGACCAGAAACCTGGTCTTCTGACCCCAAGTTCACTGACCTCTGGGGGAAACGACCGCAGAGGAAGAGCAGGAGGCTGTCCTGCCCCCTCTTCCTGGCCGGGACCTTCGCTGTGTGCCCAGGGAGCTGGGACCCTCTTTGTGGGTGGGCCAGGGAGGCCAGGGAGGGCCGCGCCTGCCTTCCTGGAGGGGAAGGTGTGCAACCAGAGCCCCTCTGCTGTTGACTGCTCTCAGGGCCAGAGGGTGGATGGATGCTGGAGGAGCTTCTGCCAGCAGCACAGGCTGAGCTCCAGAGAATTACGGGCCAGCGAGACAGCAGAGCCAGGAGCCTTCCCAGGTGGACCTTCCTCCCGTCCACTGAGCCAGGGGACGTGCGCTGGAAGCTCGTCTTCAGGAAAGCCTCCCTGGCCACGGGGCTGGACCGAGAGCTTTCCAGGCCAAACCAGACATCCTCGGGCTCAGCATGATGGCTTCCTTCCACCTGGCTGGGCTGTACTGGAAAAAACACCCCCAGGTTTCCCCCTCACTCGAACACTCACAATACTCCTGACACCAGATGTGTAGGTTTTCCTCTCATCAAGCAGTTCTCAGTGACCAGCTGGGGGTGCCATGATTCAATTCCAGCACTAACCGGAGTTAGTCCAGACCCCGCAGGGGAAGGGCTCCGTCCCACAAGACTGCCCCCGCTTCAGACGCCAGTCCCAAGTCCCAGGTTGTCACCGTTATAGCTGGTTAGTTCTCCGGACTAACTAGCTATAAATCGGGATTCCCATGCCCCTCCTCAGGTTCGACCATTTGCTACAACTGTTCGAAGAACTCAGGGAAACACTTACACTTACTAGTTTTTAGATGATAAAGGGTATGAGAAAGGAGACAGATGAACATCCAAATGGAATAGATGTATAGGGCAAGATATGGGGGAAGGGGCAAGGAGCTTCCGCGCCTTACGGGCACACCTGGCGCACAGCTGCCCCACGTGCTCGATAACCCAGAAGCTCTCCAAACCCTGACTGTCGGGAATCTGATGGAGGCTTCACCGCATAGGCATGATCGACCATTAACTCAAACTCCCTTCCTGGAGAATGGGGGTCGGGGAGCTGCAAATCCCAAGTGTCACAGCTTGGTCTTTCTGGTGACCAGCTCCCATCCTGAAGCCATCCACCAGGAGTCACCTCGTTAGAACAAAAGACACTTCTATCGCCCAGGAAATTCTGAGGGTTTTAGGAGCTCTGTGCCAGGAACCAGAGGCAGAGACCGACGTATATATTTTCTGTTATTTCACAGGAGCATCACGACCTACCCCGACAGAAATCCAGACACCATTGACCCTGGAGATGCCCACATCCAGCCCTCTGTGTGACAGAAGAGGCTGCGGGGACTGTCCCCAAGCCCTCCAACCTTCCCATGGGACTTCAAGGAGCTTGCTGGTCCCAAGCTGAGGGGACCACTCCACCTCTTAACACTCCTGTGCCTTGATTCCCTCATCTGTAAAGTGAGGCTCATAACAGCACTGTCCTCCTAGAGAATTATGGGAGAATTAAATGAGACTTCTTGTAATGCTTTGAACGGTGCCTGGTATAGTCGGTCCTCCAAAGTGCTACCCACTTCCATCACTACGACTATCCTCATCATTAGTTCTCTAGTCCCCAAACTGGGATCTTCTCATCCCACGTCGCACTCTCCCATGCCCACCCTCCCTCTGGACCCTGAAGCAGGACCCATGTCACTGTGCTACCCTGGGGGGTTGCAGCCTCTAAATCAGTCCCCAGATTACCCCCACCCACTGTTAGTCACGCCCTGGACGGTGGGCTGGTCTTAGGGACTCACTTCCAATTACTAGAATTCACCAGAAGCGATGGGATGTCCCTTCGAGTTTAGGTTATAAAAGGGCTGAAGCTTCCATCCACTCTCTCGGGTCACTCACCCTAGGGAAAGCCAGTTGCCACATCCTGGGCCAGCCTCGTGGGGAGGCCTGTGTAAATGATGTCCCCCAAACCCCCATCAGGGCTCGAAATGACTGCAGCCCCAACCAACACACTGAGTGATCCTTGGGAGGATTCCAGACCCACAGAAACTGGGATATAATGAATGTTTGTGAATAGATGTGGCCCTGAGTTTGGGGTACTTTGGTACACAGTAGTTATCTACAGATAAACACTATACCTCGGTGAATTCCTACTCATCTTTCAAGACCCAGGGGAAATGCCACCTCCTCCATGAAGCCTTTCACTTCGATTACAAAGCCAAAGCACTCTGTAATCACTCCACTGTCAGTTTCTACTTTAATGTCAGTTTATAGGACAAGCCTGCTCCCCTAGTGAGACTGTGAACCCCTAGAGGGTAGGGACAAGGCTTTAATCATACCTGAATTCTCTGTGCCTTGTCATTCAGCTGGTCCTCAGTCAGAGTTTATTTTTATTTATTTTTATTTATTTATTTTTTTTGCGGTACACGGGCCTCTCACTGTTGTGGCCTCTCCCGTTGCGGAGCACAGGCTCTGGACGCGCAGGCTCAGCGGCCATGGCTCACGGGCCCAGCCGCTCCGCGGCATGTGGGATCCTCCCGGACCGGGGCACGAACCCGTGTCCCCTGCATTGGCAGGCGGACTTTCAACCACTGTGCCACCAGGGAAGCCCCAGAGTTTATTTTTAAAAAATAATGACTTAGGCAGCAACCACCACCCAGCAGGCCTCCGACCTGCACACTTAGCCTCCGGCTCAAGGGCTTCTTGGCATGCTCCGTCCAGGATCACACGGCTAGCCGGAGCTCGGGCCCAATTCTCTGTCCTCTCTCCCAGAGGATGCGACAAAGCTTCCCAGTGTCACACCAGGGCACACCTCACCCTCCAACCAAGCCAGCACACCACTGGGTGAGAGTGCCCAGGGCCAGGCTCAGAGGGTGGGAAGAAAGGAACTCCTTTCTTCTGCTTCGTGTCTCACTTCTGACCCAGTTCTGATTCTTTGGGCCTGGGGTTGGGCCAGGGCCGGGACCCATTTAACTCATGTGGGCCGCCCACCCGGGGAACCCCTGGTGTTTCCCAAAACCTCCCTGCTGAAAGTTGCCTGGGTGCACAGACAAAGCCCCCAGGCCTCACCCCATCACCCTGGCGAGGCTCATCATCTGGGCAGGCTGGTCTAGACTCAGAACTCATCTCCCCCCCCGAGACTTTGGGGAGCCGGCGTCCAGCTCGGCATCCTGGAAGATGACGCAGCCGGGAGTCACCCACCAGATTCAGACCAAACCTGAGCTGGAAATAAGGATTGGGCCAGCCCGGTGGCAGCTGCGGCCAGCAGAAGGCCTGCCATCCATCCCTCCTGGAAGCTCGACTTCCTGCTCCCTCGCCTGTGAGGGTTTGTCCCAACCGCATCATCTCAGGGGCCCTTTGGGGACATTTTCTCTGAAGAACAAATGATATGGGGACACATGTATACGTATAGCTGATTCACTTTGTTATACAGCAGAAACTAACACAACACTGTAAAGCAATTATACTCCAGTAAAGATGTTAAAAAATAATCGTAATAAAAATTTTTCAAAATAAAATAAGAACAAATGAGAAGACTTAGGAGACATTAGGACAGAAGGGGCTCAACCAGGGAGAAGATGCTGGGATCCTTTTTACAGTTAACCTTCTCCACGTAATCCACAGTCACCAGACACTGACTGAGACTACACTGTCACGATTCAAACGACATAGATGAGGCGCGTGGCCAGCCGAGCTTCCCAGCACAAGAGCCAAGGCCAAGGTCGCTTCAGGCTGGGAAAATAAAACATGCAGGCCACAGCTCCCCTTAAAGAAGGCAAAGATGGTGAGGTGGTGGGGTGTCTGGGTCCCCTGCCGTGGGAATGGGGGCTGCAGTTTCAGTGGAAGGAGCTGAAGTGAGGAAACCACTGTCAGTCAGGCCCTGATTCCTCACCTGGCCCGGCTGCTGGAGACTGGTTTACCCCAGAACTGCAGACACTGGTCAAAGCGGATGGTGGGGATGGCTAAAGAGCTATCCTGAAACGGCAGTGGCCACAACTCAACTGGAAACAAAACCCTCCCTTCTGAAGTGGAGGATTGAAGATCGCTGTGGACTGAACTGTGCTCCCCTAAATCTGGGTGTTGAAGCCCTAACTCCCAATATGGGATGGCAATTGGAATGGGGCCTCTGGGAGGTAATCAGGTTCAGATGAGGTCATGAGGGTGGGCCCCCCACGGTGGGATTGGTGTCCTTATAAGAAGAGACACCACGGATCTCTCTGTTCCTTGTGAGGAGAGAGCGAGAAGGTGGGGCTGTCTGAAACCTGGGGAGAGGACCCTCACCAACATCCCAACCCCACCGGCACCCTGATCTTGGATTTCCAGCCATTAGAATGATAAGAAATGTCTATTGTTTAAGCCCCCTAATCTGCGTTACTTTGTTACGGCGGCCAGAGCTAAGGCAAAGGTGACCAGAGAACAATTATTGGGATGTTTGACACTTTTCTTTTTAAAAAGCACTGCTGGGACTTCCCTGGTGGTCCAGTGGTTAAGACTCCACGCTTCCACTGTGGGGGGCACGGGTTCCGTCGGGGAACTAACATCTTACATGCCGGGCAGTGCAGCAAATAAATAAATACTAAATAAATAATAAATAAATTTTAAAAATAAAAAGCACTGCTGTTCAGGAACCACATCAGGTAGAAAATCATCAGTGACTGAACGCCCCTCCCCACTCCTGAGAGAACTTTCCAGAACCTCCATCTGTGCTGTGGGAGGCACCCCTTCTTCGTGTGTGAACACCCACAGGTGTCTCTCCCACAAAGCCCGTCATAACCGGAGAATGTGAAGGGAAGGGGTAAGGATGGTTGGGGTGGGTGAGTTAATACGATATTTCATCCTTGGCATCCCCACCTGATTTCTCAGTAAAACCCAGACAGTTTTTACGGTTTTATGAACTCCTGGGGGCTTCTCAGAACATGAGCCCGTGGAAGGGTGTAGGGGACACTTACATTCAGCCAGAGCCTCTTCATTACCTGACTCCCTCTCCTAACTGCCTGGGCCTGTCCCACACCCCCAACAACGTGCCCCCTTCACCCCAGTAAACGGCTCCTCACGAGCCTCTGAAAGTCTTTCTGGGTTTGTTTTGCTACCGAGCCTCCCCGCCGGCACTGAGGCCTCTAGCTGGGTGACCCCGGAGCCCCTGGGTTCCAGCCAGGGCACAGGCCTGGGGTGCAGGACTTAGGGGCACCAGACACTTTGTAATCGAGAAAAGTATTTAAATGCAATACGCTAAAAAATCCAAATGAATGCCAAAAAATGATGAACAAAGTACCGAAAGTTTAAATAAAACCAGGATCCTCCAGGTGCAACAAAAGGACATAAATGGTCCACATCCCAGGCCTGGTGAGTGGGCTCAGGGTCGAGCCTCAGAGCCAGGCTCTGGACCCAGCCATCCAATCAGTCCTTCTTCCCACGGAGCTCCTTCCCAGGAACCAGAGGCTCAGCGCCGCTGCAGGCCACAGCCCCTTGAAGCGACCTGAAATGTCAGCCCCGGGAGCGTTCCAGGGAGCCCTGCTCCTAGCGCTTAAAACAGACGGTGCCGAGCCACTGTGGTTTTGGTTTCTGGTTTCCAGCCCCTTACCAACTGATACTCTGCACAATACAATAAAAACTAAATTTCTAGAAAAATGACATACAAAATGTAAGCCAACTTTTTAATTATATTTTATCATATATTATATTATTGCGTTCAGCGGATAATTACTCGTTCAAATGCCTGTCATGTTCCTAAACGCCTGCTCTCAATCTCTCAGCTTACCTGGTCATTAGCAGCCCGTGACCCAGCTGGTCCTCGGGCCACGTACTGACGACCACAGATCTGGTTCAGGCCCTGCCTGGCCCAGCTTCCCTTCCAGAAAGCAGGGGGTTCCAGGTTGGCGGGGGGAGGGGGGTGTCCTGGGGCTCCGTGGGGGCCGAACGTGTTCCCATCTCTATTCACATGCAAGTCAGAAATCACTGGGTTTTCGTCCCTCGAAAGGCCCGTCAGCAATTTGTCCCCAGTGATGGAAGCTGCGTCCCGTGTGCCTCACAAGATCAAGGACACGGAGACGGAGGGCTACAGGGAGTCACCCCTTCCACCCCATCACCTGCACCATCACCTTCCTCTTTCCCAATCCAGATCCTGTTGGCTAACTCCAGAAGCCCTTCCAGGCCGGAGCCCAGATCAGGGGACTCTCTGCCTGCAACCTCGGAGGCTTGGTGTCTCCGCCTCGTCACCCCGCAGTTGAAACAGCTGGGCAGCTTCCCCCGGGCTCAGCCTGCCGGGCCAGGGAGACCCTGAACCTCTCCTTCCCTGAGCAGACGCAAGATGCTCAGCAGCAAGGGTGTCTGGGGCTCCTTTCTAGGGGATCAGATGCCAGCAAGGGGTCAGAGGTTAATGGGCGTAAGAACACTACCACTGGTAGAACAGCCATCTTTCACTGAGGACTTACGTGAACAGGCAACGAGGCAAATGCCTTTAACAATGATCCAATCTCACCCTTACAACTGTGAGATGGGCATTATTATCAGGCCCATCTTACAGATGAGGAAACAGAGATGTAGGTGACTTGCCCAAAGGCTCAGCGCATGAGTGACAGAGCTGGAATCCTCCCATGTCACCCCCATGTGGGTCTCTTCTCAGAGCAAAGCCGAGTGGAGCCGGCCAGGGGACACCCAGGTGGGAAAGACAATGTGTGCCTCACCAGGGACTCTCTTCTGGTGGCAGCCCCTGTGGTCAGTCCTGGCCCTCTGGTGGCTTCTCTGTCACCGAGGCACCAGTCACCTCAATCCTGCTCCCCTGGGCACCAAAGACCAAGACTTTCCCTTCAGTGGGACTCTCCCAGACATGAGGGAAAGCTGTGCGAGACAAGATGGGAAAGGCACCGTGGCCGAGTGTGAGCCTGGAACGCAGGCAGAGGAACTCGGACTCTGCCCTGTTTCCTGGGGAAGGGAGGGAGGTGTCATTAGGGCTGTGCCCGCGACAGCCGGGAGAGGTGGAGCAGGAGATGGCACAGCGGGGGTCCAGGTGTGGAGACGCAGCCTGAATGGGGGAGAGTAGGTGGGGATGGGAGGAGAGGATGGAGACCCGGCCATCGCAGGGGAGTGGCAGGTCCTGAGGCTGAGGGACAGACAAGTGACAGTCCCCTCTCCGAGGGCCTCACACAGACCTCTCTACCCCTTCAGCCCTTCCCAGGTTGGTTTCCTAAACACCATGGATATGAACTCACTTTCCAAACCCACTCTGCCCAGTTCAAATTGCCTGCTGAGGTGGCAACATTCCACCAGGGCATCCTCCAGCAGGGTGACCGGCTACCCACGCACAAAAGTAGCACGAAGGGCCGACATCAATAACGCGCTGGAGTCCAGAATTGGCCCCGAAGAGCGAGGGCTCAGGGGCAAGGACTGCAGCGAGGAACCCCCTCCAGAGGACCCAGCCAGGAGCAGGAGAGGTCCTGTCCTGTGAGCTGCAGGGGCTGGGTCAGGGCGGCAGCTATGGCCCAGCCGTCCCCTCAGGGCACACACATGGCTTCGCTTTGTAAAACGTGGCTTATATCTTGAGAAAATTACACAAGTCATCATCTAATACGCGGCCTGGGACAGTAAAAATTCAGCCTCCTTTCTGGGACTCAGACTGCCAGACTCAGGCCCCTCCAGGTTTCGTAGCAAGTCTCTTAGGTAAGAATGTGCCAGGTGGAGCCTTACTGGGAAATGATCCGGGTGTCCAAAGGCCTCACACATTCTCAGCCATGTGTGGGAGAAACAGAAAAGCCATGGCCAGGACTCGGCAGAGGGGCCGGGCCCAGCACATCCATGCGGAGCGTTTCCAGATGCGTCATGTGATTCTCACTAAAGGTGGGCTAATTAGCCCATTTTATTTATTTATTTATTTATTTTAATAGAAAAGACTCTGATTTTTTTCCTTTTAATTTATTTATTTTTAATTTATTTTATTTATTGGGTCTTTGTTACTGCGTGCAGGCTTTCTCTAGTTGCAGCAAATGGGGGTTACTCTTCATTGCAATGCGTGGGCTTCTCATTGCGGTGGCTTCTCTTGTTGCGGAGCACGGGCTCTAGGCCCACGGGTTTCAGTAGTTGTGGCACGTGGACTCAGTAGTAGTGGCTCGCGGGCTCTAGAGCACAGGCTCAGTAGTTGTGGCGCACGGGCTTAGTCGCTCCGCGGCATGTGGGGTCTTCCCGGACCAGGGCTCAAACCCGTGTCCCCTGCATTGGCAGGTGGATTCTTAACCACTGCGTCACCAGGGAAGGCCTCGGCCCATTTTAAAGATTAGGAAACTGAGGTCCACAGAGATCAGCAATGGGTGACGCAGAGGTAAAAATCAGAGCCAAGATTGAGTTCCAGTTCTTTAAAGGCCTAGAAAATTATTCTCTGCTTTGGAATTGTGTTGTCCACTGCAGACAAAGCACGTTGGCTTTCTCAGAGACCACCTTCTCCTGGGAAGCGTCTCCTTTCAGTTAAAATTGAAATATGAACGCCTACACAAGCTCTCACATGGCCCAGGTAGAGGGGAGGTTGGTGTTCTGAGAAGCGCCCCTGAGAATCCACAGCAGAGCAGACACCAGCCACGTGTCCTTCATTTGACTGGGCTCTTCCAAGAGGCTCCTCCTGTTGGCACCATGGAGGGCTTGGGACAGCCTACCTGCTCCCTCCCCACCGGGACCAGCTCCAATGTCCCCTGTGTTTTCTCTGCTGATGAACCAACGGGAGGCCCTGCTCCACCCCCACCCCATTCGGGGCTAAACAGAAAGACAAGAGGGAATGAGCAAACGTCACCTCTGAGAGCAGGTGCCGACCTGAGGCCCTGGGGACTCTTGGGGGATGTCTACCCAGACCTGAAGAGGGAGGGGCAGTGCCTGGCACGTGGTAGACAAAAACGTGTTATTGATGAGAAAAATGCCAGACAGTGGGAAAGAAAGCCATTCTCAGGTTCCACGTGAGGTGAGTGCCAAGAAGTCTGAAGGAGTGATTCTGAGTGCTGCAAACAAGATTAATTCGTAAGATAATTCCTAAAACAGAACTGTGCCTTCCAGGACAACAAGGACTTCATGGTAAACTCAGAGACGACCGGGACTTGGAGAGACCTGGATGACCACCTGACCGCCTTCCCCGTCCCCAACTTTTGTGGAGAGGCTGTTAGGAGCCTCTGATCACTCCACAGGTGGGTCCACACTTCCAGATGAGGATGGGAAGGGCTGGCTAAGCTGCAGCTTTGGGTGGGAGAGTGCAGCCGAGTTGGGGCTGCTTAAATGCTCCTGCAGAGGAAGGAAAGCAACGGCGCGAATGAACTAAGATCGTCCCAGAAGATAGCAGAGGTATGCTTCAAGCGCCCACCCAGCCTATTATAACCTGCTGATACCAGGTGCAGAGGCTACAGTGATAGTTTAAAACATAATAATTTCCCAGACTGATCACCGTATTCGCAAAACCCAGCCAGCTGTCCGGGGCACTGTTCCAATGGAGGAAGGAAAAGTCCTACAGGATGTAGGACAATTTTACCCCCCAAGAAACACGCAGGAAATGAAAGAGTCTGAACATTGGCTCTGGCCAAGGTGGGACGGGACTCCAGGGCCCTGCAAATGAGAGCATGGCCTCAGGGGCAGAAGACCTGGGGCTGACGTGGGCTGCCAGGCACTAAGCCTCCGTTTCTTCACCTACAGGACTGGGGCAACAGTGCTGCCTTAAACATCGCTTGACTGTGAAGATTAAATTAGATGAGGCATATAAAAGTGTACTTTGCAAATTGTAAAGTACCTACGAATATATAAGACCTTTAAAATAAGAAATGTATCTCTACCCACTCTTAAGGCGCCAACTCTCTCAGAGACAACAATGAAAACTGAAACAAAATGCAACACGCCAGAAGCCCGGCAAAAACACAGACTTTATGTCCTACCGGAATCCAAGGACCTGAATTTAGTTCGCAGTCTCAGCTTGCCATCTGCGTGACCTTGGGCAAGTCATTTTCCTCATTTATAGAACAAGGAAGAAGGAACTGGAAAACCTCCAGGGTCCCTTCTAAGCGAAAAGTTTTATGAATCTGTACTGTGTGCTACCTGCATAAGCTTCTGGGGAAAATGCATCAAGTAGTATTTCCTATGAAATCACCATGAGCGAAGTAACATTGCTTTACCCATTTGCTTTGCAATTTCTTTTCTCCTTCTATCCCATATCTATCTGCTGGAGTATTGTCTATCATACACCTAGAGTAGCAAAACGATATAATTAATAAGGTTAAATTAATAGATAGATGATGACTTTTGTGCCTCACAAGGAGAGAATATACCTTTTTCTCAAACGTATATTGATGGAGCATTTGCAAAAACTTATACTTACTTGTCCAAAAAGATAACTCCTCTAAATTACAAAGAGCAGAAATTGTACGAGCCATTCTCCAAACCACAAAATCCAACAAAAGCTAGACTGGAATGCTGGAAGCCTGAAAACCAAAAGTAGGTAGATAGAGATAGATAGACAGACAGCCCATCTGAAAACTAAAATAGTCTTCCTTTTGGGTTCAGAAAATGAATTATAAATACAACAGAAAATTAGAACATGACTTGTCAAAACTTATACCACCAAAGCTGTGTTTGGAGGTAAATTCATAATATAAAGATGCCTTCATTATTAAAATAAAACAACACAGTTTCCACTTCTGGGATGACTGAGAGAGTAACTCCATGGAAACAGCAAAGCTGATAAAAACTATTAAAAAAAAAAAAAGAACAACCATTTAAAGTCTCTGGGAGCTGTCCTAAGGGCATATGACAAACAAAGAAACATCTACTCAACAAAATCTACTAAAACTCAGTAAGAACAGCAAGAGTCTGTGGCATTTCAGCCACAAGCTGCTCTCTCCCTCCACGTGGGTGTGGCCAAGAAGTCAGGGCTCCCTCACCCTTCAAATCCTAATAAAGGCTTACATGTCTCACCAGGAGGGACAGGCCACCAGCATTTCTCATTCCCCCCAACTCCAAGTCGAGAAGGCTAAACTCCTGGTGAGTGTGACTGAGAGGTCGGGACAGCCTTCCTCCCAGCCACTCTCACGGGACAGAGGCTCTACCCCAGGCCGGGCAGGCCCAGAGGACTGGGCCCCCAACCGCCAGACCACAGCTTGCTCATGGGGCACAGTTTCCAAGAAGAGGCAAGCTGAGGAGGCCAGGGGCACCCAGAACTAGAGCTCAGAGGGTTTGCACAGGGGAGATTCAATCCATGAGAAAAGGAAGCTCTCTGAAGTGCTCCCAAAGGAAATGACTTTATTTAAAACAGAATGCGAGGAAGTTCATGCCTAAGGGCACTCTTGAAAACAACAGCCTCTCTTAATTAAGAACAATAAGCCAAACCCAAGGTAGATAGTTCACCAGAGAGAACCGGGAAAGGGACAGCCAGGAGCCCATGCTACTCTCTCACCTCATCCCAGCTTCCCCTTCCCCACCCTCCCTTTCCTCAAGTCCATTCTCTACATCTGTGTCTTTATTCCTGTCCTGCCCCTAGGTTCATCAGAACCTTTATGTGTGTGTGTGTGTGTGTGTGTGTGTGTGTGTGTGTGTGTGTCTGTGTGTTAGCATATGGTATTTGTTTTTCTCTTTCTGACTTACTTCACTCTGTATGACAGACACTAGGTCCATCCACCTCACTACAAATAACTCAATTTCGTTTCTTTTTACGGCTGAGTAATATTCCATTGTATACATGTAAGGCTCTAAAATTGATTGTGGTGGTGGGTGCACAATTCGGGGAATATACTAAAAACCATTGAGCTGTGCACTTTATTTTTTTATTTTTAAAAACATTTTACTGGCCTATAGTCGACTTACAATGTTGTGTTCGTTTCCGATGTGCAGCAAAGTGATTCAATTATACATATACATATATTCGTTCTTTTTCAGATTCTTTTCCCATTTAGGCTAATACAGAATACTGAGTAGAGTTCCCTGTGTTAGAGCTGTGCACTTTAAATGGATGAACTATATGATAGGTGAATTGCATCTCAACAAAATTGTTAATAAAAAAGGAATACAAGAAGTGAATGACCTCCATATTCATCGCAGTATTATTTCAAAGAATCCAGTCTTAAGAAAGAAAATAATGCAATAAAAACAAAACCAAATGACTTGGACAATTGAAAAGATGATGGAATTAATTTTAAAAATTAATTTTTGGACATCTTGCCTCTCCTGTTTCTCTTTAAAACAGTCCGGATTTCTACGAAATGGTTTCAAGTGCTCCCTGAAAAACCCTCATTTCTAAAGACCTTCTCTTATTTGACTCTGACTTTGAATAGAAAAGAATTTCCACTGGATGCTCCCAGGAGAGCAACTGTTCCCTCAGAGACCTGCTGTATCTTCTTCCTCTGAGTAATTCCCTATCAAGTGCCCCACAGGTGGGGCTGCCCATCCTGCGTTTTGCAGTTCCACCATCAATATGGGCCACATCCAGATGTGATACAAGTGCAGCTTCCCAGACAGCCTGGGAGAAGCCAGTACTCAGCTCCAAAGGCTTCTGGTCGGATCCCAGCCCTGGGAAAGAACTTCAATTTCCCAAAGATCCTTTGGACTAGGTCACCACCCATCACAGTGTGATCAGAGGGATGTGAAACTACCTGCCTGAAGAAGAAATTCTCTCATTCAGGAACCTCAGGTCCATTAGATTCTGTCACTTACTAGGCAGGTCATTTGGCCTCTCTGACCCTCAGTCTCCTCATCTGTGCAATGGGTGTACTATTGTAAGGATTAAGTAAAATATTGTATGTGAGAGTGCTTGGGACCTACTTCCTTTCTCCCTCAACTGTGGGCCAGGGGCTCACACCACTCCCCTGTCCTTTCCTTCGGCTGCCTTTGCTCCTGTTGGGGAGGAAGAAATTTTTCTCTACCCTTCTAGGTTCTTCTGGCAGGTCTAAGAAATAAATTGACATGAGAAAGATTAATAGGAGAAAATCAAACAAAAGTTTAATGACATATATACATGGGAGAGACCCAGGAAAACTGAATAACTCACCCAAATGGCCAAAGTCCTCACTTTAAATGTCACCTTCAGCTAAAGACAGCAGAGGATGTTGGGAGTAGTGGCCTGGGACTTCGAAGGGGAGAAAGGCAATTCACCTGGAGATGGAAAAGCACGTGTTTAGTAAATAAATGTTTGCTGGGGCCCTGCAGAGACAATGGGACACAGAGTAGACTCTGATCTCTAAGTGTTCCCCTACCACACCTAGCTTGTATTCTCTGCAGACGTCTGGTGATAGCTCTATTCCTGTAATAGGCCCTCTATCTAAATTTTTCAGGCGATTAGGGGGGTAGTTCAAAGTTTCTTCCTGAGTCTTTTGGGCCTTGATAATTTTCAGCGTGAAATAATCTACATGCCAGAGACATTTTGGGGCGACAAATTTTGTTTCCAGACTCGATCCCATGCTTAGAGGTGGCCTGGGTTCCAAGGAGCCCCAGGGTCTCCAATTAAAGGCTGCTTAGTCTGACAAACTTAAATTCAACCAAAGGTGAGCGACCCAGGAAGTAACAACCACACCCAATGAAATGGATAGGGACCATCGGGCCCCTGCCCCTTCTGTCTGCTGTCCGGGTTATGGAACCGAACTTAGCAGCCACAGCAGGGCTGGTGAGAGGTGACGGATGCCAGGCGCTGGATACCCTTGACTAAATCCGATACCCACTGGTGTTTATAAGCCCAGCTTCTGGAGATCTTCTCTGAAAGCCAAAACTCTTGGTCGGGTTGGAGGAAAATAATCCAATGTCCAACCCAAGACACAGCAACAGTGCCATCGTCACTCCCCACATGAACCTGCTTCACCCAGCAGGGCACTGGCACAGCGGACCGTTTAGCTGCCACCGCCGGTTCTCTCTGGATGAGCAACAGAGCACAGAGATCTTCCGAGAGCCCACCCAGAAATGTTGCCCTGGCAAAGCCCCTGCTGCCTGGGGAGAATGTGGGGAGCGGGGAGGACTTGGGAGTCAAGGTGAAATCTTAGAGCAGGGGGACACTCAGGCCACATCTCCTGCTGATGATGGCAGGTGGACATGGTGCCCTCAGACCAGGCCACCGGACAAGGTCTAAGACAGCCGCCCTCCCGGGGAGGTCCGGGCCCCATTAGAGGTGCAGCAGTCCTGCAGTTAGCCTGATTTTTCTCTCTACACAGCTGTGAAAGGACAGTTTTTCAGGCCCACAGCAAAGCCTGGCACCTCTGCAGCGCCAGGGGCAGAGAAGGGGACTCTGGTGCAAGAGTATCGCTGGGGAGGCTGAGGTCTCAGCAGGATGGGAGACCTTCAGCCTTCTGATGCCTCTGATGCTCTGCTCTGCGGCCTGGTCACTGGGGCCTCTTCCCTCCTCTGACTCTGTCATGGATTGAATCATGTCCCCCCAAAAGATATGGTGAAGTCCCAACCCTTGGGACCTGTGGAGGTGACCTTATTTGGAAATAGGGTCTTTGCAGATGGTTCTAGTGAAGTTAAGATGAGCACCGGGGTAGGCCCTTCATCCAATATGATTGGTGTCCTTATAAGAGGATCAGATCGAACACAGAGACACACAGGGAGAATGCCACGTGACGATGGAGATTGAAGCTGCAGGGAGAAGGCAAGGAAGGCTCCTACCCAGAGTCTCGAGGGAGCACAGCCCCGCTGAATCCTAGCCTCTAGGACTCAACACAACTCTCTCACTGGGCTCCAGCACGAACTGCCAAGTCAAGAGACTTCTAGTTATTTCTACTTTTTCAACAGCAGGAAGAGAACAACTTGGATCTGAAAAGCAGAGGGAGAATTAAGAAACTAAGAGACTGGATTGCTGTTGTCTTAAGCCACCCAGCACACAGGGCTTTGCTGCAGCGAACATGGGCCCCGAATTCTGAAGCCTAATCCCACCCACCACTTCTATCCACCTCCCACGGGGACACAGAGACGGTGGGGGGGTCTGAGAATCCGTGCTGGAGAAGGAAGTCAGCTGGGGGTGAGGGAGGTGGTCCAGGGGTGCGCAGGACAGGAGAGGGTGGGCACGACGGAGAAAGACAAGGGGGTGCTGTCTCCTGGCAGAGCGGGGCCCCAGAGAGTGGAATCAGGTAAACAGAGGAAGCCTCAGATCCTTTCCAGCTGTGGACTCCGAAATGGCTGGGCCTAGGATCGAATCGTCTCCCCTCTGCTTTTTTGAAACCCTGGAGTTCCTGCCAACAGAACAAAAAGAAAGCCCCAAACACACCTATTTCCTATCTCAACATATATTTGATAACCCCAGTGTCCTGCCTTTCCCCAGACTATAAATGACTGCCTCCCCCCAACCCCCAGCCAAGCTCACTCTGGGTTCAACACGACTCTCTCACTGCATCCAGCCTGAACCTCCAAGCCAGGAGAATTCCAGTTACTTCTACTTTTCCAGCAATGGGAGGGGAAAAAACAACTTGGATCTGAAGAGCAGAGGGAGAATTAAGAAAGCGCCTCAGCTCCAGGCATTTTTTTTTTAACCGCTAACTGGGCAATGAATAATTTATAGCCAAGAATGTTTGTAGGGGGATAAAACCGTTGACAAGTCAAGAAAGCCTCTTAGCAGCCTAACGGAGAAATCCATCTTCAAGAAGCACGTTTCAAATGCATCGTGTGTGAAGATGCTGGTTGAGGTTGTTTCCTTTCTCCTCTTTTTTTTTTTCCTTTTTTTATCTATATGGAAATCGGTGGGTGCTGAAATATATTTCACTTCAGCATGAACTGGGGCTGAATGATATCTCAGGCAAGAATTAAATCATCGCTTCATACTGCAAGAAATAAACACCAAGCCAGGCAGAGACCCTTGGCGCCCACAGGGGAGGAGGGCAGGGACTTCTGGGGAGCTGAACAGAGGCATTGGTATTCCATGCAGGACAGCATGCAAAGCCCAGGCTCAGACTCACCGGAGCAAGGGGGTGATGGATCCGGGAGTATGTTCCTCGGGGAGGGCCCCAAGCAAAGTGGTGGTGATTACACAGCTGAGACCGCCTCGTCTTTGAAGAGCCGGCATCCTCCCCAAGTCCTCCTCGATCTGGGCATCAGGAGGGCACTGCGAGGACTTTGTGACATCGGTGGTTGGACCGAAGACAGTACGCCAAGAATCCTGACAGCTACAGGGTCAGTCTTGTATCAAGCACCTACCATGTTCCAGGGCCAAGCTCCCTTCTGGAGATCCTGTTGCTCAGTCCTCATGTTGGCTCTCTGGTTGGTGCTAACTGGGCCGTTGCATCCCTGCATGCCCCCCCTCTGCTCCAGCAGGGCAACTTGGGAGCCAGAGCTCCCGGAGGACTTGTAACATTGCTATACATCACACAGGTACAGGAGGATAGAACCTGGCCTTGAACCTATGTCTCACCCACATACTTATTCATCTCCTATGGTCTTATGGAGGCTGACTTGGTTTTCCAGAAATCGGCAGGTATTAGGATGCCCCCCCCCATATTCTCAGCCCCTCAATGCTCCCCCTACCTGCTTTGGGCCCCTGACTGACCAAGGTTCGAGTGGTTCAGTAGGCTGAGACCCAAGTCTAGACCACAGCCAAGCAGCTCCCCTGGGGACAGGACAGGTGAGGTTGGCACCATTCCTCGTAACTGTATTAATAATCTATTGCTGTGTAACAAATGACCCCATGCTCAGCAGCTCTAAAACAACAAGCATTTTCTACCTCATGGTTTCTGTGCACTTGGATCCCAAGGGCAGCTTGTCTGAGTCCTCTTGTTCAGGGCCTCTCACAGGGCTGGAACCGAGGCGTCTGCTGGGGCTGCAGTCATTTCAAGGTTCAACTCTCAGCTCACCGACATGGCTGCTGCCAAGGTCCCATTTATCACAAGGTGTTGGATTCGTGGCCTCGGTTCCTCACTGGCTGTTGGCTGGAGACATCTCTCGGTTCTTGGCTATGTGGACCCCTCCATAGGACAGCTCACAACATGGCAGCTGGCTTCCCTCAGAACCAGCAAGAGAGCAAGTGTCACCCATAATGGAAGCCAGAGACTTTTGTAACGTAATCTCCAAGTGACACCCCATCAGATGTGCCTTATTCTTTCATTAGAAGCAAGTCACCATGTCCAGTCCACACTAAAGCAGAGGGCATTACATGATGGCATGAATGACTGGGAGGCTGGGATCGTTGGCAGCCGTCTTGGAAGCCGCCTACCACAATAACCAGCTGTATTTGTTATCTAGTGCCGCATAACAAATTAGCCCGAAGCTTCATGGGTTAAAACAGCAGTAATTATTTATCACGTCTCACAGGCTCTGTGGTCAGGAATTCAGAAGCAGCTTGGCTGGACAGTCCTGTCTAGAGGTCTCTCATAGGACTGCAGGCAGATGTCAGACAGGGCTACAGTCTTCTAAAGGCATGGCTGGGGCTGGAAGGTCCACTTCCAAGCAGCCCACTCACATGGCTGGCACGTTGATGCTGCCTGCTGCTGGTGGGAGTCCTCAGTTCCTTAGCACATGGGCCTCCCCACAGGGCTGCCTGAACGTCCTCACAGCATGGTGGCTGCCTTCCCAGGCCCTGCAATCCAGGAGATCAAGGCAGAAGCTACAGTGCTTTTATGACCCAGCCTCAGTGTTCAGTCACACACAATCACTTCAGCAGTGTTCTAGTAGTCACACAGGTCAGCCCTGTTCAATGACAAAGTGGGCCACGCAGAGGCTTGACTACCTGGAGACAAGGATCACTGGAGGCCATCTCGTAAGTCAACTACCACATCAACAGGGCAAGCCCACCACAGGGTGGAATCATAGTGCTGCAGCCAGGCAAAGCCCAGGCATATCATACTCTCTGTAGTTTTCCTGAATGTGACTGGCTCTCTTGGGCCCACGTCTTTGTGATCTTCCCTCCACTTGTCATTCTTTCTCCCACAGCGAGCTCCTACTTAACCTACAAAGCCCAATTCAAATGTTACTTCCTCCATGAAGTCTTCTCTATTCCTCACACTACTCCCCTGACCTACCCCACCCACAGCATGGCTGTCTCCCCCTCTGTGGGTCCCTATGCAACTTTTTAAATGCCTTTATTGTCAGCCCATATCTCAGCATCTGTCTGCTTACCCCATGTGCCTGGGATTCCAGGGACCACATACCTTCACCTGTGGATCCTGAGCAACTGGCCAGCCCACCCACAGTGGGCACTCAGTCACTGTAAGATGGAGCCAATTAAATGACTTGCCGCAGCTGCAGCTGGTCAGCTCCAGAGCTGCGCTGAGGCCAGAGGCAGGTCTCCTGCCTCCTCGGCCCTTTCCCACAGATAGTGGTGGGGCGCTTTAAACACATATCCTGGGGTGAGCACCTCCCTGGAGCCCTCCCTCAGGCCCCGCCCTCCCCCAGGGCCCCTGGTGGGGACCACCCTGGGCTGCCATCCCAGCTCCAAGAAGTGGACACTCCACCCTATTTGCTCTTCATCCAGAGCCAGTACACGCCACCTGATCCCCACCTGCCTCGCTCCCTCCTGCAGGGTCCATGGTAAACCTTGCCCCCAATGCTCCACCAAAGCTTAGCACAGGCTCTGACCCAGTGGAAGGTCCTCACGGGGTGGGGGCAGAGGGCAGGCGAGGAGTCCAAGACGGGGCTGAATGTGATCGATGAGCAAGTTTCAAACCAGAGGCCTTCCTGCTGCCCTGTGGGAAGAACTGCCTTCCTGCTTCCGGGAGGATTCGACCTATTAAATGCACAGATGCTCAGAGAGGTGCGCTGCACCTAGAGACGCGCTGGTCACCTGAGCAGCTTTGCAACCAGGCCAGGGCAGTAGGCTTCCTCCCCTTCTTCACCTGATGGAGAGGAAGACGTTCAGCTCAACAACGCAGCGCGGTTAGCCTGGAGGACCCATCCACGTGGGCTCGTCTGGACGGTGCTCCCCCCAAAGAACAAGGGTGTCCCGGCCTGGGACACAGAGTAGCCCAAGGGGGAGGCAAGACAGAGCCAGAAGGGTGCGGAGAAAAGGGAACACTCTTGCACTGCTGGTGGGAATGTGAATTGGTACAACCACTATGGAGAACAGTATGGAGGTTCCTTAAAAAACTACAAATAGAACTACCATATGACCCAGCCATCCCGCTACTGGGCATATACCCTGAGAAAACCATAACTCAAAAAGAGTCATGTACCAAAATGTTCATTGCAGCTCTATTTACAATAGCCAGGACATGGAAGCAACCTAAATGTCCATCAACAATGAATGGATAAAGAAGATGTGGCACATATATACAATGGAATACTACTCAGCCATAAAAAGAAACGAAATTGAGTTATTTGTAGTGAGGTGGATGGACCTAGAGTCTGTCATACAGAGTGAAGTAAGTCAGAAAGAGAAAGACAAATACCGTATGCTAACACATATATATGGAATCTAAGAAAAAAAAAATGTCATGAAGAACGCAGGGGTAAGATGGGAATAAAGACACAGACCTACTAGAGAATGGACTTGAGGATATGGGGAGGGGGAAGGGTAAGCTGGGACGAAGTGAGAGAGTGGCATGGACATATAGACACTACCAAATGTAAGGTAGATAGCTAGTGGGAAGCAGCCGCATAGCACAGGGAGATCAGCTCGGTGCTTTGTGACCACCTAGAGGGGTGGGCTAGGGAGGGTGGGAGGGAGGGAGACGTGAGGGGGAAGGGATATGGGAACATATGTGTGTGTGTGACTGATTCACTTTGTTATGAAGCAGAAACTAACACACCATTGTAAAGCAATTATACTCCAATAAAGATGTAAAAAAAAAAAAGACAGAGCCACAACAGGGTGGGGGAGGAGCTGGGGGGCAGAAAGGAAAAGAGGGCTGGGGCTGGACCAAAAGGACCCCCAAAGGAGCCCCCTCTAGAGTCAGCAAGCAACCCTTGGGCTCAAGTGTTTTTCCATCACTGGCCCCTTCATGGAGTCTTTCTGCCTGTGCTCCAGCTCTCCACAGGACACCTGGCAGGGTGATGTGATTTGGGGCCCCCAGAGGTTTGGGATTCTGTAGACCTGGGGGAATGGCATTTTGTTTTAATATCTCACTACTCACTTGGATATAAACCAGGTTTAAAAGGCCCTACTCTGAAGGCAAAGCCACTAGCCCCAATTTTCTGATACAATCCCCATTTCATAGAACTTAGCAATGAAGGTAATTTATACAAAAATGGAAATCATTCTGTTTTTCTACCTATTAAGTCCTTGATGCAAATTAATTTACATATTTAAAAATCTGTTGACGAATCTGGTGATCCAGTTTGAGGTCTTGCAATGTTCCGCCACTCTACGCCAAGGGTTTCTTGGTTGTTAAAAAAAAGATGGGGAAGGTCAGCTTCAGACGGATTTCCAGAATGAACCCTTATGACGGCTTCTTCCAAAATGGGTTTACACTGATCCCACTCCCTCATTTCCTCTCATTCCACTTCATGTGTAATGGCTTCCGAGAATTAGGCCTGAGTATTTGGTCTCCCTGGACTGAAGGGTCACGTCTGGTCCGTGCTGGTCTTGGTCATGTTTCCGGATCTATCACAGTCCCCTCTCCTAGACCAGCCTCTGTGTGACAGCAAGGGTGGGTCTAGGCTTCCTTACAGTTATGCATCTCTCGTTTGGACCAGTGCCTGGCACACAGGAGGTGCCCAAGAGTCTGTCCCCTCGTGACCTCTGTCAGGGCTCCCTGGATGCCAGCTGCCCATCTACCGTGTGACAGGGCAATGCCTCACCCCTGACAACACGTGAAGCCCTCAGAGGAAGGGGCCAGTCACAGCCCTCCCCAGACGGTGAGCCCTGGGCGCTGGCTTGTGTCCCCTCTGTGCAGCACCCCCTGCCCCTGAGGCCCACCTCAGGGGCCTTCAGAGGTGGCTCAGAGCACAAACACCCCACACCATCATTCCCTCCAAATCCCCGGGTGACAGATACCGCCCAGATAGCAAACGTTGTGCAGCCAAAGACGTCATGACCAGCTACGTATCGTTTTCTCAAGGTGGCCCCTGGGAGAAGCGCTCCATCCCTGCCTCTGGACCACAGGCCTCCCCCATGGGTCGGGGGCCATCAGACTCTGCAGGGGGCTCATCTTCACGGTCATGGCCTAGGGCTGTCCCTGAAAGGTCCAGAAAGGAAAGGGCAACCTTGGCAAAAGGGAAAAGCAGGGCAGGTCCTCACTGAAGGCATGTCCTTGACCCTCATCTGAGCTTCATCCAAGCAGCCGACCTCACCGCACAGTCCAAGAGAAACCAGGACCTCAGTCGGTCCTGCTGGCCTTGCAGACATTGACCGCGGACCACCCAGCCACACACCTCCGTCCCATCCCAGGAGGGGCCCAGCCTGTCTGCCTGCCTGTGTCTGTGCCAGAAGTCTCCAGCCCCCTCCAACTGGACCCTTTGCTTCTTAAGATACACTCCGTGTAAGAAGCTTCTACTTTACTGAAGACCACTTGCCATGGTCAGGGGTGCCAGTCACAGAGAGCGCGTGGCACAGACCCGAGGATGGGCGCCGTCGTCTTACCTCCAGCAGCCGCCGGGGGGCACACATCTCCCCAACCCCCCAGAGCCTCCCCCGTTTAATGTTCTCCCGGGAGTTCATCAAACGAAAACCCTGGTTCTGAGGTGGAAAAGCCTCTTAGGAGGCTAATAGCGAGTGGATAGAGCAATAACTGTAATGATTTAATTCCTCAAGGATGGCTAAACAGGCTGCTGTTTACCAAAGCCTCAGTGGGTAATTACTAACGGATAATTACGAAAAGCTGCCAGATTACAGCTGCCCCAGAAAGGGCCGCAGCCCCAACCCGCTCAAGGCGCTTTCTGGGAAGGACCCCGGCGAGAATCTCCACTGCCCTCTCTTCTCGCTCCTTCCCTGGCTCTACCATCACTGGAAAGCTCCCCTGGGTGATTATCTCCCCAGAGACACACACGATGCCTTTAACCCGGCTCCTCAAGCAGCCTGTTTCCCTGTCCCTCTCCGGTTAGAAGACAGAGGACAGCGGTACATTTGCTCTAGGAGCACAGCTCTGGGACAAGCTTTGATGGAGGGGCTTAGGGGGTCCCCTGCGGCTCAAGCCCTCCCTGGCTGTCTGGGAAGGTGGAGGGCACGCTGAGGTTGGCCCTTAGGGACCACTGGCCACCTGACCCAGAAGTTGGTCCCAGAGCCCAAGAAAAGAAAGGAAGAAAGTGTGTAACCCATATACAGAGTGGGCCTCCTGGGGCCTCCCCTGCTCTCACCCGCAGAGGTCACTACATCTCCCATCCTGTGCTCCTTCCCCAACTCCAAACACACCTCCACCATCCCTCCAAACCCCCTCAGCCACAGGCGCTCCCAGCCCCAGCAGGACAACAGCCCACAAATTACGTCATGACCAGCTATGGTTCCTCGAGCTTGTCCCTGGGAGGAGCTCCCCAGCCTTACCAAGGGTGTTCGGACCAGAGGCCTCACCTGCCTGTCCCTCGGGTCACAGGGCCCATCAGATTCTGCAAGGCGCTCATGTTCACGGTCATTCTTGGGGCTGTCCAGGGAAAGAAGATGTTCTCTATTGTCATGATCATTGGTCATGGTCACCTTCAAGGTCATGGTTTGGGGTTTTTCCTGGCCTGGGACTAGGTCCTACCTGCAAGTAAAGATATTCTCTGTGGTCATGGCCATTGGTCATGGTCATCTTCAAGGTCATGGCTAGAGGCTGTTCTTGTCCTGGGTGAAGATGTTCTTTATGGTTATCCAGTCCAGGCCAACAGCTCCATTCTTGCATGTCCTGTAATACCCATTCAAGTGGTCCTTCAGCTGCAGGAACAGGGAGCTCCCTACGCCCAAGTCCACCCATCCTGTGGCAGGCAGTTTCAGGAGGAGGTTTCCCCTACACCAGGCCAAAAGTGGACCCTTGACCTTTGGAGCTAATCCAACAGCCTCAGGGAGCTCAGAACAGTCTTTGCTTTTTCTCTAACAAGACTTCAAACATCAGAGATGCTTCTTCTGTCCCACACAAAGTCTCCTTCACTCCAGGCAGAATGTATGACGCTTTGGCCATTTCTCCAATGCCAGGGGTCCAGGTGTCCTTGCCACCAGGGTCACGCTCCATGAACAGACACCATCTTGCTCTGTCCTTCTGTGGCGTGGTGCCCAAGATAAGCTGATGGGATCCAACGTGGCCCAGCCATGCACAGAGCTGCAGGAGCACCCCTCCCCCCACCCAGGCCCTGCCCAGCTGGCTCCTCCCCCCACGGGCTTCTGTCCCGCTTATGACAATGAGGGCGCTGGCTCTCCCAGGGAGCGTTTCAGATGCTGGGGACTGAAGCCTACTCAAATCAGCTCACAAAAAGTGGACTTTAGCCAGAAGTCTGAAAATATGTCAAGGAACTGAGGGCAAAAAGTGCAGGTATGGAAAATGGTGACCCGATGCTGGCTGGGACAACTCAATGGCCTTCTCCAGCCCTGCCCCAGCCCGGCCCGGGGCTGCACGGTTTCTCCCCGCTCCTCTCTGATCATCGGATTCTTCATTCTTCCCTCTCCTCCAGAACCCTTTTCTCTGCACCTGCTCAAACCCTCAAACATGGCCGCCCTAGCTCCAGGGCCACCATCCAACTGATGAATGTCTCCGGTCCCAGTCCAAAATTCTGGGGGGGAACGAAGCTGATGAGCTCATCTTGCCGAAAGACTGGATCTCCTTGGATCAAGTCTCCTCTCTGGTCCAATCAGCTGTGGCCCAGGAGGGGTGAGTGCCAGTGTTCAAACATGGGGCTTACCCAGGGGGGGCCCTGGGGGAGGGTGTGGGTGAGCAGAGCTGCCCCTCCCCCCAGGAATGAGCTATCTATGCTGCTGTGCCAGTCCTTCCACGTCTCCAGCCCCCACCCTGTACTCACAACGGGACCTGATACAGGGCTCGTCCCCTTATTCCTGAATCTTTTCCTTTTCTAAGATTGTCCGTCTCAGCCAGTGGGGTCATTTTCTAATCCTAATTCTGGCTTCTAATATAGATGCTGTCCACCCTCATGCTGTTCAAAATCTGACGCCTGTGTCTCGTGGGTCCCCATCTGAGCTGCTAACCACCGGCCTAACCCAAGCTGGATGGGCATTGCTGGGGCAACCTTGGGTTCTGGCCTAGGGCTCTGGTGGCTGGAATCCAACCAACTGGACTGTGGGCAAAGTTCCTGTCTCTGCTGTCCCCACCCTGGCCTTGTCCCTCCTGCCACAAGCCTGCCCTCCGATAATCACACTGCCCCATACCCCTGACTGAGTCCCAGCCCCAGCCCGTCAGGGGTCCCCAGGGGGCAGCTCCGATCCCAGCCCCACCCATTCCGAAGACCTGGAGGCCTCAGAGCCTCTCTGTGGGATCCTACTGGATGGCAGAATGAGCACACATTTCCACTTGAAGTGTTTTGACACAAAGCACTGCTGAGCAGGCAGCCTGGGCTCCTCCATTCAGAAGGCGGCCCTGCGTGACAGGCTGAGAATGAGGAGAACTTCAGCGCTAGGGACCCCTCATCCGGGTGCTGGGCAGTCACAGGGACATGCGGAGAATTCACCAGACTCTGAGGACACGCTTCTCTGCCACTCACCTCCCCAAAGGCGGGGAGCACCTCACAAATGCACATCCCAGATACACCAAACAGGCAGAAAGAGCCTCCCGCTAACCTGGGCAGCCCCCAGATTTTCAGAGCCATCTCAGCAGGCTTGGTGGGGCTCGTTTTCAGGATTTCCATGAACATTTTCATGACCACGTGAAAAAAAATTGCATTACTAATTCAGTTTCTACGGAAAAAAAATTCCAACTTGCTTTTCTAACTTAAGGTTTTTCAGGAAGACAGATAAGACTTCCTGAATCTGGAGGCAGTGGGTAAGTCATTACTCAGACCATGCTTAGGAATGTTCTGGTGGTACAGCCGGCTTCCTGCTCAGGAAGAGGGATAGTGGGGATCCAGGCCCCTCTGACCACATTTTCCAAAACTGGCCCTTTTACAGCTCTTTCTTCCAAGCTAGTATGCTGTGATGATGGCCATTAGACGATAGTAAATGGCCAGTAGGGGAAGTTGGAGGGAAGCAAGACCACGGGACGGGGAGGGTCGGGCTCACTCCATTCTCCTCTCCCCCAGCCCAAAACTATCTACCTCGTCACGCCCTGGAGACAGGTGGCACGTGGCAGGCACGCCTGGGTCCACCTCTGACCCTGCTGCGCCTTGGGGACAGGTGTCACTCCCACTGCCCTGGCCCTGACAGTGCCCGCCCCAAGCCTGTGTCATGCATGGCCGAGCACACAGCCAGGAGGGTGGGGATACCCCCAGGGGCAAACCTCAGGCATCGGGCGAGGAGCCAGCAGGTGGCTTGGCCCTGCATCATCTTTCCTGTGGACAGTCCACCCCCAGCCTGCAGGTCCCCGTGGAATCGGGCATCATGGCCCCAGCCGTGCCCTCCACTACCCAGGGTTAGCTTTTCCCCTTTTCTGTTCTACTCCCTGCACCCCCCTGCCCCATCCGGCTTCCAGGAATCAGCTCCCAGCAAGCTTATCGGCCCCAAATCCTCATCTCGGTCTCTCATGCCAGGAACCCAAACTAAAACACTGTCCCTCTCCCCGCCCCCAGGGGTCCACACGAGGTCTGGTGTGGAATCGACCCCTCACCCCCCATAAACATGCGCAGGATGAACTAAGGAAGCACCTGTTTTGTGCTTGGCGACATGAAGTTCCCTCCGGGACAGTCACACCAGGAAACTGTTACATAAACTGGGTTTCCTGATGCCCTGGCCCCGCCCTGCCCATCCTCAGCTGTATCCCAGCCAAGCACAGTCGCCCTCAGCGGCCACCGTGGTGCTGTCCGCGGGCCCAGCAGGGAGACTCAAGGCCAAAGCCGGCCCTTGTCTCTGGGCCCACAGAGCTCTCGTTACCGAGGCCGCCACCCAGACAGGCTCATTCCTGCCTCGCCGGCCCACGAATGGCTCCATGGGGGAATGTCGGGGCCATAACTGCTTTCTGCCCAGTGTCTGTCTCGGGTTCAGACATAACTCTCCCGGGGGGTGGCGAAGGACACGTTCACACAGGTCCACATCAGAGGCCTGGACACAGACGGGGGCAACACCCAACCCCCAGTCACCCTCCCAAATGCCTTCCAGAAGAGTCCATTGAAATGAAAGAGCAGGCCTCTCTGGGGACCAGGCAAATTGGAACACAGGAAGCAGAAAGACTGCACAGGAGAAGGGATCCTGCTCAGGGGTCCTAAGCCCAGAGTCTGCCTGCTGGCCCTGCCGGACAATTCCCCTCCCTCTCCAGGCCTCAGTCTGTCTGAGGAAGAAATGAGGGGCTTGACCTCACCTCCACCCAGAGGCTAGCCCAGCTCTGACCATTGTTCCCTGAACCGTGACCCCAGAGCACCAGGTCTGGGAGGTGGAGGTGGATGCTCCCTGGAAAACGTTTTCATTGGTCCAGTATCCTTGGGGGGCCCTGCACACAGGAGCCCCCTCTTAGAGACTGTCGTGGCACCACTAAAGGTCCTGAGAAGGCCTGCAGCCCAGAGTCCATTAACGTGTGGAGCCCAGAGTTTTCCTAATTCATGTGACCACAAAAAGGCTTTTCTCCAAAGACTCCTACTACTTCTAACACGCATATTGAGAGCTGATGACCCAGGCGTTTGACACTGTTACCAAGGTTCTTCTGAGGATTCTGTCTCCTTGGGATGTAGGGTCAGATGAATCCGCTCTGATAACAAAGGCCCTGGCGTAGAAAGACAGGTGTCTCCAGATGTGCGTCCAGAACAATAGTCTAAGGAACAAAGAAAGGAAACACCTGAAACCTTGAAGGGTTGCTTGTTCCCGTTTGTGATTGAGGGTGCCCAGAGGCGGGGGCAACGGGCATCTCCACCTGGCTGGCCCTCAGCCAGCAGTTCCCTTCTCCCGCCAGCCTCAGTGTGTCCAAAGATGGAATTGGGGGCTTGGGAAGACTGCCCCAGGGGCCAGCCGAGCTCTGACAATTGCTTCCCCAACCATGACCTCTGGGGGAGAGAGACAGACATGCTGAATCCACACATCCAGCGCGAATCTTAGCTTTCTGGCCCCAAACCTGCCCCTCCTTGGGGGCCCCATCTCGCCGCCATCTCCCCAGTTGCCCCAGACAGAAATAAAATGTCACCCTCCTCCCCAACCCGCCCACCACATTGCCATGCCCAGTCTCCAACGCCTAGTAATGCCACCTGGTAAACAGCCCTCAAACCCTTCCTCTCATCTCCATCCCCTCCATCATTCAACAGCAAATATTTACAGAGCACACCCCACGTGTGAGGTCACCACCTTAATTCTGCCCGACGTCCCCTGTACAGAGCATCACAAGAGCCTCCACAGGTCCTCCTTCCTTGCTGCCCCCAGAGCCTCTTTCCAAATGCAGAGCTCAGCGGTCCCATGGCCCTCTGGGTCCCATCCAAACTCCTCAGCCTCACGTGGTCTGAGCACAGCTGCCTGCCTTTCCTGCTTCTCCAACACTCACCCTTTCCTTGATGCTAAGATGCTGACAACCGCATCCATTGCAAGGCGCTCCAGAGAGGACCAGCTAAGGTAATGCTCACAAAACACAGAACCAGTATCACAGCATGAAGGGAAGCATGCAGGATAGCATGCTTCTGTTTGCAGAAAGAGAGTCTGGCATTCAGTCCCCCCACCAGCAAGGTAACACCTCCCCGAGCTCATCCTTTCCAACGCAGACTCCACCTACCTGCTGGGAGAAATTAAGCCATTGAAGCTGTTCGCTGAAGGAAGGTGGAAAGTTTGCACCTGAATTCCACCCCTGCCCGCTCTGTCCAGGCCTCTCCTCAAGCAAGGCCCAGGATGCCCTCCCTGGTGAGACACAGAGCCACCCCCAGGGCTGGGGTCTTCTCCACAGAGGACAATACTCCCCCACGCCCACCCCACAGGGAAGGGCTCCGGGACAGGCTGTCACTATGGGATGTCACAGTGTCAGCCTGGAGAGGTTCCCGGGCACTGAGGGTTGTAAACACCCCCCTAATCACAGATCTCAGCAGGAACACCTGCTCCCAGGGGCGCACTCCGCAGGCAGCTCACCCAGGGCAGCCCCCCGCACCACAAGAGGCTGTTCTGATGCATCATGGATGAGGCTGTGGTGAGGCCGGGCAGGGCCTGAGTCCCTCTGACCTCCAGGGCCTTTCCAAGGCCAACCCTCGGTCACCTCTGAAAAGTGCAGCGGAGTCTGTTATTTCTAGGAAACGAGGGTGCACACTTGCACTCCTGGGACCCAGCCTGCTCTGAGCTGCGAGGGGAATGCCACAAACCCTGGATGGGCTCGGACTACATCTCCATGGTCGTGCAGACCTCCCATCTCTGACACCCCCAGTCTGCATCCTCTTCCTTGCTGGGTGGCTCCCTTGTGGTCCACGAGATCCTCCTATGTGTTTCTGGAACCACAGACTGTACCCACAGGTGACGGTGAACAAGTACAGCTCCAGCCCTTCCTGCCTTGTTCTTGCGCGGCTGGCTGCCTAACCTGCCCCTGCCAGGTCACTCCTTGGGGACGTGGGTCTCACAGGGACAGGCCCGGGGGTCCTAGGTGGGTGTGAGAAGGGGCTGACACAGTGACTGAGCAGTGTCCCCCACGGCCTAGAGGAACAAGTGCGTCTCAGCCTGGGGAAGGAGTCATCTAGGGATGGGTAGTTAAGACACATCTGAAAGGTGGCGTAACCTAAAGCTGCAAGTAACAGAAAGTCTGACTCATAGTGGCTTAAAGAAACAGGGGTTTATCATCTCACATTAACGAGAAGTCTGAAGGGAGGTAGCCCGACGTCGGTTCAGTGACTAAGAAATCGTCATTTCTTAGCCTCTTGCTCACAGTTACACAATAGCTCGTGTGGGTCCAGGAATAATGAGCACAGCAAGAGGAGGAGGGATCAACACGCCAGCCCAGGATGCGCGTCGTAGCTAAGAAATCTCTACCTATAGCCCAAGATTGCAAAAACTTCCTCTGTGTTTCCATCTTGAGGTTTCATAAATTGTAGCTTTTACACTTAGGATCACTTTTAATATCCTATATGGTATGTGGAATGGATTGTGTTTCTTTTCTTTTCTTTTACTTATGGATATTTGATTATACCATCAGCATTTGTTGAAAAGACTATCTTTTCTACCCTGAGTTGCCTTTTCCCCTGTGTTGAAAATCAATTGACAATATAGGTATGGGCCTATTTCTGGATTCTCTATTCTTTTCCATTGACCTTTATGTCTGTTTTTATGCCAATACCACACTGTTCAGATTATTAGAGCTCTGTAATAAATCTTTAAGTCTGCTAGCGTAAGTTCTCCAAATCTGTTCTTTTTTTTAAGTTGTTTTGGCTATTCTATATAAATTGCATTTCTCTATAAATTCCAAATAAGAGTCAACTTATTCAATCCTACGGAAATCCTGCTGAGATTCTTACTGAGTTGAATCTATAGATCAATTTGGGAAGAATTGACATTTCAACAATATTGAGTTTTCCAGTCTACAAACGTGGTATTTCTTTCTATTTATTTTGGTCACTTAAAATTTCTCTGAACAGTTTTCAACGTACAGGTCTTTCCCATCTTTTGTCAGACTTACCCCATGATAGGCAGAATAATGCCAGTGCCCCAAGATGCCTACATCATAATCTTCAGAACCTGTGAATATGTTACACTACACAATAAAGGATTTTGCAGATGTGATTAAGTTAAGAATCTTGCAGCGAGGAGGTTATCCTGAATTACCTGTGTGGGCCCAATATCACATATAAGAGGGAGGCAGGAGAGTCAGGGTCAGAAAGATGAAGATGTGACATTGGAAGCAAAGATAGAGATGTAGGGCCGTGGGCCACAAGGAATGAAGGCAGCCTCTAAAAACTGGAAAGGCAAGGAGCATTCTTTCCTAGAGCATCCAGAAGGACCAGCCCTGATGACACCTTGATTTTAGCCTACTGAGACTAATTTGGGACTTCTGACCTGTAGAACTATACGATAATAAATTTGTGTTACTTTAAGCCACTAAGTTTGTAGTAATTTGTTACAGTAGCTATAGGAAACAAATACGGATTTTGGTGACAGAAGTGGAGTACTGCTGTCAACAACACTTAAAATTTTTGGAAGTGGCTTTGGAATTGGGCAGTGGAAAAGCAGTGGAAGACTTTTGAGGAGCATTATAGAAAAAGCCTAGAAACGTGGATGTTAAAGACCCTACTGGTAAGGACTCAGAAGGAACTGAGGGGTATGGTAGAGAAAACCTATATTGTCTTAGAGAACCCCTAAACATTACAAACAGACTGTTACCTGAAACATGGATGTTAAAAGTGCAGCTGATGGGGGTTCAGAAGAACATGAGGGATATGTTAATGGAAGCTAGAGAAAGGGGATCATTTCTGCCTATACAGTGGCAGAAAGCTTAGCTAAATTGTGTCCTGTGGTTATGCAGGAAGCAAAGCTTATAAACAAGAAATCTGGCTTATCTATTTGAGTAGATTTCTAAACAAAGTGTTTGAAAGGGCAGCCTTGTTTCTCCTCACTGCTGATATTAAAATGCAAGAGGAAAGAGTGATTGAGGGAAGAAATGTTAAGCAAAAGGGAGCCAAAACTTGAAGACCTGGAAAATTATCAGTCTCTTCAGATTGCAAAAGACACTAAAATGAGCAGGACTTCCCTGGTGGTCCAGTGGTTAAGAATTGGTCTTGCAATGCTGGGGACACCGGTTCAATCCCTGGTCAGGGAACTAAGATCCCACATGCCACAGGGCAACTAAGCCCACGCACCACAACTACTGAGCCCGCACGCCACAACTAGAGAGGCTGCATGCCACAACTACAGAGCCTATGTGCTCTGGAGCCCTCACACCACAACTACTGAGCCCGCACGCCACAACTACTGAGCCTGCGCACCACAGCTAGAGAGAAGCCTGTGCAAAATAAAATAAATAAATATAAGTTTTTTAAAAAAAGACACTAAAATTGGGAAATTTGCTGTCAGGAAAAAACATGCTCCAGAGAGAAAGGAGGGTATAACTGGACAACCTTTTGCTTGGGCCTTGAAAGGAGCAAAAATTCACAGTATTCTGTCACACAGAGAGTTCTTTAAAGAGACTCTGTTTGTGACTCATGTATTCCCACAGCCATCTCAGCAGAAGCCAAAAATAGAGATGATATTATCTAGGAAAGACATGTGGAGGAGCCAGGTCTAGCGGAGTGAGTCCCTGTGATGTGCATAGGAGAACCACAAGGTTGTTAAGAATTTTATACCAACAGAAAGAGCCATCTTAGACTGAAAGGGACAGATAAAGGACAAAATGAAAGAAGGATGCCAGGCTCCCCAAATTCTGCAGGCAGGAAGGAGACTGATAAAACTCCCCGGCTTCCAACACATGCTACCCTTCATGACAAAGGATAACTCTGAAGACAGAGCCTTGAGCCCAGATGCTGGAGCCGCAAGACCAAAGGGCAGAGCCGAGAGCTACAGAAAATTGTTCATAGGTCTTGAAACCTGATGGAGTTTGCCCGGTTGGTTTTTGAAATTGCTTGGAACTAGAGATTTCTTCTTTTCCTTTTATTTTCTCCCTTTTGAACAGAAATGTCTTTAATTGGTACCCTATGCTTTCCTCCCTCCTCCCCATTGTATTTAGGGAGCAGGTACCATGTTTTCTTGTTTCACAGGTCCACAGATGGAGAGAGAGATTTTTCCTCCAGGATGGATCACACCCAGAGTCTCACCCACACTTAACTTAGATGACTTAGATCATGAGATCTGGAACTTCTGAACTGATGAGATTTACATGAGATTTGGTGCTATATAGTGTTTGGAACTTTGGTGATGTTGACATGGGGTAAACACGTTTTGCATGTGAGATGAATGTGAATCTTTGGGGGTCAAAGAGCAGATGTGGCAGACAAAATGCTGGCCCCCAAAGATGTCCATGTCCCAATCTCTGAAACCTGCAAATAAGTCACCTTACATGGTAAATGGGACTTTGCAGATGTGATTAAGTAAAGGCTCTTGTGATAGGGAGAGCATTCTGGGTTATCCACATGGGCTCAACATAACCACAAGGATCCTTATAAAAGGGAAGAAGGAAGGTCAGAGTCAGAGATGGAGATGCGATGAAGGAGTCAGAGATCAATGTCATGGGAGGCCATGAGCCAAGGAACTGGGCAGCCTCTAAAAGCTGTAGAGGCGAGGAACTGGATTCTTCTCTGGGGCCTCCTGAAATAATGCAGCCCTGCTGATACCTTGATTTCATCCCACTGAGACAAATTTTGAACTTCTAGCCTCTGTAACTGGAAAACGAAAAATGTGTCTTGTTTGTTTTAAGGCACTAAGTTTGTGGTAATTTATTACAATAGCAATAGGAAACGAATACAATCCCTAAACATTTAATATTTTTATCCTATTGTAAATGGAAATTTTTATAGTTCAATTTCCATTTGTTCATTTCTAGTATGTAGGAAAAATGATTTTTATATATTGTTCTTGCATCCTGTAACCTAACTAAACTCAACTATTAGTTCTAGTAACTCTTTTTTAGACTCCATAAGACTTTCTACAGACACAAGGATGTTGTTTAAGAATAAACACAGTTTAACTTTTTCCTTTCCAATCAGGATGCCGTTTATTCTTTTTCTTGCCTTATTGCACTGGCTAGAAGTGACTACTTAACTGGCTACAATGTTGAATGGAAGTGGTGAGAGTGAACATCTTGACTTGTTCTTGAACTCAGGAAGGAAAATGTTCTGTCTTTACCACTGAGTATAATGCCAGCCATAGGTTTTCCATAGATGACTTCATCAGGTGAGGAAATTCTTGTCCTAGGTTTCTGAGAGTTTCAATCAAGAACAGATATAGGGGCATTTCCCTGGTGGCACAGTGGTTAAGAATCCACCTGCCAATGCAGGGGACATGGGTTCAAGCCCTGGTCCGGGAAGATCCACATGCCACGGAGCAACTAAGTCCATGCACCACAACTACTGAGCCTGCGCTCTAGAGCCCGTGAGCCACAACTACTGAGCCCACCTGCCACAACTACTAAAGCCCGCACACCTAGAGCCCGTACTCCGCAACAAGAGAAGCCAGAGCAATGAAGAGTAGCCCCTGCTCACCGCAACTAGAGAAAGCCTGCACGCAGCAACAAAGACCCAACGCAGCCATAAATTAATTAATTTTTTTAAAAAAGAACAGATGCGGGATCTTGAATTCTGCTTTTTCTTAATCCATTGATATGATCATGTCTTATTTAACCTATTGGTAGAATGAATTACAATTGTATTTCAACTTTTGAAAACCCTGCATTCCTGGGATAAACCACTTTAGGTCATGATGTGTTATTTTTTTAATACATTGTTGAAATCAGTTTGATAGAATATTGTTAATTTTTGCATGTATGAGGAATATTGGTCTACAGTTTTTTTCCCCCTCATTTTTGCTCAAGTTCTGCACTGAGATTCCACATCTTGAGATTCCACAAGATGATGGTAGGCAGCCTCCTAAGGCATGACAGATTGAGCTTTTACAAGAGGTTCATAGGTTCTTCATTCTGAAAAACTTGAAGCTGGAAGAACTGTCACAAGGACTCGTCTTTTGATCCTTTTACAGCCAAACGCATAACAGTCTGAAAGGATGAAAATGTTCACTCGTATCTTCCCCCCATCCTTCACTCCCTGGCTTTACCTAGAGAGGAAGAGAAAACTCATGCCTGAATAAGTACAGTTATAGTTACTATTTCCTAAAAAAAAATTACTCTCACTTTAGGGCTGTCTCAAAACTTTGCAAAAGAAAGATAATCTCCTTGGCACATAGTAGGAACTCAATAAATATTTGTTAAGTAAATTAGAGAATAGATACATGAGTAAGTGAACAAAAGAATCACCTTCAAGATGTCCCACTTGGGAAGAGCTGGTGTCAGTTCGTAAACTTTCCAAGGGAGTCATGAGTAGGCTCAGGGAATCTGCAACACCCCACGCCTGATAAAAAAAAACAGCAGGCAAGTGGGGCTACAGGCATACGTGCAGTTTTTTAATTCTCGTTGCGGTCTATGACCCAGAAAAGATTAAGAATCATTTCCTTGAGGCCTTTAAATAGGCGGATGAATGAAACATAAACAATATTAATTTGCTTCCCATGGCCAAGTTTCTGGCTTCTAAGGATGGTCGGACTCTCAGGACAGCCTTGGTGTCTGTACAGGAGATCTCCCAATCTCTGAGCCCCGCAGCAGAGCTTCATTTATCGCCTCTCCAAGTGCACAGTTAACTTCCCAGGCAGCAGACCCTTATGAAGCAAACCAATTAGGGATCCATTAGAGCCTTGCAGAGGGCCATCAATCCTCCCCACAGCAGGCCAGTGAGAGCACGGGAGGTTTTCCCAAGGAAGGGACTGAGCCTGGAGACAGTCATTTGTTCCCTTCAGAGCAATCCAGCCCCCAGTGGGGTGGGGACAAGGGAGGCTGCATGTGTCCCTGTAGGATGTCACAGCAGAAGAAGGGGCACGAGGAAGGAAAAGAGGCACACTGCTAGGCCTCCTGTCGGCTCTGTTCACCACCCGAGGGGACCCGAGTTTGTCTCTGGATGTCCATGGAATTTTCTTAGTTTCCATTAAATCCCTGAATTGTTGAGACTGCAAGAAATACACTGGGCTCTGAAAGGAATTAAAAATGTGGACACGTGAATGCAACCTGAAGAACCAAATTGTGTTCTCTTGCAATTAAAAATAAAAGATATGGACCATGGAGGTGGGTAAATGGCTTACTGGGATGTGTTCAGATGCCCTGGAAGTCCATTAGCATGAAAAGGCTCCCTCCTTGACATCCTTACTTTTAACAGCCCTCTCAGAATCTCTGCTAAGATATCAGGACACACACCCCAAGATAATTCCCTGGAAATAGTCTGTGTATCAGAGAGCTGCCCACACTCCCTGGACTGGCTTCTCTAGAGACAGAGGCTGATCAGAAGGAGGGGTACAGTCAGTGACCCCTGCTGAAAATTAATCTGTGAGCAACTCCCCTCTGCTGGGGTGGTGGGTGGAATTGGGGTAAACTTCTGGAAAGCACAAAGGAAATACACATCAAAAGGGACGTGCATACTATTTGTACTAGTTATTTATTGCCACATAATAAATCATCTCCAACCTTAGTGGCTTAAAACAGCAAACATTAACTCACAGCTCCGGTGGGTCAAGAGTCCAGTCACGGGGCTTCCCTGGTGGCGCAGTGGTTGAGAGTCCGCCTGCCGATGCAGGGGACACGGGTTCGTGCCCCGGTCCGGGAAGATCCCACATGCCGCAGAGTGGCTGGGCCCGTGAGCTGTGGCCGCTGAACCTGTGCTCCGCAACGGAAGAGGCCACAACAGTGAGAGGCCCGCGTAATGCAAAAAAAAAAAAAAAAGAGAGAGTCCAGTCATGGCTTGGATGGGTGCTTCTGTCTCAAGGTCCCTCACAAGGATGCAGTCGAGGTGCCAGCCAAGGCCCCAGTCTCATCTGAAGGCTCAAGTGTGGGAGAATCCTCTTCTAAGCTCACTTACATTGTTGTTGGAAGGATTCATTTCCTCACCAGCCATTGGGTCAAAGGTCTCAGCTCCTCACTTGCCATTGGCTAGAAGCCTCCTTCAGGTCCTCGCCATGTGGGCCTCACCATGGTGCAGCTCACAACATGGCAGGCTGCTTTGCTCAAAGCAAACAAGTAAGAAGCCTGAGCAAGATGGAAGTCAGTATTTTGGCACCCTAATCTTGAAAGTCACATCCTATCACTTTCACTGTATTCTGTTCATTAGAAGCAAGTCACTAGGTTTCAGCCCCCTCTCAAGGGGAGGAGTTTACACAGCACAGGGATACCCAGAGGTGGGAATTACTGAGGGCCCATTTACAGACTGCCTACACACGCTTGAGCCCTATAACTCCACTTATTGGAAGTTACCCTAAAAGAAATAATCAGACAAGTACAAAGATGTACAGTCAACACTGCTGTTTAAAATACTGCACAACCAGAATCCGTCTGGGCTGGCTGAATCTGTTACAACATGTTCAAATGACAGAATACTGTGCAGTCACTAAAACACAACATAGAAGGACATTTATGTACATGAAAAAACATTTGAGATATAGTATAAAGTTTAAAACAGCAGAACACGGGACTTCCCTGGTGGCCCAGTGGCTAAGACTCCACACTCGCAATGCAGGGGGCCTGGGTCCGATCCCTGGTCAGGGAACCAGATCCTGCATGCTGCAACTAAGAGCCCGCATGCCACAACTAAAAGATCCTGAACGTGGAGACGAAGATCCCGCGGGCCACAACTAAGACCCCGTGTAGCCAAATAAATAAATAAATAAATAAATATTTTTTAAAAAGCAGAACACAAAATCATATGCAATATGATTCCCATATTCAAATATATAGAGGGAAAATAATAAAAGAAACCTCTACTTTTTAACACTTTGATGTATCTCTGGGTAACAGGACTACACGTGATTTTCATCTCCTTTATACTTCCTTGTGTTTTTATAATTTTCTACAATAAATAGGTATTACTTTTATCATAAGAAAAGAGAATGCTTTTTTAAGATTTAAATTCACTGGGTGGTGGTAACAATGTCACACTTTCCACATTTGTTCTCCTCTGCAAACCTGAATGACAGAGGAAGAAAAGAAAGATGGGGCAGACGCAGCCCCAGTACTTGAACTGGGCCCTGAGGCTGAGGGAGAGGAGACCAGGCCTCAGGCCACTGACGGCTATGCCATGCCATTGTGCACATCTGAAAAACCACCCTTCTGGGAGCTTGGTGAGCCTGGGGGTAATTTAGAAGAAGGTGCCCCCCCTCTCTGAACAGACACAGCCCCGACCCAGGGTACACGGCGTGGCCAGCAGAGCGTGGGCCGGACTTCAGCCCCACTCGCCTCCCCAGCCAGGCACCCTTGTTCTTGTCCTGTGGCCTTGCCTACCTGAAGGTGAGAGGCAAGTGGGCAAAACCCCAGCTTCTGGGTGTCGCAAGCCAGCTCACTTCTCACAGTTCGCCTCGCCCCACTCCTGCCCTGTGGGTGGCTGTTCGTAGGCCAGACGCCACCACTTCCTAGACCTGGCCACACCGGTTAAGTGGCTGCCGCGAGGCCAAAGGGCCAGGAAGGAGAGCAGGGAGCTCTCAAAGACTCGTCCCTCACCTCCAGCTCCATCGCTCTCTCCATTCCGAGCTGCACTCATCTTCTAGACAATCTGGACGCCCCAAGCCCTGCTGTCTCGGGCCTCACAGGCTCAGCTGCACCTTTCTCTGCAGGGCTTCCCCGACTCCGCCCCCGGCCTGAGCTTCCTCTCCTGCTTCCCACCTCCTCCATCCAGACGACAAATCACAAACGAGCCATCAGAGAGGGGGCCTCGCCGGCCCTAAGTATTTGCTCTGTGCCACTGCAGCTGGGACTTCGCACGTGCTACGTCATCCTCAGCAGGCGCTGTCATCCCAACTTGCCATGAGAAACCTGAGCCTCGGGGAAGGCAATGAACCGTCGCAGGCCACACAGCCAGGAAGGGAGGGACGGGGCTGCGACTCAGAGCTCATCTTACTAGTCCACGCACGATGCCTCTTGATGTTTGTTCCACAGGGAGAAGAGGGAGGAGAGAAACACGGCTATGTGTTAGAAACCCGAGCACTTTATCTGTTAATGACATGTAATAATTCAAAAGCAAGCCTGAGGGCAGAAAATCCCCACCGATCGTGTTTCCAGGGACTGGGAGAATCAAAAGGCTAACCTGACCAGCAGGGCACAGACCCCCGTGTGGTCTCCAGGCCCGCTGACCTGGATTCTTAGGGACCAGAGACAGGAAAGGTCACCTCCACAAAGCGGGTGGCTCTCGGGACCCAGAGCATCCTGGGAATGACCAGGACACTCATTGGGCTTCTCCAGCCTAGACCTGGTCATGGGAAAAGCTTCCAAACAGCCCCGGGTGGTTGAGGGGCCCACGGCCCGGCTGAAGCAGAGACCCCATCCCACCAGCAGGCAGCCCACAGGTGGGTGGGTGCTGCAGGGGTCCCGCTCAGAACAGAGAGCCCCCTGTTTCAGGACAACGAAAAGATCCTGATGGTCCAGCATGGAGGGAGGAGGGTCAGCCGCCACTTTGCACCAGCCTTAGAAATTATTACCTCCCAAATGGGGCCTCCATCCTGGCTTCCCAGCATGCACTGGGCTCAGGAAAAGCATCCCAGCTTATCGGGAGGATGAAGGAGGTGGAAGGGAAGGAGAAAGAAGCAGATTTTCCAGTACATGCCATGTGAGGTGTTTGGTTTACATTATCCCATTTACCTTCCCACAACTCTGGGAAGTGGGCATGCATGTTCTTCCTATTTTCTAGAAGAGGAGGATGTGAGTCTGAGACAGGAAGAAGCTTGCTGGCGGTCACACGGCCAGAGAGCACTGGGTTTAGGCACAGGCCTCTGAGGGGAGCCCCGAGCCAGCGCACCTTGGCTCAGACCATAATGTGGCGATCAGCAAGGGAAAGGTCCTGTCACCACTGGCTTCGCTGCAGGGAAGCAGGGGACGTGCCAAGCTGCCTGGATCCCCCCTCATTCCGTCTCCACTTCACCCGAGTGGGAGCTGAATCCCAGAGCATCCGATTTCACACAGCCAGTTAGGACGTGGCCGTCTCTGTCCTCTAGGTAGGTGACCGAGGCAGGGCGCTGGGATGGTCTGACTCCCCGGCCCCAGTCCCTGCTCAACCAGTGAATGGCAGTGGACTCAGGGCAGCCTCTCCCTCTCTCCGCTTCCATTTCCCCACCTGGAAAACTGTGCAGGTTAAAGGAGACGTTGCTGCAGCCTGTAGCCTCGGCCTGCCATGATTCTCCTCCAGTCTAAAAGGTTGTTGGCTCTGAACCCGATTAGGATAAGTCCATTTCAGACAATGTGCGTCCCCCGTGGGCTCTGTTCTCCCCCATCCGCCTCCCATTTGCCTGTCGTCACCTGAAGTAACCACTTACTGAATTACCAAGGAGAAGGCCAGCAGGTCGAGAGAGGGGAAACGGCAAAAACCAATCTTAACAAAAAGTATTTGAACTCCCAATAAAATTTCATCCCTTCCCATTGGCAGATTTTATCATTTTTTATTTAAGCCCCGTGCAGCCAAGCATGTGGACAGGAGCTCGCTTCTGCCCCAGATAGAGAATAACAGGGGCCCTGACCTAGGGAGCCCCCGGGAGGGTGGAGCGCCCTCCATAGGCTGTGATGGAGGGCCCGCTACAGAGCTGGTTCCTGCCAGCCCTCCAGGATGCCTGAACGCCCATCACGGGAGGGAGTCTTTTTGGAAATTACATTTAATAATAGCAACAACACCAGCAGCTCTCATTTCTTGAGCGCTCGTCACGTGCCAGGTGCAGAGCTCGGCCCTTACACACCTTGTCTCACTTAATACCCTGCGAGGTGGACACTCTGATTATCTCCATTGTATAGATGAACGAACCAAGGCCCAGCAAGGATAAGTAACTTGCCAAGATCTCATAGGCAGTCGAGAGCAGAGAGGGCTTTAAACCTGGTGTGTATGACTCTGGTGCGTGTGCTCCTAACCCATTGTCACTGGCCTTTCAGGAGAGGCGTGTGGTTAAGAGTCTCTGGGCTCAGGGGTCCTGTGAAAAATGAACCTGTGTATTCATTCAACAATCAGGAAACTTTGATCATGGACTGGGTAGTAGGTGATACCAAGGAAAAGTTTAGGATGATGGTGACACAGTTATGTAAGGAGAGATCCAGGGTTTTAGAAATGTCCACTGGATTACGTAGTGATGTTGAGACACGGTGTCTGGCATTTGCTAAGAAATCCTTCAGGAAACAAGGAAAACAAACTGGGCAAAAATCTTACTAATTGTTGAATCTGAGTAATGGCTATATGGGGCTCATTGTATTATTATTTCTACTTCCAAGTATGTTTGAAAACATTCATAAGTATGTATTTTAAAATACATACAGGAGTTCCCTGGTAGTCTAGTGGTTAGAATCCAGTGCTTTCACTGCCGTAGCCCAGGTTCAATCCCTGGTCAGGGAAGTGAGATCCCACAAGCCGCACAGCGTGGCCACAAAAAAAAAAAAAAAATACACACAGAACATCATTCGTCATTAGGGATGTGCAAATCAAAACTACAATGAGAAACCAGCTCACATTCATCAAGATGGCTACTATCCCCAAGAAACAAATAAAAAGCAGAAACTAACAAGTGTTAAAGAGAACGTGGAAAAATCCATACCCTTGAACATTGTTGGTGGGAATGTAAAATGTTACAGCTGCTGTGAAAAACAGTACAGCAGTTCCTCAAAAAATTAAAAACATAATTACCACATGATCCAGCAAGCCCACATCTGGATATATATCCAAAAGATTTGAAAGCAAGGTCTCAAAGAGATATTTGTACCCCCATGTTCATAGCAGCATTATTCACTGTAGCTAAATGTGGAAGCAACACACATGTCCATCTATGAATGAATCAATAAACAAAATGTGATATATCCAGACAGTGGAACATCATTCAGCCTTTAAACAGAAGGAAATTCTGATACAGGCTACAATGTGGAAGAAGCTTGAGGACGGCATATGCTAAATGAAATGAGGCAGTCAAGAAATGAAAACTGTTGCTTGATTCCACTGATACGACATACCTAGAGGAGTCAAATTCACAGAGCTCCAGTTTGGGAGGAAGAAAAAGTTCTGGAGTTGAATAATGGTGATGGTTGCCCAGCAATGTGAATGTACTTGATAATACTGAATGGTACACTTAAAAATGGTCCAGATGGTAACTTTTATGTTTTTGTGTAATTTACCACAATTTAAAAAAAGTTTTTAAAACACGCACATACACAAAATGAACCATTTTGCTGTGTGCCCATGTGAACGTTCTCCAGAAGCTGTTTGAAGTAGAAAAACAAGCAAATACAGTACTATGTAGTTAAGTAGATGCATAGGAAAAAATTCTGTAAAGACACGGAATTGTCTTTCTGTGGTTTTCTCTGGGGAGTGAGACGGAGGTGGCTGGGAAGTAGGAAACCTGGACTTTCTATTTTGTAAGTTTTTATGCTATTTGAACTGTTGAAACAAAAACTGTTCTATGCATAATTTTGGAAAAAAGTTTGATTTTTTTTTTTTAGTGCAACTACGGTCCCTGGGACAGGAAGTTATCACCAGTCCCAACACATTAGCAATGACTGTAGGATAGATTTGGCCCTGACCTCTGGCCCTGGAGGAAAGACGGGGATGGCTCTCTCTGTGTTTCTGCGTGAAGGAGAGGGAGGGGGGGTTATGAGGGGACTGGGTCTGAGCAGGAGACACATGAGGCCTCGTTGGATCCTGCGACTGCTTGTGCAAGGAAAGGGCTCTGAATCATGAAACAGGAGCGTGAACAGAGGGGCAGAGGAGCCCCTGGGGCAGCCCCACCTGAGCATTGGGACAGGTGGGGTGAGACGCAGACCTGAACCCAGCCCAAGGCCTGGGTGTCAGTCCAAGCCCTGCAGTCTCCAACCCCGGGACCCAGGAAGCCCTCAGGCATTTCATTTATAAAATATAAAGGGGAGCGGCTGGGCCCGTGAGCCATGGCCGCTGAGCCTGCGCTTCCGGCGCCTGTGCTCCACAGCGGGAGAGGCCACAACAGTGAGAGGCCCGTGTACCGCAAAAAAAAAAAAAAAAAAAAAAAAAAAAAAAATATATATATATATATATATATATATATATATATATATATATAAAGGGTCATATCTGCTCTCAGACCACCAGGATAATTTTAAAAGAGAATGGATAACAACAATTAATATTTATCATGCTCAGAATATGCACCTAGCCCTACACTAAGAGCTTTATTTGTATCAGTTCATTTAATCCTTATTAAACAGCACTATGAGGAGAGAGAACCATCATAATCCCTATTTCACAGATGAGAAAACTGAGGCACAGAGAGACTGAATGACTTGCCCAAAGTCATTACACGGCTAGTAAGTAGCAAAGTTGACTATGTGTCTGGAATCTGGTCTAACAACCATGTTCCAATGGTGCCTCTCAGTGGAGACTCTATGACTCAGGACTCCACTGGAAGGAAGTGACAGAAACCCAAACAAGCAAGCTCAAACATAAAAAAAAAAAATATAAAAAATATCTTGGATAAAGAAAAGGAAAACTCTAAGGTCCTGCTTCAGGCACAGCTGGATCCAGGTGCTCAAGTGATGTGTGGAATTCACCTCCCTCCATCTCCCACTCTGCTTTCACCCAGGCAGGCTCTATTCTCAAGCAGACTCCCACATGGGTGGCAAAGAAGTTCCCAGAACTTTAGGCTTTGGTTCCACCAGTCTGGCAACCCCCACAGAGCAAGGGATTCCTTCCAATTAAACTCCCAGGTTTGGGTCTCACTGGATGGGCTCGGGCCACATCCTCATTCCTGAACCAAGCCCTGTGATTTGAGGAAGGCCTGGGTCTGAGTAGAAGAGGGGGGTTCCCCAAAGGAAAATTCAGGCCATTCCTGAAGAATGAATGATGGCCGCTGGGCAGGTAGAAATGTCAGCAGTCCCTTCGACGTGGAAGTGCTTAGAATTCTGCCAGGCAGGGTCAGACATGGGAATTATTACTATAGGAGACCACTGTGTGCATGGCATCTGCCACAAACCCAGGCTGAGACCCCCGAGTCCACAGAGGGGTTGGCAGGACATTACTGTTGGTCTGGCATCACCACACACATTGGCTGATCTCAGAAGGATGCAGAGAGCAGCACGGGTCTGCGGCCCTGGGGTCTGCATTCCCTCCCTGGTTCTGCAATCCCTGGCTGTGTGTCCTTGGGAAAGTGGCCTAAACTGTGCTCAGCCTCAGTTTCCTCATCTGAAAAATGGGAACTACAAAACCTCATGTACAGGATCGCAGCAAGGAGTGCATGAGAAAAGGATCTGGGTGCCTGGAACCATCCCAGCAAACCTCAGGGGCTCAATCAATGATTTTTTTTTAATGTAGGAAATCATTTAATATAAATCTCAGTAATTACTGTAACACATTGAATTTTTAAGTAAAATTTTATTCTGGAACATTGAGATTTGCTGAAAGGCTGTTTGTCAATACCAAAAAAGCAACACTGGTACGTTACTATGAGCTCAACTACAGACTCTACTCATACTTCACCATTTCTTTGTTTTAGTTTAATTATTTATTTTATATTAGGGTATAGTTGATTTACAATTTTGTGTTAGTTTCAGGTGTACAGCAAACTGATTCAGTTATGCATATACATATCCTTTTTCTTTCAGATTCTTTTCCCATACAGGTTATTACAGAATATTGAGTAGCATTCCCTGTGCTATACAGTAGGTCCTTGTTGATCATCTCTTTTGTATATAGTAGTGTGTATATGTTAATCCCAAACTCCTAATTTATCCCTCCCCCCACATCCTTCCCCTCTGGTAATCACAAGTTTGTTTTCGAAGGCTGTGAGTCCGTTTCTGTTTTGTAAATAAGTTCATTTGTTTCATTTTTTTTAGATTCTGCATATAAGTGATATCTTATCAATCAATGACTTTTAAGAGTTCGCCTGCCAGCTGCTGCCCCCGCCCCTGCAAGGCCCTTTGGGCATCTGAACTGAGGACCAGAGGACTTCAGGAAAGCAATTCCTCTTTGCTTTAGCTGTTGGCAGACTTTAACGAAAGCAAATTAAATAAAAGCCAATACTGGGACTTTCTTAAATCTTTTCCAAGGCACTTGACCCAGCAGTGGCGCAAATGCAAAGAGCCCGTCCTGCCAAGGCAATGGATGGGTGGCAAAGATGAGCTCGAGGGTCCCAGAGGCCCAGGGCCTAGGGCGCACCTCTGCTCTGGGGTCCCCCTGAGGCTGTTCTGAGAGGGGGTGAGGGAGACTCAGCTGCGACTGTAGAAGTACTGTGTCACCTGTAATGACTCCAAAGAGGTGGGGTTCCCAAAGAGGGTGCCACAGGACCCGCAGCCCTTGGGGAGCTAACAGGCACGCGGTGCCTTCTGGGTGACTTGAAAATGTTAAGAAAGCCTCCCTTTGTGCAAAATGTGAAATAATGTAAATGTCCCCTTTCAAAGGTTTAAAATGTGTCATGAATTCCATAACTGGGAATCTGCTGGCTAAATGAGTCATAAACTGGGCTTTCTGTACTGCCCGTGTCCGCGCCACCAGAGCTGCTGCATAATCACGCCCTGCACTCGATCCACGCTGCGGGAAATCGGTCCTGAATTATTCATGTTGTGGGTGTCACAGTAGCTTAAAGAGTGGATGCTCTTGCTGAAACATAATCACCCTGACTTGGGAACAAGCAGCTGTGCTCAAACCTGCTCTCAGCACGTGCCAGGCACCCCATAAATCACTGTGGGGAGGGGCAGAGGGAGAGGACGGTTGAAATCAGGGATCCCAGGCCACATCCAGCCCAATTCCTATCTGGAAATAAAGCTTTATTGGGTCATTGATTTAGGTACTGGCTACGGCTTCTTCCACACGACAGCAGCTGAGTGGAGTCGCTGAGACAGAAAGGAACAGCCTGCAAAGCCTCAAATATTTACTAACTGGTCCTTTCCAGAAAAAATGGCTGACTCCTGGTTTAAATAAAGTCAAGCACGCTTCTTTCTCACAGGACTTCTCAGGGGCCTTTAAAGTGTTATTAGACAACGTGAACTGCCACACAAGGGATTTCCCAAACCTATTAGATGGAGAACCTTCTCTTCCCTGGGGCATCTCGCAAGCCTGGGGTCCACGAGCCACACTGGCCACACAGGCCCCACTGTGGCCTGCGCACGGCATCCTGGGACTGAGGTTATAGGAGCAGTAGGATGTTGTGATGACCCCCCCCCCCCCAGCGTCTGAGTGACCAAGCAGAGAGTTCTGAGATTCCTGAACTTGCCTATCAATCCATCCTGCCTCCCCCCACCATGAACTCTAGGACACCTCTGTCTGTGTCCCCCCAAATGGCAGCTCCACTCACTGTAGCCAGGAGGAAAGTGCAGCCCAAGGCAGGAGAGCGAAGGTCGCCCGCTTGGAATGCCCACAAGCAGTGTCCTATGGGAGGAAGTCTAGCTCTCGGGTCAGCCGTCCTGCCCAGGGGTGTTTGCAAAACGGGAACCAGTCACCGAGAGCCGCCAGCGAACATGAGTCACTGCTCCCTCAAATCAACAAACAAGGCCGCAGACCCAGACACCAGCTCTCTCCCTGGAGCATTGCCTGCCCCTCAAGGGCCTCAGCCCTGCCTCTCCCAGCTCCGGGGCACTGAGCTGGCAAAGACTGGCAAGTGGAGGCAGCTGCTCCTTCCTCCAGCCTCAGACCTCAGGCACGTCCGGCCACGCACGCCACACCCTGTGCAACCACTGTCCACATCCCCGATGCAGGCCCGGGCAGCGTGGCAGAAGTGCCCACACGCATCGGGCACAGGATCAGGAAAACCCAACCTCTGCCCCGGAGGGCTCATCAGCCAAAGTGAAAGGAATCATGGAGGAACAGGCAAAGTGCTGTGAAAGAGGGGAAATCCAGGAAGGCTTCCTGGATGGTGTGGCTCCTAAGGTGTGCCTGCATAGAGGGTATTGACCAGGGAGACTCCAAGGGCAGAAAGACATATCAGAGAGTGGGACAAACTGCCCAGGGCAGGGAGCAGCGAGCACAGAGCGTTCTGAGGAGCGGTTTGTTCCACGTCTGCTTGAGGGCAGCCTCGTGCACGCTGAAAGACCCTGGGCTGGGCAGCCTGATTGGGGACAGGGGTGGCAAAGGCCCTGACGGCAGGAGGGGAACTGCTGGCAGCAGAGAGGGCTCTTAGGACCTCTGAGCTGGGCAGCAGCGTGATCAGAACTGGCTGTGCCAGCGAAAGAGAAGCACTGTAGTTGCTGCTTCCTTTCATCCTCTTGATGCCTTCAGGAGGTGGGTGTGACCCTTATCCCTGCTTTCCTAAGGAAGAGGTTCAGGGAGGTTAACTTGCCCAAGGCCACCCAGCCAGGAAGTGGCAGGGACAGATTTGTTTTTGTTTTTGTTTTTTTGCGGTACGCGGGCCTCTCACTGTTGTGGCCTCTCCCGTTGCAGAGCAACAGGCTCCGAACGCGCAGGCTCAGCGGCCATGGCTCACGGGCCCAGCTGCTCCGCGGCATGTGGGATCCTACCGAACCGGGGCACGAATCCGCGTCCCCCACATCGGCAGGCGGACTCTCAACCACTGCGCCACCAGGGAAGCCCAGGGACAGATGTTTGAATCCAGACTCTTGACTGCTCTTTCGTAGCCTCTTCCTGGGAGGGAGAAAGAAGACCCAACACGCTGGGCTGTGAGCTGTGCTCCAGCTCTGTTGCTGAATCATTTCCTCCAGTCGGCCCCACCGAACGCTGCACTCGAGCATCAGGAAGGAGGACCCCGCCAGCCCTGACTGTGGTGGTCTTCCTGGAGCTGCTCCTTGGCCAGGCTGGGGGCCTCCAGGAAGCCACTAATGTCAGCTGGTCTCAATCCCCATGGCCTGGCACAGAGCCCGGCACAGAGTAGGCACTCAGCAAATAATTGTTGAATGAACAAATGGTTGAACAGCTGTTTGTAAATAACTAAAACACACGCCATGGCAACCAGCTTTCCTCTTTAATCCATGTGAAAAGAAAAAATGAAGCTCTCCAAATATTTGCGCGGTAATAATCCATCCTGAAGTTGAAATATGTTCCCCCAAATTACCCGCCACGTCTGATTTCAAAGAACTTATATTCTTGTAGACTTCAAGATGGAGCATGTCAAATCCTGACAGTCAGGACAAGAGGAGATGTTCAAAACAACAGCAGCCAGCCCCTGACAGCTCCCCGGGCCCCAGGGAAGACACGGGAGGGGAGAAGCTGAGTCTCTCCTCCGGGCTGGTGGGGCTTACATGGCGGCACCAGCTTCTTGGGTTTCCCCATGAGCTGAACATTCCTTCCACTAACCCAGGAATTTGATGCAATAAATCTCATGATTACTGATGGTTCCTCTACTCCAGGTGTGGGCTTATTGGCCAAGGATTAAACATCTCATTCAAGGTGATCTAACTACATTTCTGGAGAGAGAAAAACAGAGGCAGAAGAATGCAGGGCACACAGCCTGTCCCTGGAGGATAGGCTCATGGGGGATCTGGGTTTCAGAAAACAAAGGATCATGTGTTGCCAGAGACCTGCAGCTGCAGGACCCTCGATGGGACCGTTCGGTCCAGCTGTGCTAGCATGGGTGGGACAGGAAGGGGTTGGAAAACACAGATGAGCCAGGCGGGTGAGGCCCCTGCAGAGCAAGATGGACTGGGTTCAGGTTCTAGTTCTGCTACTTGCTGGCTCTGTGACCTTGAGAAAGTCACTTAACCTCATGAGTAAAATGGGAATAACAATAAAACCCACCTTGCAATGTCGTTGTGAGGATTATAAGTAATTATACATAAATGGCCATTCTTGTGCCTAGTTTATCATAAAGGCTACTGCCCCATCTCTCCTTCCAACATCTCTGCTGAAGTTTCCTCTTATTAAAGAAGAAAAAAATACATGTACATGTCCGATAATACCTGGGCCAGGGACTTTGTGTAGTGTCTCAGGCTGTCAAAGAGACGTAAGTGGAGCTGGCAGGCACTCTTCACGGAGGACACTCGCCTCCACACTCCAGGGAAGTGCTTGGCACTGGAGTTTATTCTAAGCCACGCAGATTCTACTCAGACCACCCATTGTGCCCCCCATTCTGTCAAGAAATGTTGGGGGGTTCACACAACGGCCAGGCCCAGTGCTGGGACACAGGGACACTCTGACCTGCTCTCCACCCCCGGGGGCTCACAGCCACGTGGGTTCTGGACCTTGGGACCATCCTGGGGCTGGAACGATGTCCAGGGTCTCAGAGGGCTTTAAGCCCATTCCTACCAGTGGCAATGCTTCCTCCACAAAGAGATTGCCATCCAGTCCTAATAAAATCCCTCCAAGCCCAGAATTTTAATAAGCAGATAAACAGGTGGTATCGTGTTTCTTTTAAAATACATATAAATAATGTTCCCTGAGCAAAGATGCTATGCATCCCCCAATAATCCTGCATCATCCTTCCCCTCCCCCTGAGCCAGCTGGGGCTCTGGGTCCAGTGCTCTGGGGGTGTACCTGACACCATACCAAGAGCATCTCAAAATATTGACACATCTGCTCCCCATGACAACCTGGGAGAGCGGGGGCCGTGAGCACCCTCCTTTTGCGGATGTGGAAACTGAGACATGGAAAAGTGAAGAGACTTGCCCAAGGCCAAGCCAGGCCCTACCCTGACTTCTCTCTCCAAAGGGGCCAGGCTACTGACGCTGGCAAAGAAGAGGTCCACCATGCCATGGCCAGAAGGGCCAAGTCCACATCCACCTGCAGAGTCCCGCAGGAAAGGGCGTCTGGCTCTCACACCTCCCCTCTGTGATCCTGGGTCTATGCTGCTTGACAGTGCAGGGTCCTTGCCCCTCAAGAGCTGACCGGGAAAATAGGGCCCGGTGTTCTGGACAGTGAGAGGGTCCGGGACTTGAAAGGGAACAAGGAACAGGGCCTCCTCCTCTCAGGATACAGGAGTTAGCAAACACCAATACAGGATACCTAGTGAAATTTGCATTTCAGATAACACATTTTTAACATAAGTAGTCACATGCAGTATTGGGGATATACTAAGAAAGTATTCGTAGTTGATCTGCAATGCAAAGGTAACCACGTGTCCTCCATTTTTTCTGGCAGCCCTACCCCTCATCTCCCACTACTCCCGATAGCGCTGGTGCGAGCTCAGGATGGGGTTTGGGGCCCAAAATCACACCTCTTCCTACTCTAGGTTATGGTGACCGAATATAATCACATAGGGTGATCGGCAGGGATGAAAGTCGTGGCTTTATGAATATTATCATCAGATTGGAGAACGTGCCCTGCATGTGCAACAGAGTGACCCGGGTCGATGGCGGCTCCCGTCCCCGGCGGTGTGACCCAGCCATATCCCTTCATGTCCGAGCCTTGGTTTCCTTTCCTGCAACTTGGGGCTAATAATGAACCTGCCCTACCTGCTCCCAGAACCGCTGCGTGATGGACCCTCCGTTACATGCACAAGTGCTCCAGGGAAGCTGGAGTCCTAGCGAGTCCTACTGGGTTATAATTTATTCGTGTCATTTTAATAACAGTAAATGAACAGGTTGACTCATTTCCTGACTCCGAGGTGCTTCCCTAGCTTTCTCTACCAGCCTAGTTTTCTGCCTGTACACAGAGTTCATGGAAACACTATATTCTGGAGGTGGTTAAAAAGGAAGCGAAGCCATAGCAAATTCGATTTATGTTTCTAATTCCATTTGAAACGACTTTGGCAATAAATAAACCACTCTCTCTGATTCTCTTAAATCAGCATATTTCAGCAGCAAAGTGACATGCTGGAATCAGCAGTGTGCTGCATCTCACTCTGTTGGCCCACCTGTGTCCACAGTGAAGGGACACTGAGGTCTGGCCCAGTGCCAGGCTGCTGGCCTCTGCAAGCATCAAGATACTGCCAACCGCTTTGGTCCCTGGCTCCGAGGGGCAGTAACTCTCCCCAGCACGAGGCCTGGTGACCTGCTGGGGTCGGCCTCTCTCGGTTCCTCTATGGTTGCAGGGCGCCCAAGGAGGTTTTACTCTGTTGAGTCTGTGAATGGATGTGGGGTGTTCAAGAGGGATGGGGAGGTTTGGGTGGAGATGCCAGCCGAGGCAGGATTCCAGGACTGGCGTGTGAACCAAGGGCCCTGCCCTTTACCTTAAGCAATTACCCGGGGATTGTTGCTGGGTCAGGGATACTGTAAGTTCATGAGCACAGCTAAGCATGGGGCCCTGGAGTCATCCCGGATCAGCCCCCTACTAATCAGAGAGGCTGGGGGGCGCCTGAGCCCAGGATCCCCATTCACTCGCCTGGGTAATGGGGATGATTCTGTTGTCCACCGCTAAGCTGCCATGAAAATGACCTCACAGCATCTGTCATCACCGACTAAAGCACTTAGCACAGGGCCTGGCAGCTGTCAGCTCAACACAACAGATAGAGAGGGCTTCTTACCAGTGGGCAGACACCCTGGGAGCTCAGAGAAGCTATGCACATGTGCACACACACCCTGACACCTAGACACACACACACACACACACACACACACACACACGCTGACACTCAGAGGGTTTGAGGTAAGGCCCTGGCACGTGGATGTTTAACAAGCAGCCCAGGTGACTCCAATCACAAGGAAGCCTGAGGCACCACACTAAGGGAAACCGGGGCTCCCCAGCCCTTGGCAGTGTCAGAAACACCTGGAGAGCTTATTACACTGCAGCTGGGGCCCCAGGTCTGCATCTCTAACAAGGCCCCAGGCGATACTGAGGCTGCTGGGCAGGGATCCTCCCTTTAGTGGGGGAATTACTGCAACTGTGCAGGGACATGCAGAGCTCTTTGAAGAGAGGCCAGAGGCTGTGATGATTTGGGGAGGGAGGCAGACATTGGCCACCAGGAGCTCCTCCACCTGCAGCCAGCATCCACCGGTCCCTCCGATCCAGCAAGTACAAAACGATCCAGAAGCAGGCGGGCGTGCCTCACGCCTCCGTCCTCCTCAGCCCTGCACCTGACTGCTCCCCAAGTGGGTCTATTCCAGCAACTATTGCTCTGTGGCCTAAAGCAATCATTTCAGTGTATTCATAGATTGGATTCTACAGGCCGGGAGCTCAGGCAGGGCATCCGGACAGCTTGTCTCTGCTCCACGGTATCTGGAGCCGTAGCTGGGAAGACTCAGGACTGGAGTCTGGAATCACCCTGCGGCATCTTCACTCGCGTATCTGGCAGGTGGTGCTAATAGCAGCTGGGGCCTCAGCTGCGTCTGTTGGACAGAACCCAACATGTACACGAGGCCTCTTCACGTGGCCTGGGCTTCCTCCCAGCATGGCAGCCTCAGGGCAGTCAGATTTTTCTAGAGATGTCAGGGCTCCCCGGAGAACCTCACTCTGTTACTTCCACCCCATTCTGGCACCTAGAAGATCAGCCCAATGCAAGGGCAGGGATATCAGTGCCAGCCCTCCATGGGAAGAGTGCCACAGAACTCACAGACATGTTCCAAAGCCACCCACCAAGTGTCTCCAGGGACCTCCCTGGCGGTCCAGTGGTTAGGACTCCGCACTTCCACTGCAGGGGGCACAGTTTGGATCCCTGGTCGGGGAACTAAGATCCCGCAAGCAAGCCGTGCAGCACGGCCAAAAATAATAAAATAAAATAGAATAAAATAAAATGTGTCTCCAGAAGGCACTCTCCCCTTCAACCCCCAGCCTCCACCTTGGTCTGGGGGCTCCCTGTCTCCCATCAGGGCTTTTGAAACACCTTCGTTGTTGGTCTCCCCACCTCCAGCCTTGCCCTCCAGGCCAGCCATCACCGGCAGGGATGTCCATAACAAAAACAGATCCAGTCGCTTCCTACCGGGTCTCCTCTGGCAGAGCCAGTGGTCTGACTCGCAGCATTCCTTTCTCCCAGCCTCATGGCCTCCCAGTCTCTGCTCTAATCACGTTGCATTCCAAACCTTCCACTCACCTTCCTGCTCTGCCACCTTCACACAAGCTGATTTCTCTACAGGGAAATGCCCCTTCTTCCCCTATGCGGATCCTAGCAAACTCCTATTCATCCTTCAAAATCCAGCTCCAACCTCACATCCTCTGTGATGCCGTCTCCAACCCATTTATGATTATAATTGGGTGCAGATCAAAGGTTCCCAGTCTTAGCTGCACACTGGAATCACCCGGGGAGCTTTGACGTATATTGATAGCTGGCTGCCACCGCCAGACATGCCGATTTAGTGGACTGGGTGCAGCCTGAGCATGGGGACTTTTAAAACTCCCAGAAGATTCTAGGGTGCGTCTAAGGTTAAGAACTGCTTGTATAGACCAATGGCTCACAATATGGCTGCACATGAAAATCATCTGGGGATTTTGAAAAGCATGCCTTTTCCCCAGGGCCCTACCTCAAAGCTATCAAATCAGAATCTATAGGGGTGGGGCCCAGACAATGTAATGGGTCCTTTATGAAACCTCCCCAGATGATTATGTAGCCAGGGTGGAGACACACGGGGGGCAGGTTCTAGCTCTCATTCACAGCATGACATCATGGGGCATATGGTCAAAACCTCCAACTAATTTTCAATTTACAAGATGATCTTTATCCTAGAAGTGCACAAGGTCAGTCTGTTGAGTTTTTATAGAACACATCACGAGGCACTTTCCAATTTTAAAACCAATAAATGAATGCAAAATATGAATAATTTAAATGTCAACTTCATGCACATAATAGATCCTCAATAAATATTCATTGAATGAATTAATCAGTCAATCAATCAATACAGTCCTAGTTTTAGAGCTGTCCAGAACACTTCTACACCCCTCCCCAGACTGTGAGCTCCCTGAGGGCAGGCCTGGGACCCCAGCCCCCAAGCAAGGACATTTGATGAATGAAGCAATGACTCTGCACCCAAAGCAAAAGGGCCCTGAATGTTTATGGCTGTCTCTCTATTTTCTAGGTGTGCCATGAATTACTAGATGAACAGGGGAAATGCAAATATGTCATTTGCATTTGAAAGGATGACAACGTTACAATTTAATTATGGAAAAATTATTGGTTATTGTGCTTTTTTAGAGGCCTGGGGAGAAGCCCAGACATGGCTTTTCAACTTGACAAGAAGCCAAAGGCTCAAAGCCCAGACACGCATGGAGTCAGGTCAGGTGCCCAGAGCTGCTCCACGCACTGTCCCCCACAATGCGGTGGCTCAGCCTTTCCTAAGCAGCCCTCGCTGGGGCCGTGGCCTCTGCTCCATGGCTGGTGGAGGGTGGATGGTGGAACCGTGGCCTGTGCAGCTCCCCTGTCTCGTGACCTCAGCTGATTTGGCCCCTTAATGGTGAGAATATTCTTCCCCAAAGCCCCCCACCAGCCTGGAGCTGCAGCCCAGTGGTAAAGAGGAAGAGATCTCAATCAGACATCTAGGGTTCCAGTGCCTGGTCCGCCACCTATTAGCTGTGTGACTAGGGCAAATCACTGAGCCTCTCTGAGCTCCAGTTTCCCCGCCTATACAACATCGATGTAGTACCCGCCCCAAAGGTCACTATGAGATGAAGATGGAGTGATGTCTACAGAGCCTGAACACCAGGCCTGGTGTGGAAAAAGGGATCGGGATTTGACAGGTGACAGCACAGAGGTTGAGCGCTCAGATTCCAGGCTGCCTGTTAGTCACTGTGCCACTTGGAGCAAGTCGCTTACCTTGGTAAGACTCAGTTTTTACATCTGTAAAATGGGCCCAAGAGCAGAACTCATCACAAGATCACTGAGATGTGCTAGTGCCATGAAGGACAAATCATGGTCACTGGCTTGCGCTGAACACTCAGTATTAGCTGTCAGAATTATTTCCACTTTTTTAGTACTATGGTTATTGATAACTGCCATTTCTTATAATAGTAAGGAGCTGACTCTTCTCCTGGCAAGGGTACGGTCATGGTTTGTGTGCTGACAGCACCCTAGAGACTTACAAAAAGCACTCCCCCAACCAACGCAGGCCCCACCAGAACTCTGATGTAACTGTTTTCTAATCAGGGGAAAAACATGGTCCACAGGAGGTGGACAGAGAGGGGAGTTGCATGTCACAGGCCTGTGTCTGCCCTTGCATAACCTGCCACCACCAAGGCTGGAGCGAAGGACAAATTCAGGCCCCCATGTGGGATGACAGCCCCTTTTCCCACTTATAACCTGGGCCACCTCGGCAAACAAACAGCTCATTGCACCAAGCCTAGAGGGGGAGTGAGAGTCCGCAGGCAGCCTCCCTCTGGAAGCATCCTAGGCCCCGCCTTCTCCTCCCATGCCCCGGAAGCAACCTGTGGGCCAGGTGGGAACATGTGTCCAGGACAAGGTCTGAGTCAGGGCGACGCAGACCAGGCCACCTCCAGCCCCGCCTGGACACAAGACTCCTTCCCAAATGCACACGAGTCCTGGTACAGGTAAGAGAAAGGAAGACAGAACATTCTTTGGCAAAGTGTGGCATCCTCGGGACTTCCCTGGCAGTCCAGTAGTTAGGACTCTGCACTTCCACTGCAGGGCCACAGGTTTGATCCCTGGTTAGGGAACTAAGATCCCGCAAGCCACATGGTGTGGCCAAAAAAATAAATAAAAGTGTGGCATCCTCCACCCACCTGTGTGCACCCAGGTGGCAATGTCCTTGAACAAAGGCCAGAGGGCCACCTTCTCCCAGTCTACTGTGTGGACAAGATCAGCCTTTATCTGCAGTCAGGACCATGGGGCAGTGCAGCTGTTCAGCAAATCATGACTCTCCTGAAGCAGCCAAGGCCAGCTTCCCCAGAACTCCAGGCAGCCGCGTGGCATCTCAGAGCACACAACCCAGAAGGAACACGGGAAGGAGAACAGTTAGCAGCACGTGTCCTAAGACATGGGCTCCATCTGGGCTGAGCGTGGCCCGCCACGGTGACTCTGACGGCTTCGCCTCCCTGTGCCTGTGAGACGTGGATAAGGTAATTAAAGCTGGACCCCTCCACGTGCAGCGAAAATAAACATGCCGGTGCAAACTCTAGAGTGCTGGCGGGAGCTAGTGATCACTGGCGGCCCTCCCGCCGGCCCTGGGGGAGCCCCAGCTGAGGAGGGTAAACTTGAATCTGGGCTCCTGGGAGCAGTAACTCAGAGCAGCTCTCCGAAAATGTGAAATGTCTGCGGTGTCTCTGTTTGATCTTCAGAGTTCACGCAGACTCTATGTTTAATTCATAATATCTTTGTTTCAGTAAAATGGTGTTTTAAATTCGTTTCCGTCTGGTAGATTGATGTACCTGGTAAATCGATGCCCCAGAAAGCTGCGACTGGGGAGGTGAACCCCACCCCTGTGCCGCCAACAAAGGCTGCTCGGCACCGAGAGATGGAAGCCCCGGACGCCTCCCAGCAGGCTCATGTGGGTGTCCCTCCCACCCACCCCCGGGCCCTGAGCAGTCAGGGGCTGCCTCTGGCATGTGGTCCCCACAGCCCTACCCCAGACAGGCCTGGCTGCATGTGGGTGAGACTCTGAACAGCTTCTCACTGAATTAACCTGGAAACCTGGCCTCCTGGTCCAGCCTGTGGGAAACAGCCTTGTGAGGCTCATCTGGGCACGGGGTCTAGGAGACACTCAAGTCCAGCTTGCCTCCTCCAGAAAAGGAAGCCGAGGTTACCAGGCCTGTGCCATTTCTGCCTCCCCCTGTGGGTGATCCCATTAAGTCTGAGCCACAGCCTGGCTGGGAGCCCGGGAGAGCAAGTCTCATGCGAGGTTATGGGAAAGGGGAGGCTGGCTTCAAGTTGTGGGGAGGGCTCCCCGTCCTTGTAGCCCCCTCTCCAGGTCCCAGGCCCAGATGCACCGGAAGAGCTGCACTGGCCCCCATGGCAGTGGTGCGATGCTGCCTGCTGGGCTGTTGGCACAAGTCTGAGAGGGCGAGGTTACCCAGAGTGCCCTCCTCCTGATGCTGGAACCACGTCTCCTGTCTTTCAAAAGCTTAGATTTGGGAACCAGGCGAACTGGGCTCAGATCCCAGCATGTGGCCTTGGGCTCGGCCATCCAGTCTCTGGGAGGAGCTCAGGGGAAATCACCAGCTCCCTGGATTGGACCCCAATAGCCACTACCAGGTGAGCGCCTCAGGGAGCTGTGGGCAGCCCACTTGCTACCAAAAGAGGGTCTTCACAGGGAGGAGAGCGTCACATGCCCGTCTAAGAGCTGCTGCCAGATCTCCCTCGCAGGAGATCCCCAACCAGACAGCCGTGTGCACCCTCATGAGCTATGGGGCCAGCCCGCCTCCCCCAGAGGGAGGGCCTTAGGCAGGGAGCCCAGGCCACAGATATGGGGCCCTGAGAAGGAGGCACCTTCGGCCTCCACAAAGCAAGAGCTGCTCCCAGGTATGGCCTGCCAAAATGCCAGAGCCGGTAGGGTTCCTGTGAAGATAGATGAGACGCTCCTCAGCCCAGTAATGTTAGTTTATCACCATCATCCTCTTCATCACCATCCCCATCATCATCATCGTTACGGATCCCGCACCCAGACCCCATCAGAGACCAGCCTCTGCTCCTGGCTCAGCCCCGAATAACTCTGGGATGTTGCTGGGCCTCCCTTGCTCTCAGTCCCCTTCCCCTCTCCCAGCGCTCCATTAATTGTGGAGTCCCTAGTTTAAAATGAAAATGTGGGACCGCTTGTCCAAAAACCAGGGAAAAAACGCCATTATAGGTAAGAAAATACAAAGTTTTCTCCTGTCTTTCACGTATCTCTCTCTCTGTCTTTGTCTCTCGACTTGTCATGGCATTTTTTTATTTGCTATTTAATGCTGTTCTAAGTACAGAATAATTAATAATTTTTAATCACTAACATGAACACTACCATTCATCACTATATTGTGCAATATCAGTTTTAAATGCAAATATAAGAGCATCTAACTCGTATTTGGAATCACTGAAATTACACACTCCGTATTTGGTACTTTGTACACACGTATGTAGATGTGTCCCTACCAGAAGGGTGAAAACACTGCACAAAACTCAACGGGCTGTTTTTCACTCCTTGATGTTCGCCCCGCACTCTGCCTCAGCCTTCCTGCTGAGTAAGGAAGGACGGAAAGGAAAGAGACTGCGGTTGTCCTGTCTCTCCCTTTTCCTCTGTGCCATCAGCTTCGTGTAAGCGCTTGACTAACACAGGGACATAATCTAAGTACGAAAGGATAAGACAGGGTCACTTGGTCGCTCATGTTCCTGCATTCAAAGCAGGTCCTGGTGTGAACCGAGAGTGTGGCCTCATGGGGATGTCAGCGCCCTCGCTCATCTAATCTGTGACGTGTGCTCACGGGGCTTCAGGAACGCTATCTGCAAGCGGCAGAGAGGAAGAACGACACATAACCTGCACAGACCTGCTCTGCTCATGCACGTGCTCTGTGGTCCCATCAGATCTCATTTACAAAACGTAAGTTCAAAGATAATAGTATTCGGGGGCTTCCCTGGTGGCGCAGTGGTTGGGAGTCCGCCTGCCGATGCAGGGGACGCGGCTTCGTGCCCCGGTCCGGGAGGATCCCACATGCCGCGGAGCGGCTGGGCCCGTGAGCCATGGCCGCTGAGCCTGCGCGTCCGGAGCCTGTGCTCCGCAACGGGAGAGGCCACAGCAGTGAGAGGCCCGTGTACCACAAAAAAAAAAAAAAAAAAAAAAAAAGATAATAGTATTTGGGACTTCCCTGGTGGTCCAGTGGTTAAGACTCCACGCTCCCAATGCAGGGGGCCCAGGTTCCATCCCTGGTCAGGGAACTAGATCCCGCGTGCCGCAACTAAAAAGATCCCACACGCGGCAACCAAGATCCCTCGTGCCGCAACTAAGACCCAGCCAAATAAGTAAAAATAAATAAATATTTTTTGAAAAGATAATAGTATTCAAATTTCGAGATGGCAGCATAAGAGCATTAAGTCAAGCGCGGGCCCTTCTGAGCCGCCTCTGCCGTGACGTGGGCAGAACGCGCTTGGGCTTGCTTGCCTGAGGATGGGGGAGGACCGCACGCAAGGGAGGTGGTAGAAATGCATTGTCAACGGTGACTCCCGAGCCCACTGGGGATGTCATGCCCCCCGGAGAGAGGCAGGCAGGCACCCTGAGCACAGCCAGCATCTGGGCGGAGCTGCAGGAACAGCTCTGTCTCCGGCCAGGAGTGGACAGCAGGGAGCTAATTTTGGTTCTAGATGAGCTTGGACGACACAAAATCCATTTCCTTCCAGAGTCAGAACTGTTTTAGTCACCCAGCGAGTTCAGAGCCGTACCACGTTTCTCCCAGTGGCTGTCAGGCCGTAAACCAAACATCGCTGTCTGCAGCCTGTGTGCCCAGAGGTCAAAAGCAGCTTGCTCTCAGAGCCTCTGCCAACAGAAGGTGGGTTCTGCTGCATGTGCTGGGACCACCGGCCATCCGCACCTGCAGATCTTGGAACCAGCATCCGACAATGGATGTCTGGTGACAGCTCTTCTGCCCAGCTGTTCCATCCTTGGTCACCCATTTCCTCTGAACGAGCTGGTCCCCTCGCATCAGAACTCAGCTGAGAAGTGAGGACACAGCGGAGAGCCTTTGCCTGTGTCAGCTGAATGGTCATGTATTCTCACCTAGGAAGGTGATTTCACACTCTCCTCTCTTCTCTCCAGGAAGCAGACAGGCCCCGTGGGCACAGGTGCTGGGCTCAGATGGCACAGCATGGGAGGGTCTGAGCTGTGCCACGGATCTGTCCAGCTCAACAGGAGACCGACATCCAGAGGTCCCAGGTCCTCCACCCCCAGCCACGGAGCCTGGATCCAACCCCGACGCAGGGGGCAGCCACCAAAACTCGGGTACGTTTCCTGAGCTGTAAACTGGGAGCAACGATGGCCACACAGACACTGCACAGCCTCCCAGCCCCGGGGAAAAGGAGTGCCCTGATCCCACTTCTTGTGGATGCACCTGAGGCTTAGAAAAGTGAAGTGACCAAAATCTCACTGTCTCAGGTTTACACACGGGGAAATCGAGGCTTGGAGGGGTTAAGCGAGCTGAGGTCACCCCCACGTCTGCGGAGCGCCTAAGCCCACGTCCAGCTTGGAGTAAGTGTCGGGAACACGTCAGCTCACCCGTGTGACGGGGCATCGCAGCCTTTACTGCGGGACACCAGGGTAGGCGGCTGCCGCCCGCTTCAGACACAGTTATGGAAAAAAGGGCAACTCGGAGGGAGGAAGTCCAGCCTGTCCACCTGCAGTGCCCCCCCGTGCCCAGCCAGACTGAGACAGCAGAGCCATTCAGTCTGTGTGATGGAGGGAGACAGGGAGGGGCGGATGAAGCAGATACTACACACCCCTGTGCTCTCCCTCCTTCTCCCCCAGCCCCAGAGAGGGTGGGGCTCAGACTCTACTCCTCCGTCTACCCTCTCTTGGGAGGTTGGTTGTCCTCTGGGCCCCCAGCCTCCCTGGCTGTGACGCTGGTACCCAGGCCTGCATTTCTACCCTCCAGCTAGAAAGTGGCCTCCAGCCACGCCTCTCACCTCAGCCTCCACACATCCGGGAGGCATTCTCCCCTCTGCCCTGTCCAGCTCTCCCCCAGCGCGCGCGCGCACACACACACACACACACACACACACACACACACACACATGTCTCTGTTTCTATGTTGGCCCCTCTGACAATTTGATGCCTCCTTCTCCCTCTGGCCCACAAGTTTTGCCCATCCTTCTGTCCCAGACTCTCTCCAGCCTCATGTCGTTCTCTCTCATGATGCCGTAGTCTGGGCTTCAGAATCACAAGCGTCCTAATTCCTGCTCAGGCTTTACACCCCCAGCACTGAGCCCCAGCTCCCTGTCTGATGATGGTGCATCCTTCCTACATCAGAGGGTGGTAGGGTATGTGCGTAAGTGCTTGGCCTGTTGGGGCCCCAATGGCCTGACTACTCCGAACCTATTCACACCGATGTAAAACCAACCAGTCAACATGCTGGACCTGTCAGGAGCCCTCCCACACTGGGGAGAAGACTCTGGGGGAAATGTCAGGATTTACTAGGAATTCTAGAAAAAAAAATAATAAAATGGAGAAAATGTATAAATTATATGAGTATTAGAATAACATTCCCCAGTGCTAAAGGAATATATAAATCTTCAGGTTGATGGGGCCCACTGTGCAAGCAGAAATCCAAGCAGAATGACTCTGCGCTAGAGGCAAAGAAACACTCACGACCTGCAGACATTCACCACCCCGGTTCTCCCTTCACAGAGAACCCCAGAGCACAGAAGGCAAGAACCAGGGTGAGCAAACAGATTCAAAGAACGGAAGGAACTTCTAAAAGATGAATGTCCTTAGAGAAATTCAAGAAGATAACATGGTCCTAAAAAGAGAACAGGTTGTGCTTAAAATGGAGCAATTAGAGATCAAGAAAGAGTTCGCAGACTTATGGTTACCAGGGGGGAAAGCTGGGGGAAGGGATAGTCAGGGAGTTTAGGACTGACATGTACACTCTGCTGTATTTAAAATGGATAACCAACAAGGACCTACTGCATAGCACAGGGGACTCTACTCAACATTATATAACAACCTAAATGGGAAAAGAATTTGAAAAAGAACAGATCCATGTATATGTATAACTGAATCACTTTGTTGTACACCTGAAACTAGCACAACATTTTTAATCGACTCTACTCCAATATAAAATAAAAAGTTAAAAAAAAAAAGTTCTTAGAAATGCCATTGCTAGAACGAAAAAACCTGAAGTTCAGGAAATCTCTCAGAATGTGTATCAAGAAGACAGAGGATAATATGAGAGAAAATATATGAGATGCATAAGATCAACCTAAAAAGATCAACCGATTAAGAATTCTAGGAAAAAATAAAAGGAAGAAAATATATAAATTATACAAATGATAGAATACCATCCCCAAGCACTGAAGGAACATGCACGTCTTCAGGTCAATAGAACACACCAGGTACCAAGAAGAATGAATGAAAAAAGACCCACTCCCGGACACATTCTCCTGAAAACTGGAACTCCAGGAGGAACAAGAAGATTCTAAAAGCTTCCAGACAAGAAAAACAGATTATCTGCAAAGGAATTATAATCACCTTTGACATGTGACTTTTCATTAGCAACACTGGAAACTAGAAGACGAAGAGTGATACCCCAGAATCCTTATTAAAGAAATAAAATTCTAAACTTATAATGCTAACTTTTCTTTTAAAAACTAATAAGTGTAGGGACAACATAAATCTTTTGAGACATAAAAATACTTAGAAAATTTACATACCAAATATTCTGTTTTGAAAAACGTTCTCTCAGGATATTCTCCAGCAAATAAAAAAGTAATCCACGGAATTTTTTAAAATGGGAATTCTAAAACAGAATAGACTTAGCTTTGCATTTGGGGCTCTTCAAAATTCCAATCGCGCATGCCAAACTACGTAGTAATTAAAAGTTTAGCTTACTGTATTTTATTCCAGCAAAATATCTTTATCTATGGCAAACTCCTTTCTCTACCCACCCATATACGGTCTAGATAGTATTTCCCAGATATAAAATCAGACACCAATTCTTTGCTCAGCTAGAAAGGATTGGCTGTCTCCCTGGAATATAGACTTCCCGGCATCCCCAGGTCTTCAATAATTCAATTTTTAAAAATATGTACTTTTTTATTCGGTCATTTCTTAGTATTTCCTCAAGAGAGATAGGCTATTACCATTTTCTACATCCTAATAAATGTGAGACTCAAATCTTATTCATTTTCAATTCCAAACTGTCATATTCATGCACAAAAAGTGGCGCTATCATTGTTCACATGTTGACGTCATTAGGGAAACTATACAAATAGTTAAAATAATGCAAGTTTTATTTCCGTGTCATAAGATTTCCTCAAATAGAAAAATTAATTAATTCCAATAATGTTTCCTTTTTTTTTCATCCAAGTCATGGACCCAGAAAAAAGCTTTTGGAAGTTTTCTTAATTAATTGAGCATCATCTGAGACTATTATGAATACTATTGTGCAATTGACATTAAGCTAAATAGCACTTGTTTTTGCAATGAAAATACAAATATAGTTTTTGGTGGAGCACAGTGTCATGGTAAAAAAAAAAAATCCTTACTAAATTAAGAAACCTATGAAGCAGAAATTTACTTGGAATTGTTGACGGTACACATATAATTCCTACTGGATCCAAATAAGCTGGTATTCTACCAATATAAGTAAAAGCTGTAGTTGTCAACATTTTGTGACAACACTGATGAAGTTTAAAAAAGAAAAAGAAAAAACATGCTTCAGCGTGGCTTAATGTGCTTTGTCTCTGCTACCTGCCATCTATCAGATTTTAGAATGGTTGGAACTTTTGAAGTCAGGCTCAGTGCCCCACAACAATATTGAACTTTTTGGTAAATGAGTTCTCTGAATTTTGGATGCATGTTGTTCCAAAAAATTAGAAAACCTTGACTATTTAACACTTGGATTTTTAGTTTCTGAAGCTCTGAAAGAATTACATGAATTGAAAACAAAGCTTGCAAATAAAAAGACACTGGAATTTATCCCTAAAAAGTACGGGGGAAAGGGAACACATTAATTAATGAGAGCTCAATATTGAAATTCTCTAAGGGTACTTCAGAACATCTTGACTTGTAAGAAGAATCTTTTGATGGAGTTTCTATTTTTAATTAGAAGAAATTACATTCTGTCCCAGAAGGGCAGGAGATTGAAAAAGCCTACCATCTTGCAGCATCTAAATTTAAGGAAGCATTCAAAAGAATCATAAAGACAATTTGATGAGTTTTGTCTTGTAAAAATATTTGCTGAAGAAAGGTATTCTGGGAAGAGGCAAAAAGACAGTATCTGGGAGCCGAAGTCGGCCAAGCGCCGGCGGCAGGGGATTGTGGGAAAAGATGGCGGCCGCCGTTCACCCCCGAGTTGTCCGGGCCCTGCCAATGTCACGTCGCATGGGGTCACAAGTGATCGTCCCCTACCGGGGTGAGCCATATGATACCATGCACCTTCGCCCCATGGGTGACCTGGGCCAGATTATCTTTCTGGAATGGAAAGGGAGAGACAAGGACTCCATCCTAAGAGCTGTGGAGCACAGCAACGTGGTCATCAATCTCGTTGGGCGAGAATGGGAAACCAAAAACTTTGATTTTGAGGATGTTTTTGTAAAGATTCCCCAAGCAATCGCTCAAATGTCCAAGCAAGTTAGAGTTGAAAATTTTATTCACGTTTCATATCTGAATGCCGATATTCAAAGCCCTTCTAAATATCTGAGAAATAAGGCTGCTGGAGAGAGAGAAGTGAGAGACACATTTCCAGAAGCTACCATCATAAAGGCATCGGACATCTTTGGAAGAGAGGATAGATTCCTCAATCACTTTGCAAGTATTCAAGGGTTTGGTGTTGTCCCTCTTTTTCCTTGGGCAAGAAGACAGTGACAACCAGTATATATTGTGGATGTCACCAAAGGAATTGTTGACGCAGTTAAGGATCCAGATGCCAGAGGGAGAACTTTTGCCTTTGTTGGGCCCAGTTGGTACGTCCTCTTTGACCTGGTACAGTACGTCTTTGCCATGGCTCACAGACCCTTCCTGGCATACCCTTTGCCACATTTTGCATATCGATGGCTAGGTCGACTCTTTGAAATGAGTCCGTTTGAGCCCTGGACCACGAGGGATAAAGTGGAGCGAGTTCACATCACAGACATGACCCTGCCTCACCTGCCCGGCTTGGAAGACCTGGGTATACAGGCCACGCCCCTGGAGCTCAAGGCCATCGAGGTGCTGCGGGGTCACCGCACGCACCGCTGGCTGTCTTCTGAGATTGAAGATGTGAAGCCGGCCAAGACAGTCACTGTTTCGTGGCCCCTGAGCTGCCCTTGGTTTTTGATGTCATTCAGGTCACTAGCGACCAGACCACCTTTGGCAGAGAATCCTGTACATAGTGCATAAGAGCCCCTATTAAAACATCCGAGATCAAAAAAAAAAAAAAAAAAGACAGTACGGCTTCCCTGGTGGCGCAGTCGTTGCGAGTCCGCCTGCCGATGCAGGGGACGCGGGTTCGTGCCCCGGTCCGGGAAGATCCCACATGCCGCGGAGCGGCTGGGCCCGTGAGCCATGGCCGCTGGGCCTGCGCGTCCGGAGCCTGTGCTCCGCAACAGGAGAGGCCACAACAGTGAGAGGCCCGCGCAAAAAAAAAAAAAAAAAAGACAGTACCTGGTAAAATATTTAGGCGGAAAGATTTTAACATTTTAATGCCAAAAAGTAGCATTGAGAACATCCTTCATTTTTCCCAAGCCCACTAGGTACCCTAACACCTATAGAGAGAATATTTTCCCAATTAAGAATATTATAGTCTACAATAAAGAGTAGATTAAAGGTGTCAATAATTTCAAATTTACTAACCACAAAATATTTCTTTGAAGAATATTTATGGGAAATTTTGTGAAAAAAAATTAAAGTGATGAGGCCATATCAGGAAAAACACTGAATACCATTGACATCATGTGAGAGACAGACATGCCTTAAGAAACTGATTAAAGTACACTATTCTGCTTTTTTTGTTATTTATATTCAGATAATCAATATAAAGAACTGTTTTGTTTTGGTTTTTAATTTTATTTATTTATTTTTGGCTGCGTTGGGTCTTTGTTGCTGCATGAGGGCTTTTCTCTAGTTGCTGCGAGCGGGGGCTACTCTTCATTGCAGTGCTTGGGCTTCTCATTGCAGTGGCTTCTCCTGTTGTGGAGGAAGGGCTCTAGGCGCGTGGGCTTCAGTAGTTGCCACACGCAGGCTCAGTAGTTGTGGCTCGCAGGCTCTAGAGCACAGACTCAGTAGTTGTGGCACACAGGCTTAGTTGCTCTGTGGCATGTGGGGTCTTCCCAGACCAGGGCTCGAACCCGTGTCCCTTGCATTGGCAAGCAATTCTTAACTACTACACCACCAGGGAAGCCCTAAAGAACTGTTTTTTAATTTTACTCTATTGTACATAAATATATGTTACTTTCGTTTTAGAAAAAACTTTATTATTGAAAATAGTTTTTAATAGAACTATTTATAGTACCAACATAATAAAACCAATCTGTCAGTCAAGAAATAAATATTTTCAAGACCTAAAAAATTTTATTTTATTTTATTTATTTATTTTGACTGCATTGGGTCTTCATTGTGGGCGTGGGCCTTCTCTAGTTGCAGCGAATGGAGGCTACTCTCTGTTGCGGTGCGCAGGCTTCTCATTGTGGTGGCTTCTCTTGTTGCTGAGCACGGGCTCTAGGCATGCAGGCTTCAGTAGCTGCAGCACGCGGGCTCAATAGTTGGGGCACACAGGCCCTAGAGCACACGGGCTTCAATAGTTGCGGTCCGTAGGCTCAGTAATTGCAGCGCACAGGCTCTAGGGCATGCGCACTTCAGTAGTTGTGACTCACGGGCTCAGTAGGTGTGGCACATGGGCTTAGTTGCTCCACGGCATGTGGGATCTTCCCCGACCAGGGATCGAACCCGTGTCCCCTGCATTGGCAGGCAGATTCTTAACCACTGTGCCACCAGGGAAGTCCCTTTAATTATTTTAGACTCTCCTTTCCCCCTCAAAAGCCTTGACTTGGTGTCATCAATAAAATATATGGTCACTCTAGCCAAGAAGGATAAGGAGGCATACTAGTTCTCTGTTGCTGTGTAACACATTACCCCAAAGCTTAACCGCATGAAACAGCCAAGGGTTATTGTCTCACAGTAGAGAGAGGATACCATGTGGCTCAAGAATCTAGATGTGCTTCAACTGGACGCTTCTGGTGAGGCAGCAGTAAAGCTGTCAGCCAGGCCTACAGTTAGCTCTCAAGGCTTGACCCAGGCTGGGAAATCCGTTTCCAAGCCGACTTGTGTGGCCGTCAGCAGGCTTCAGAAGATGTGCCTGCAGGCTTGCGGTGCAGTTGTGGGCCTGTATTAGTCAGTACGGGCTGCTATAACAAGTACCACAGACTGGCAGCTTATACAACGGTTCTGGAGGCAGGAAGTCTGGGATTGAGGCGCCCGCAGGGTTGTTTCTCCTCAGGCCTCTCTCCTTGACTTGTAGTCGGCCATCTTCTCCCTGTGCCCTCACACAGTCCTCCCTCTGTGTTTTTAGGTCTGCATCCTAATCTCTTCTTATAAGGATACTGGATCAATCATATTGGATCAGGGCCCACCCTAAAAACTTCATTTTAACCTAATTACCTCTTTAAAGACTCCATCTCCAAATACAGTCATGTTCTGAGGTCCTGAGGGTTAGGATGTCAACACATAAATTTTGAAGGAATAGCATTCAGCCCATGGCAGGGCCTCTCCACCTGAGGGTCCCCATAGCATGGAAGCTTGTGATTCAAGATTGGGAAGAGAGAGAGAGAGAGAAGAGAGACTCAAGACAGCAAGACAGAAGCTGCCATCTTTTATAATTTGATCTCAGAAGTCACACCCCATCTTGTCTGCAATATTCTCTTGTTAGAAGAGAATCAGTGAGTCCAGAGCAGGACAGGGTTCACAAGAGCAGGGTCTCAGGAGGCAGCCATCTTGGAGGCGGCCTTCCACAATCCGTAAGCTTCTCTCTCCAAACCCACTGGAGGGGCCTAGACTGAGAGTGGAAAGGCAGTTTATCCTCCCTCATCTCTAGGGAGACTGTAGGAAGGCTAGAAAACACGTCAGCCTCTCTGGCTGCCCAGCATGACTAAAAGATGGAGGCTGACCGACAACAGGCGTGTCTGCACAGCTCTCTGGGCGGCTCCTCAGCAAATTCTGAGCTGGAAGCCGTGCGGGAGGCTGGTTCAGCTCCAGGCGGAGAGCTCAAGGCTGTTCTCCCTCGATGGCACGCAGCCTTGTGTGTGAAGTCATATCCCGGAGCCTCACCAAGGCCTCCAGCTGCGCAAACCACCTCCACGTGGGGGTTCCCCCTCTCCGTGGGGTTTCTCCACGCATCTTCCTTACTCTGGACCCCAACTCAGCCAATAGTCTTCATTTGTTCTCTAGACGAGTCCTCCCTCCACTAGCTCAGCCCCTGGTGTTTGCTTAACCATTTCAGGACACACACGTCACCCTCATCTCAGATGCTGACAGACAACCTGCTTCTCCTTCATGATGTTCACACAGCAGCCCACGCTCACAGCAACCCCGCTGCCTCCCAGGTGGAACCATTTCAAAGTCGTTGTAAAGCGACAGGGTAGGAAACACAGGGTCTGAGATGACTGAGGACTGTCCCCTCACAGACAGGCGGGCTGACAGGTAGGAAACCAAGAGTAAGGTGCTCCAGGCAAAGCCGTCACGGACGGGGGTGTGGGAACCCCAAGCAATCCAGGGTGGCCGGCCTTTAGGGCAGTAGAGTAGGGGAAGGTAGGGAGGGAGGTTGGGGGGTGCTTTGGATAACAAGGAACAGGGTGCTGAGTGCAGGTCTCCTAGTCTCTCCTGGCAAAGCTCCTGGGAGCAGGACTCAGCATTCTCTTCATCTCTGCATGCCCCCCTCTCCCGTCACACGCACACACACACAGAGACACACCACATACACACACACACACACACACACATGCCAAGCACAGTCACATAGACACAACTCACCCACACTCACACGCATACACACAGACACTCATATACAGTTACAATCTCGAACACATACACACGTGTCCACACACATACACCATCGCCCACAAGCATGGACACACAATACACAAGTCACATATACTTGCACACACATCCACAATGCACACTCACACATCACTACTCATGCATCCACATGTGCTCTCTCTCTCTGACGCACACACACACACACACACACACACACCCCACCAGCAGCCTCCCAGCCCTAGCATGTGGCTGGTGCTCAGTCAGGGTTGACTGCATTGATGAAACATTAAATCAGGGGAAATTGTGTTTGGGGATCCTTTTTTCCAATTAATCTTTCCAGTTGTTTAACATCAGCTCCTAAGGAATTCGCTGTGAGTGTTCAGAGCCCTAAACTCGTGCTTCTCAAAATTAGAGAAAGATAGGACTTCCCTGGTGGCGCAGTGGTTAAGAATCCGCCTGCCGGGCTTCCCTGGTGGCGCTGTGGTTGGGAGTCTGCCTGCCAATGCAGGGGACACAGGTTCGAGCCCTGGTCCGGGAAGAGCCCACATGCTGTGGAGCAACTAAGCCCGTGCGCCACAACTACCGAGCCTGCGCTCTAGAGCCGGAGAGCCACAACTACTGAGCCTGCGTGCCGCAACTACTGAAGCCCACGTGCCTAGAAGCCCGTGCTCCGCAACAAGAGAAGCCACCAACCGCAATGAGAAGCTCCCACATTGCAACGAAGAGTAGCCCCCGCTCGCCGCAACTAGAGAAAGCCCGCGCGCAGCAACAAAGACCCAACGCAGCCAAAAATATAATTAATTAATTTTTTAAAAAAAATTAGAGAAAGATCATTTCTCTTTCCCGCAATTGCATCTGAACTGACCATGCTTTAGGAGATTTTTTTCATGAAATATGACTCTTTAAATCAGGCCATGTCTAAGTCTTATACTTCACTTAAGCACTTGGGTGAGGGGGAAATACAAGAGATTCTCTCCAAGCAAAGCACTTCTCCACGTTTGGGGGGGATCCTTTTAAGGAAAGGGGAAAGTATTGGGAACACAGTCCATGGCTCAACGTCCACCACTTTACGGGCTGCAGCTTCCAGCCACCACCCCAAACGGAGCCCTGGGAATGGCACACCCCGGGGGTGAAAGCATGGCTGAATCTGTTCAACTATGTTTTCTAAAGAATAACCCCCAAACATGCATTATTTTGTAATAAGTCGAAGGTTATTTTTTCAAGGAGGAAAGAGACAATCCTGTTGACACAACAGATGCAAAGAACTTAGCACCACGCCTGGCAAGAAGAAAGGGCTCCGTAAATGGTTGCTGTTTTGTTTTGTTTTGTTTTTTGGTGTTTAGTTGTAAAGAAGCTGCTGGGAGGGAGCCTGCTTTCTGAGTAATCGACATCCTTGATAATTTGATGCCCCTCCCTGGACCCCCTGAGAACACTGCTCTGAGACCAGCTCTGTAGGCGGAAGGCTCCAGTCTCAAGAGCACCCGACGAACCCCACTGAAGACGGAGGCTTTCCACTTACCCCTTTCTTAAACCACCACTTCGGGACACGACGCATCCCCAGGAAAATGGGCCACTTCAGAAATACACAATTCTGGCTTAATATCCGCCTCAATTGCCTGGTGTGTTCCCTTTGCGACAAGATCCCTCCATGCCTGCTATCTCCTATGAGAGTGCTATGCTTTATTTGATTTCCAAATTACTCTTCATGTGCCGCCTTTTACCTTGAGCCATTTTCTCCCCCCAGTGAAATCTTGGCACCCAAAGCAGTTCTCAGAACTAAATTAATTATAAAAACATATTAATATCATCTGTATAGCAATGAAATTAATCTATTCAATAGATCCAAGAGGAAGTCATCAATTATGCCCGGTGACTGCAGCATTTTGTGTGACAGCATTTACAATTCTTACAAATTTTAATATTTCATCCAGCAAGAGTTGCCATAAATATCATGTGCTGTGCAGCCTTGATTTATGAATGAAGTGGACCTTTTAGATGCCACTAGTGTTCAAATACTATGCATTTTATTCTTATCAAGTGTGTGTTCTGGGGGGGGAGCGTTTTATCCTTCTATGAAAAATAAGGATCTCCATTCTCTTAGGGATGACCTCTCCCCTCAATAGAGTCTACCCTGGGACATATACAAATTTCTTAGACAAATTTCTTAGACATGCCTCTAACCACCCAGGTTTCCCAAGACATGTTATAAACTCAATACAATGGAAAGTTAGCTGCACCCTCATGTCAAGATCTGAATATATCTAGAGTTGCTCAGTCTCAGAATGAGTAAGGATTCAAAGAAGCACAGTGTGGTCTTCACGTGCGCTTCTCAAAGCCCTTTTGAGGAGATCCAGCTCACTATGCAGAGCAATTCTTATCAAACTCCTCCTTCCACCGCATTCTTCTAAGTCACCCACAAGACCCACAGCTAGCCAGAAATCCTCTCTCACTGTTCCCTAAAACTCCCCAAGAAAAGAGAGTTGACATATATCTGACAAATAACTTGTATCCCAGCGATATAAGAAATGCCCACAGGGGGAATTCCCTGGCAGTCCAGTGGTTAGGACTCCGAGCTTTCACTGCCTAGGGCCTGGGTTCAATCCCTGGTCAGGGAACTAAGATCCCACAAGCCATGCAGTGTGGCCAAAAAAAATAAAATAATAAAAATAAATAAATGCCCACAAAGGAGGAGGCCCAAATGGCCACTAGGCAGGTGAGAAGGGGCCCAGCTTTAGGAGTCCTCAGGGATGTGCAAATTAAAACAGGTGAAATTAAACCAAACACACCCACTAGAATGACTACAATGAAAAAGACAGAAAATGCCAAGTACTGGCGAGGATGCAGAGCAACTGGAACTTTCACACACTGCTGGTTGGAGTGTAAATTGGTACCATTTGGAACTCCTCTTGGGAGTATACACCAAGCTGAGCATATGCATTCCCTATGACCCAGAAATTCTGCTCCTAGGTAAACACCCAAAAGAAATGAGTCCATATGTTCACCGAAAGTCAGGTACTAGAATATTCGTAGCAGCTCTCTTCATATTAGCCCCAAACGGAAAACTACAAAATGTCCGTTAACGCGAGAATGGAATAAGGTTGCCCAATAAAATACAGGACACCCAGTAAAATTTGAATTTCAGATAAACAACAAATAATATTTTAGCATAAGTATGTCCTACACAGTAATATCACCCAAAATGCTCTACTGCTGTGCATGGATGATGTCACAGACATAATGGTGAACAAAAGCCTAAGAGAATCCAAACTGGGTATTTCTATTTATAGGGTATCCAAAAACAGGCAAACTCACCCCTGCTATTAGAAGTCAGGATAGTGGGGGGATCGGTAGCTCCTGGATGAGGACACAAGAGACATTTGGGGAGCCTGAATGTTCTGTTTCTTGATCTGAAACACAAGAAACACATGTGTCCACTCTGTGACGATTCATCAAACTGTACACTGTGAGACATGCTCATATCACATTGTATAGTCAACATACTTTATAAGTATGTTTCTTATTCACTTCTTATTCAGGCAGAGATTATAAAAGTTTGTTGCAAGTATCCAGGTCACGATTTGTGTTTCAGAAATTATCGGTGTTCACAATACCTGCAGGGGAAAGAAACCAAACTCAAATATGATCACTCTTTACAATGAGAAGAATATTTTGATCATTCTTTTATTTGTTTTGGCTCGGTCACAAATTAAAGTGCTTGGAATGCTGTAAAAAAAAAAAAATGCTCACAGTAAAAAGTATTTGTTGTTTATCCAAGGTTCAAATTTAACAGACTATTCTGTCTTTTATCTGACAGCCTTATTCCATCCTCCTGCTAATGGACATTGTGGCCGTCAACATATATCATACGTGTATTTTATATGTCAATAAAAGTTATTTTTAAAACTTCACAGAACACTGCGATCAATATGGATCCTCCCATTTTTTTCCCCCTAAGAATGGAGGAGGGAAATGTCAGTGGGCAAAGTTGGAATTTTTAGTGGGCTGGGAGGGGGTCAGAGTAGAAAACAGGACTGCAAATATTCACGTGGTAATAATTTTTGTAACACAGAACATTAATCTTTTAAAGACCAGAGATACGACCCCTATTTCCATCCTGTTAGGATTTAAATTCAAGTTGCCTACTAGGTACCTTCAAACTTCATCTGTTTTTGTAGAAGGAGGACGGGTGGTGATCAGTCAAGCACGTTTTTTGTGTCCCTACCCACCTCCCCCACAATAACAGACCCCTGGCCTCTAAGCAATCATTAAGGAAATGGTGAGGACCCCCAGCAAGGTTGAGAGGGACACTGAGAAGTGCAGCTCCTTGTTAGATGTACCCATTCAAGTGGAGACAAAACACAGAGCTGAGAGAGAGGAGTGAAAAGTCGACTGAGACACTAGATCCAGTCCCAAAAGACAGTCCAGGAAAGGCAGTAGAGGGCAGTGGTTAGACTCAGCTCCAACGTTCCTGACCACGGGCCCTTGAGCACATCACCAACCATCTGAGCCTTGGCTTTTTCATCTGAAAAAGGGGGATAATGATAGTACCTACCTCACTAGGTTGTCGTAAGAATTGGGTGAGATGATGGGTGGCAGATTATATTATCCTAAAGTGACCACAATGCATTTCCTCCTCCATATGCTCCTCTAAAACTTGCCACTCCCCCATCAAGGTGGAGTCTAATTCCCTCCTCTTGAATCTGGTGGGAGCAGAGAGCTTGTGACTGGCCTGTGACCAATAGAAGGTAGCAGAAGTGATGCTGAGTAAATTCTGAGGCAAGGTCATACAGAGCAGTTCCCTTCCCCTTTGTCAGCTGGTATACTCCCCCTTGGAACCCTGCGCCTCCATTAAAGCCCAGCTACCTGGAAGCCACCATGCTGTGGGGAAGCTCAGGCCATGTGGGGAGGCCATACGTGGCTGCTCCAATGGACAGCCCCTGCTGAGATGCCAGCTAACAGACGATATCAACTACCAGAAGTGAGTGAAGACACCTCCAGATGATTCCAGCCCCCATCTTTTAATATTCCAGATCATTAGCCCTTGAGTCTTTCCAGTTGAGGCCCCAGATATCAGAGAGCAGAGACCTGCCATTCCTGCCATGCCCTGTCCAAATCCCTAATTCACATCCATAAGCAAGATAAAATGATTGTTTTAAGCACTTAAGTTTGAGGCGGTTTGTTATAAGCAATAGTAACTAAAACATAATGTCTTGTACCAGTTAGCTCTTGCTGCATAACAAAACACTCCAAATTCAGTGGTTTAAAACAACACACATGGGGCTTCCCTGGTGGCACAGTGGTTAAGAATCCACCTGCCAATGCAGGGGACACAGGTTCAAGCCCTGGTCCAGGAAGATCCCACATGCCGTGGAGCAACAAAGCCCATGTGCCACAGCCACCAAACCTGCACTCTAGAGCCCACGAGCCACAACTACTGAGCCCACATGCCACAACTACTGAAGCCTGCGTGCCTAGAGCCCATGCTCCGCAACAAGTCACTGCAATGAGAAGCCCACACACCGCAACAAAAAGTAGCCCCCGCTCACCGCAACTAGAGAAAGCCCGCATGCAGCAATGAAGACCCAATGCAGCCAAAAATAAATAAATTTTTTAATTAAAAAATAAACCCACATTTATTTAGCTCACAATTCTGTGGGTCAGTGGGCAGTTCTGGTGCTTTGGGCAGTATCAGCCAGCCTCTCCTGGGCTCACTCATGTGTCTGTGCTCAGATTGTGGTCGGCTGGTGGCTGATGATCTGAAATGCCTCACCTACATGTCTGGCAGTTGGCTGAGTGTCAACCAGGCGGCAGATGTAACTGGGCCATAGGACTCTCATCACCCAGGAGGCTGGCCTATGCTTCTTCACAAGGAGGCAGGGTTCCAGGAGCAGCAAGAGAGGGCCAGCCAACTGTGTAGGCTCCTCAAGTTTCTACCTGCAGCATGTTTGCAGATGTTACATTGGCCAAAGCAAGTTCATGGCCAAGTCTAGAGTAAGAATGAAAGGCTCCCCACTAAAATCTGGAACAAGACAAGGATGCCCACTCTCACCACTTCTCTTCAACATAGTATTGGAAGTCCTGGTCTCAGCAATCAGACAAGAAAAAGAAATAAAAGGTATCCAAACTGGAAGGGAAGAGGTAAAATTGTTCACTATATGCAGATGACAGGATACTACGTATAGAAAACCCTAAGGACTCCACACAAAAGTTACTAGATCTAATAAATGAATTCAGCAAAGTAGTAGGATACAAGATTAACATTCAGAAATCGGTTGCATCCTTTACACTAACAATGAAATATCAGAAAGGGAATGTAAAAACAATACCTTTTAAAATCACACCAAAAAAAATTTTTTTAAATACCTAGGAATAAACCTGACCAAGGAAGTGCAACACTTATACACTGAGAATTATAAAATGTTAATAAAGGAAATAAAAGAGGATTCAAAGAAATGGAAAGATATCCCATGCTCTTGGATTGGAAGAATTAATATTGCTAAAATGGCAATACTACCCAATCAATCTACAGATTTAATGCAATCCCTATCAAATTACTCATGACATTTTTCACAGAACTAGAACAAATAATTCAAAAATTTACATGGAACCATAAAAGACCCAGAAGGGCTAGAGCAAGCCTGAGAAAGCACAAACAAAGCAGGAGGCATAAATCTCCCAGACTTCAGACAATACTACAAAGCTACAGAAATCAAAACAGTGGTGTGTCTCCTTCCTGACTGTCCTCTGTGGTTTGTCTGTGAGAAATGCTGATAGCAATATGTCTTCAGGAAATGCCAAAATTGGGCACCGTGCCTCCCAGTTCAAAGCAACTGCTGTAATGCCAGATGGTCAGTTCAAAGATATCAGCCTGGGGCTTCCCTGGTGGCGCAGTGGTTGAGAGTCCGCCTGCCGATGCAGGGGACACGGGTTCGTGCCCCGGTCCGGGAAGATCCCACATGCCGCGGAGCGGCTGGGCCCGTGAGCCATGGCCGCTGAGCCTGCGCGTCCGGAGCCTGTGCTCCGCAATGGGAGAGGCCACAACAGTGAGAGGCCCGCGTACCGGGAAAAAAAAAAAAAAAAGATATCAGCCTATCTGACTACAAAGGAAAATATGTTGTGTTCTTCTTTTACCCTCTTGACTTCCCCTTTGTGTGCCCCACAGAGATCATTGCTTTCAGTGACAGGGAAGAAGAATTTAAGAAACTCAACTTCCAAGTGACTGGTGCTTCTGTGGATTCTCACTTCTGTCACCTGGCATGGATCAACACACCCAAGAAACGAGGAGGACTGGGACCCATGAAAATTCCCTTGATATCAGACCCCAAGCACACCATTGCTCCGAACTATGGGGTCTTTTTTTTTTTTGTAATAAGATTATTTATTTATTTGTGTATGGCTGTGTTGGGTCTTCGTTGCTGTGCGCGGGCTTTCTCTAGTTGCGGCAAGCGGGGGCTACTCTTCGTTGCGGTACGCGGGCTTCTCATTGTGGTGGCTTCTCTTGTTGTGGAGCCCGGGCTCTAGGCGTGCAGGCTTCAGCAGTTGTGGCACGTGGGCTCAGCAGTTGTGGCTTGTGGGCTCTAGAGCTCAGGCTCAGTAGTTGTGGCACACGGGCTTAGTTGCTCCGCGGCATGTGGGATCTTCCCAGGCCAGGGCTCAAACCCGTGTCCCTTGCTTTGGCAGGCGGATTCTTAACCACTGCACCACCAGGGAAGCCCAGACTATGGGGTCTTAAAGGCTGATGAAGGCATCTCATTCAGGGGCGTTTTTACGATTGATGATAAAGGTATCCTTCGACAGATCACCATAAATGACCTTCCTGTTGGCCATTCTGTGGATGAGACCCTGAGACTAGTTCAGGCCTTCCAGTTTACTGACAAACATGGGGAAGTGTGCCCAGCTGGCTGCAAGCCTGGCAGTGATACCATCAAGCCTGATGTCCAGAAGAGCCAAGAATATTTCTCTAAGCAGAAGTGAGCACTGGGCCATTTTGGGGCCAGGCTGCAGTAGGTGGCCATGAGAACAAAACCTCTTTTGTACTATTGTCATGCTTAAAACACAAGACCTTGCACTCAGTCAAGATGTGGTGTGGGACTGGACAGGCCTTTCCTGCAGGGGTTGGGGAAGCCGGCCTTTCTTCCTCTGGAGGGAATGGCCTGAGATGTATTATCGGGCAAGCAGACTGCTGTGCATAGTAGTAGGGCATCACTTTTGGTCTTTTGTAGTTTTATTAAACTTGAGCTGAGACCTTAAAAAAAAAAAATCAAAACATTGTGGTATGGGTACAAAAATAGGCATACGGATCAATGGAACAGAACAGAGAGCCCAAAATAAACCCACACACCTACAGCCAATTAATCTTCAACAAAGGAGGCAAGAATATAAAATGGAAAAAAGACAGTCTCTTTACAAGTGGTGCTGGGAAAGTTGACAGCTGCATGTAAATCAATGAAGTTAGAACACACCCTCACACCATGCACAAAAATAAACTCAAAATGGCTTAAAGACTTAAACATAAGACATAAAACTCCTAGAAGAGAGCACAGGCAAAACATTCTCTGACATAAATCGTACCAATGTTTTCTTATGTCAGTCTCCCAAGGCAATAGAAATAAAAACAAAAATAAACAAATGGGACCTAATCAAACTTACAAGCTTTTTCACAGCAAAGGAAACCATAAGAAAAAATGAAAAGACAACCTACGGAATGGGAGAAAATATTTGCAAATGACGTCACAGACAAGGGCTTAATCTCCAAAATATACAAACAGCTCATACAACTCAACAACAAGAAAACAAACAACCCAATCAAAAAATGGGCAGAAGACCTTATAAACATTTCTCCAAAGAAGACATACAGATGGCCAGTAGGCACAGGAAAAGATGCTCAACATCACTAATTATTAGAGAAATGCAAATCAAAACTACGAGGTACCACGTCCCACCAGTCAGAATGGCCATCAGTAAAAAGTCTATAAATAACAAATACTGGAGGGGGTGTAGAGAAAAGGGAACCCTCCTGCACTGTTGGTGGGAATGTTAAGTTGGTACAGCCACTATGGAAAACAGTATGGAGGTTCCTCAGAAAACTAAAAATAGAATTACCATATGATCCAGCAATCTCACTCCTGGGAATATACCCAGACAAAACTGTAATTCAAAAAGATACATGCACCCTTATGTTCAAAGCAGCACTGTTTACAATAGCCAAAACATAGAAACAACCTAAATGTCCATCAACAGATGAATGGATAAAGAAGATGTGGTACATATACACAATGGAATACTACTCAGCCATAAAAAAGTATGAAATAATGCCATTTGCAGCAACAGGGATGAAACTACAGATTATCATACTAAGTGAAGTAAGTCAGAAAGAGAAAGACAAATACCATGTGATATCACTCATATGTGGAATCTAAAATATGACACAAATGAACTTATCTACAAAACAGAAACAGACTCATAGACATAGAGAACAGACTTGTGGCTGCCAAGGGGGAGGGGAGGAGGGAGAGGGATGGAGTGGGAGTTTGGGGTTGGTAGATGCAAACTAGTATATATAGAATGGATAAACAACAGGTCCTAGTGTAGAGCACAGGGACCTAAACTCAATATCCTGTGATAAACCATAATGGAAAAGAATACAAAAAAGAATGTCTATATGTGTATAACTGAGTCACTTTGCTGTACAGCAGAGTGGCACAACTTTGTAAATCAACTATACATCAATAAAAAAACAAAAATAAAATACTGCGGTAACTTAAAAAAAAAAGGATGAGAGAGCTCCCAAAGTGACATGGCAAGGAGGTGTGAATCTGGGGAGGGAAAGAACCATGGCCTTTTTTGTAGTCTGCCACGTTCTGACACAGAGACAGCCTCTAGCACGTGTTGGCTGTCCATGTGACATAAAAGACACAGAGTCTGTGCTGCCCTGCACTCCCCGGATGTAAGCTCAATGTACCTAGAACACAGGGTGTCTGAGAGCGGTGGCTGGGAATGAGGTGGGAGAGACAAGCAAGGAGCTGGGTTCAAAAGGCATTCACCCCTGACTCCTCAGGGACAGACACAGCGGCAGAAGGGCAAGAGTTTGGGAGTCAGACACGCCCAGGTTTAATTCCAGCTCTGCCACGAGCCCCTGGGAGGCCCCTTGCTAACCACTAAGGTCCCCATCTTTCATAAGGGATAAAAGCATCTACCTCTTAGTGCTGCAGGGAGGATGAGATGAGGCCAGGTGCCTGGCATGGAGCACCATGGTGCTGCCGGAAGAGTTGCAGCTTGGCTGTCATCAGGCCCCAGGAAGCTGGCTGAGGTCTCTTCGTGCCCACTGAGTGACAGCGGCTGGAAAGACAGAGCCAGCTGAAAAAGCTCCCCAGCCAAAGCCTTCCCAGAGGCTTGCTCCCCAGACTCCCCGTTATTATGCTACAAAAGACTGGTACAGCTGCTCACCAAGAAATAATTGGTACCACGCTTGTCTGAGGGTCAACCTGTGCAAACTGCAATCACTCAGATTCCCGCACCTGCCAGCCCAGCAGGTCCATAAAGTCGTGCTTACGCACGCATTTCTCAAAGGCTCATGCTGGGCGGTGCTGCTGGTGTGACTAGACGTTCCGCAGGGAGCCAGAGCCCGGGCGTGGGCCCAGCTTGCAGGTTAGACATCCAAGGAGGAATGACGCACTTTCCAGCCCAGACTGGGTGCAGGAGGAAGATTGCCCTGCCGCAGGACACTCCCAGAAGTCAGGCTGGGCATGCCAAGGGGTACACATCACACGCAAACACACACTCACCTATCAAACCCCTCACCAAATGGCATGCCACCGTGTCACTCACGCAAAGGTGTCATCTACTCTGGCGTTGCTGCCCTAACCATTGCCAGGCCAGTTGATTCACCCTCCCAGACGAAGAGAGAGGGAGAGGTGAAGGCATTCCTGGCAGAAAGAGTGACATGTGAAGACACATGGCGTTGCACATGGGCCTGGGACACCACAAAGGTGCAACATTCCATGAATAAAGTGGGAACGTTAAAATTCGTCTTGTAGATATTAAGGGGTCAAGGGAAGCTTTTAAGCATCAGTGTGGTGACCAGGCATGCAGATGGGTTTCAGGACCATCCTCCTGGAGATGGCGGAGGAAGGAGAGACTGGACACGGGTGACCAGTTCAGAGATTTCCATAGCCCAGGGGAGAGCTGCTGGGGGGAAGGAGAGGATGGAACAGACTCAGGGAGCGTTTCCGGGTTGGCATCAGCAGGCCATGTGACCGAGTGGATGTGGCCGTGGGGAGGATGGAGGGTTGGGTTGACTTCATGTTCGGGAAGATGGGGGCCGTTGCCCCAGTCAGAGGGCACAGGGGGAGGAAGGGGTCTGGGAAGAAGCCGGTCTCAGTCTGAAACGGTTCTTTCAGTCTGAGAGGCTTGTCCATCACCTCTCCTGCCCTGTGCTTGCTGGGAGGACAGGCAGACTCCACTTCCCACTTCTACAGCTGAGGCTGTGGGGAATGGCCAGCGTCCCCACGGGAATGCTGGAAAGGAAGTCCCCATAGTTACTGATGAACAAGGAGGCCCCGGGCAACAGGGTCAGGGGAGCACGACGGAGCCCTGCCGGGGACACACCTGATGCTGAGGGTTCGCTGTGCCAGAGGAGCTCCTCCACCCACTAAAGATGCCTGTGTCCCCTGGCCTTTGACCCTCCAGGCCTAAGCCCCTGGCACAGCAGACACCTCCAAGTCCTGCCATGTCCCTCCCGCTGTGACCCAAGCCAGTCTCAGGCCCAGACCTCCAGGCCACGCACACACTTCCACACCCCATCCCCACAGGTGAGTATGATGCAGAGCTGTGAGAGAGGTTGTTTTTGAAACCCATTTGCAAGGTAGATTTCTCATAAATGCCACAAAGCAAAGCAAATCCTATAGATTTATCTTCAAGGCAACGCAAGAGCTAATAAGTTCTCTGAGTACGTGCGTTCACGGCATCACTTTGCTTTACCTCATGGTCCTGCACATTCAGACTGCAATCGCCCCGACCCAAACCATCATCAGCTCCAGGAAGCATCCGCCGGGTACCCATGGGACAGGAGACATAGGGGTGGAGCTGTCACAGGCGTTCTGGGGGGCCCTCCGGTACCCCTGGCAGTGACAGGCTCCAGACCCTTCAAACAGAAGGGCAGAGTCTAGGGGCTGATTCTCAGCACATGGACTCAGACCATGGGAAGGGCCATTGTCCACCTTGGGGTCAACAAACTGGGACTGTCTCACCCAACAGCCCGCTGTTCCTTCCCCGGGCTCCCCATCTCCACGAAAGGTGCCTCCCCCACTGTTGCACCGTCGTTCTCTAGAACTTCTTCATCGTGCAGAGCTAACAGCACCCATCAAAAGACTCCCTTCCCCGCCCCCAGCACACCCACTTGTTAACCCCGTCAGCTACTGACGTGTGTCACTTCCACTCACATTCTGTTAGCACAAGCTCACTAAGTGGCCACACTCTGGGGGGCTGCAGCTAGGGTGTGGGGAGCAGCTTCCCATAACGGGGCTGCCCTGCGGGAAGGGAGCCCAGCCTTGCACACAGGTGAGGCCGAGACAGGTGTGTGCTGTACTGAGCGTACACAGAGGGTGGAGGAAAGAGAGCCTTCGGGGAGGGAAGGAGGGCGATGGTTCCTGCTAATATCTCTGGGCACCTACTGCATGTAAAGTGCAGAGCTGGGTGTGGTCACACACATGAGAGCCACACGGTGCCGGGGAAAGAGCCAGACAGACTCGGTCCAGATTCCTGGTCTCTGGGCTCGGGGAGCTAATGAACTCGATGATCGCATGAGGTGCGATGCGATGTGCAAAGGGCCTGGCACACGGGAGGCACTGTTATTGTTTACCTTACACAATCCTGCAATGGGGAAACCCAGTCTCAAGTCACCTGGGCCACTTGCCCAGTTAGTAAGCGGAGGGGCCAGATCTGCACTCACACCAAGACTGCATCCAGCTGCCCAGGGCGTCCCTGAGATGCCCTCTGACCTCCCAGCTCCGGCCTAAAGAAGATCAGAGAGCCGGTGCCCTGCTCACACCGCATGACCTCCCTCCCCTGACCTCTCGCCGGTGAAGCCCTGTGGTATCTGCCAGATGACGCCAACTCCCTCCACATCCTTTTAAAGGAGCTCCGCCTAACAGCTCTCAATACAAATACTGCAGAGCCTGGGCTGAGATCTGCTCCTTGTCTCCTTGCCCAGCCTCCTTTCACCCAGCCCTGCCTGCCAAGCGAGTCCACTGCTGACTCCATCCAAGATTTATTGCCAGTGGCCCCTCCACGTGTACAGCCTCCCAGCGCCCAACCTGCAGAGGCAGCCCTGTCACCTCCCCTGTCAAATCCTCCCTCTTCGGGCAGGTGCAGCAGACAGGCTCGCGGAGGAGCATCCAGAAGCGCCGTAGCAAAAGAAAGCAAATGTGAGCTCGCGTTGCCAAAGGCCAGCCACGCGCCTGGCCACGGAGGTACCCTGGGGAGATGCGGGGGCTGCACGGCTGACGGGAACAGGACCCTCCGAGCTGACCCAGCATGAAGCCCAGCGTCACCAAGTCCCCGTCCTTCCTGCTGGCAGCTCCCTAAACGCTGTAGATGGTCAAACAGACATTGACACCTCCTCCCCCTACCTGGCGCGCAGCAGGCCTTAAGCTTCAGAGAGATGCGGAAGAGGGCAAAAATGTAAAAACCACCCCTTCCTGCTTGGAAAAGGACCTGCGCTCATGAGAACCTTCTTACCTCCCTGGCACAAGGCCACTCACCACGGAGCAATGTTCATTTGTGGTCAGTTTCTGGTACTCCCGGAGCTCGCTTTCAGGTTTGGGGGGCCGCGCGCGTCGAGAAGGCGCCTGCCCACCACTCTGCTTCCCGGGCCACGTCTGCGCCGTTTGATCCTCAGCCAGCGAGGCTGCGAGGCTGGCAGGAGCCGTGGGCAGGACGCCTGCCACCCTCGCACCCCCTTCCGGGCCGTGCAGCTCGTGACTGTCTGATGCATCGCCCTCCTTCCTCTGCACCGAGGTGCTCCGCCGAGTGAGGGGCAGGTGGAATGACTGGCGCCCCAGCCGGGTGTCAGGAGGGAAATAAACCCCGCTGCTCTTCTTCTGCACCCAAGTCGCTGGCAGGCGGGGCCCCAGCCGCTGAGAGGCCCCTGCCCCAGCCGGCACCCACGTGTATGCCCAGCTTCACTCTCCCCTCTCCCTCTGCCATCCTGGAATTAAGGCAGGACAGCTGTGTCGTATCTGGGTTCCCAAATGTAAATCCCAGAAACCTGCCTTCATGCTTCTAAACGCGCCGTGTTTTGTGCAGGCTCTGCAAGACCGGGCCCTGTCCAGAGGCTGCTGATGCTTGGGCCGAGGTGGCCTCCAGGACACACCAGGGATTTCAGTCCCAGAGTCAGGGCCCCCTTGGTGCCGTGCTTCTGATGCCCCAAGCCCCACAGCAGAGCCTCCCCCAGGCCCGAGGCCATGGGCACCAGGAGGGAGACTGTCAGCAGGCAGGACCATGGAGACAGGAGGGACAGAATTCCATCACCCGGGCTGGGGAGGAGGGCCAGGACCCAAAGCACAGCAAGATACCGGGCTCCTCGCCCACTCTCTCCTGCCTCTAGGCCTGGCAGAAGCTGCTCCTGCTACCTCGGACACCCCTCCCCTCCTACTTCACATTGCTCTTTGCCATAGGCCTTTCAGGTCTCAGCCTGGGTACCACTTCTTCCAGGCAGCCCTCTCTGATCACCGCCAGACAGGGACAGATGCCCCTCGCTTCTCTCTCTCAGCTCCTTGCATTTCGCGCCCCCCATGCTGCCCCTGTCACTCTGGGAGGGAAGAGCCTGTTGGCTTTTCTGTTTCCCTCTCTAGGCTACGAACTCCACAGGGCCAGTCAGGGATGCGGTCGGCCTGTCACAGCCCCTGACATGCCACCTTCATGAATATCTGCTGCCTGGGAGAAAAGATAAAAAGAATACAGTGAATGGATGAATGTTGGGCTCATCGATCCTTCCTAAGAACCGGTGTCGCCCAAAACCCCAGATCGTGTTGCTCCAGAGGTGAGCCCTAAACACCTGAGTGGCACACGCTTCTCTCCTGTCCCAGCTGCCCTGGCAGTGGGTGGGGCCCGGCCTCAGCCTGACTCCCGGGCTTCCAGACCTTCCAGACCAGTGCCCCACAGAACTGGAGCCTTCCGTGACCGCTGGCCCCGCTGAAGCTGGCCCTTGCTCAGGCCCGGCCTCTCCTCCGACGGGAGTTGGCTATGTGCCTGGTGCCCGGGCAGGCCGGCCCTGCTGCTCCCCAGGCCTTATTCATTTATTCCTTCATTCACTCACTCACTCATCATTTAAACCAGTTTGAGCTGGCTTTTTGGGTTCTTGAAATGAAAAGTCCTAACTGATTCTGCCTGAACCAGCCTTCAGTGGAGTCAGCCTTCACTCTTGCCGGACCCCCAGCTCTGGACTCATTCTCACATTGGTTTGGATCCCAAACGGAAGCCCCGGCAGGTACCAGGTGTTTGCCTGCAGAAGAGGCTTAGATGATGCAGGGATCACGCACTGGTGGGGAGCAGGTCTGCAGCCTGCAAGGCCTCGGCTGGACCCCAGGCACAGTCCTTCCCTCCCCATCACTCACGGCTGGACTCCCCTCTCAGAGTGCAGTTGAGGCCCTCTCCCCAACACGTCATGAGTCCTCTCACCGCTGACCCCTCCTCTCCACCACGGAGGGCTCGTTCCCGCTCATGGATACAGCTCATCACCTTTCCGCACTCGCCACACCCAAAGACAGCGGCCCAGGCCTGCCAGCAAGGTTGACTCCATAGAGCCCAGGGCCCCTTGTGGGCTCTCTGACTTTGCCCAGATGGAATCCACAGATTCCAAAACTACTAAGTCAAGTCTGCTGAAAGACTATTGGAAATGGTTCAATTTGAGATGAAACAGTAGCCAACCTTCAGGGGTTACCATGGGCACTGTTTTCCTCTCTCCTTATACATCGAGCCAGGCTGAGCAGCTAGGAGGAACACAGGCAGAGCCTTGCCAATAAGGAAACTGTCCCTCACTCACGGTCAGGCACAGGAAGGCAGGACGCTGCTTCTGCCCAGGATTCAGGCTGGAAACCCTTGAGCAGGACTGCGTTGCAGTGTCAGATGTCCAGGCCCCCCGGAAGGGCACAGTGACGACCCTAGAAGGATGAGTTGCAACAGCATTTTCTCCTGCAAACCAGTGAGCCTATGTGAGGAATGGTGGGCAGGAGCGCCTCACCAGTTGGAAAGCCCAAAGGGACAGACTCTTCCCATCTGGGGCCATCCAGAGCAAGCTGTTAGAGTCTCGTGTGGCCAAGAATTTGCCAGAACACTTCACTCCGTGCTCCCAGTCTGGAATTCATGTTGGCAAATGTTGCCTGTGGTTAATTAAACGTACTGATAAGATGTGACAGAAGGAGCGCCACTTTCCTCCCATGGTTTAGATATTCCCTCAGGAGCAGAGAGAGGGGAGTCCTGCCAACCCACAGCAACGTTCCATAAAACTAATCACTCTGATGACTCATAAAATAAGGATCTGACACAAGGGTTGACTATCTGAGCTCCTCAAGGACAGGGACCAAGTCCCCTCGTCTGGTGTTCCCAGCGCCTTCCAGTTCCAGGCTCTCAGTCGGGCACACAGAACCCGAGGGAGTGTGGGATCCCTCTGCCGTGCCCTGGATTGTTTGGAAGGAAGGATCATACCCACAGCAGGCTTCTCATTAGACTATTCAGCACACACAGCCGCATATATGTAACAGAGCATGGATGGAATCTGTGTGCTCGAAACTATAAAAGCTGACGCAAGAAGCCAAAGGAACCCTAAATAAATCAGGAGACAGCATGGGCGTGAGTTGGAAACCTCACAAAGATGTCAATTCTCCCTACACAGATCTACAGATTTAACACCATTCCAATCAAAATCCCAGCATGATTTTTGGGTACTTATAGACAAACTGATCCTAAATTTTTAACAGAAAGGCCAAGAAACTAGCAAAGCCAAAATTTTGAAAAAGAAAATAAAATCAGAGGAGTCACACTACCTGATTTTTAGATTTTCTAAAAAGCTACATTAATCAAGACAGCATGATATTGGTGAAGGGATAGACACATATATCAATGGAACAGAATAGAGCATCTAGAAATAGACTCTCACGAGTATGGCCAATAGACTCTTGACATAGTACAAAGGCAATTCAATGGATAAAGTATAGTCCTTTCAGCAAATGGTGTTGGAACAACTGGACATCATGGGCAAGAAACAATTTTTTTAAGTTGATCTAAACATACTCCTTATTAAAAACAAAACAAAACAAAATGGCGTATAGATCTAAATGTAAAACACAAAACTTTTTAAAGAAAACATGGAAGAAAATCTTCATCACCTGAATTAGGTAAGGAGTTTTTAGACATGACACAAAATGCAAAATACATAAAAGAAAATAATGACAACTTGGACTTCATCAAAATTAAGAACTTCTGCTCTTTAACACACACAGGTAAAAGAATAAAGAGACGAGCTGCAGACGAGGAGGAATATGCAAATCTCACATCCAATAAAGAACTTCTAGCCAAAATAAATCGAAATCCAACAGTAAGAAAAACAAAACAAAACATGGGCAAAACCTCGACCAGTCACTTCACCAAAGAATATATGCAGAAGGCAAATATTCAGATGAGAAGGTGTTTAGCATCATTAGCTGTTAGGGAAATGCAAATTAAAACCATGATGAGATATTACTACACACCTATCAAAATGGCAAAAATAAAAAATATTGACAATACCAGATGCCAGTGAGAGTACAGCAACGAGAAGTCTCATATGTTTCTGATAAGAATACAAAATGGTACAGACACTTTGAAAACAGTTTTGTTTAAAGTTAAGCATACACTACCCATCCCAGCAATCTCTCTCTTAGATATATATACCCTAGAAGAATGGAAACATACGTTCACACAAAAACCTGTACGTGAATGTTCACAGTGTCTTTATTTGTAGTAGCCAAACACTGGAAACAACCCAAATGTTCTTCAGCAGGTGAATAGATAAACTCTAGTGTATCCATATAATGGAATAGTACTCAACGATATTTTTTTTAAAAAATTACTGATACATGCAATAATTTGGACGAATTATAAAGGTATTACACTGTGAAAGAAGTCAATATTAAAAGGTTACATTCTCTATGACTCTACTTGTATGACATTCTCAAAAAGACAAAATTCTAACAAAGACTTTGTTACAAAATTAGTGCAGTACAGGTAAGTGGTCTCCGGGGGCTTAAGGTAGCAGTGGGGAATCAGTACAAAGGGGTAGCATGAAGAAGTATTTTGGGGGTGATAGAACTGTTTTGTATTCTGATTGCAGTGAGGGTTACACAAATCTATATGTCTGTCAAATTCATAGAAATATATCAAAAGTTTGTTCTATTGTGTACTAATTTTTAAATAAGATTCTAAAAAACTATTATAAATATACTCCAAATACTCAAAAGGAAAATAAGAACATGATAAAAAGAAAAATGGAAGATACAAAAAAGAAACAAACTTCCAGAAGCAAAAAAATGCAAGTGAAAAATAAATTGAACGAGAGTAACACAGATTAAACACTGCAGAAAAAATGGCCAGTAACCTTAAAGACATAACAACAGAAATTACCTAAAGCGAAGCACAGAGAGATAAAACATTGTGAAATAACATCAAGTGGCCCAACATGTATGTAATTGGAGCCCCAGACAGAGGGAAGAAAAAATATTTCAAGAAATAATGGCTGAAATTTTTCCAAATTTGATGAAAAATAAACTCAGAGATCCAGGCTCAATAAACAGAATAAATATAAAGAAAACCACAGCAAGACAAAAACATAATCAAATTGTTGAAAAGAGGTGGGTAAAGTCTTAAAAGCCATCAGCGAAAAGACACATAATGTACAGAGGAACAAAAATTAAAATGACAGCAGACAATGGAATTATATATTTAAGTACTGGGGTTGGATGGGGGGAGGAGGGGGCGTTGTCAACCTAGAATTCTATGTCCAGTGAAATATCTTTCAAAAATGAAGGCAGGGGGCTACCCTGGTGGCCCAGTGGTTGAGAGTCCGCCTGCCGATGCAAGGGGCATGGGTTCATGCCCCAGTCCGGGAAGATCCCAAATGCTGCGGAGCGGCTAGGCCCGTGAGCCATGGCCACTGAGCCTACGTGTCCGGAGCCTATGCCCCGCAACGGGACAGGCCACAACAGTGAGAGACCCGCGTACCGAAAAAAAGAAAAAAAAAAAATGAAGGCAGGGACTTCCCTGGCAATCCAGTGGTTAAGACTTGGACTTCCCTAGTGGTCCAGTGGTTAAGACTTGGACTTCCCTGGCGGTCCAGTGGTTAAGACTTCACCTTCCAGTGCAGGGGGTATGGGTTTGATCCCTGGGAGCTAAGATCCCACATGCCTCGTGGTCACAAAACCAAAAACATAAAAACAGAAGCAATATTGTAACAAATTTAATAAAGACCTTAAAAATGGTCCAAATCAAAAATCTTTCTTAAAAAAATGAAGGTAAAATAAACACATGCAAATTTCAGACATGCAAAACCTGAGGTAATTCATTATGCATTACCAGCAGATCTGCACTACAAGAAATGTTAAAGGAAATTCTTCATACAGAAACAAAAATGAGAGGGTGACATCAGTGAAAATGAGAGAATAAGGATGTCCGAAAGCCCCTCCTCCATAAAGGCAATGAGGACCCTGGCAGAAATTGTCAGAATTAAACTGTTTAGAACTCTGGAAATCAACCAAAGGCTACCAGCAATCTAGGGAGCATTTATTCCAAAAATGGATGAATGTTGGTAACGACAGTGTACACTGTCATATTTTAACTTATTCTATTCCCATATTCCTCTCCCCAGCTCTTTTTCATGTCTAAATATCTCAGAGTAAAATAATAATTTTTAAAACAAATATTTGCATATTCTTTGTTATTTCTCCAAGTCTAAACTCCCTGTTTAACTGACAGGAAGGCAGCTTTCTCCCAGATCCATACTTCCCACCATGTGTCCAGGGGTCTTTCTCAATTGGCCCTATCCATGTACTCCCCCCTTCCCCACTGTACCCCCCCCAGGCCACACTTTCCTTCCTGATGCTGCCCCCCACCCAGCATCTCAGACTTCCTGGAGCCTTTATCCTAGTTGTCACAACCATCATGGTACTCCTCTGCCATGGCCCAGGGCGCCCCTCACCAAGTTCTCTGCCCTGCCTGGCCCTGACTAAGGACTTCCTACTGTGGACACAATCACCAAGAGCCCCTTACAGACTAGTCGGACACCTGGCAGGAAGGGCAGGCCAACGTCTGTTGGAGGGCACTGCCCTCTGTCCCTCAGAGAGGTGAGGAAGAGGATGTCTTAGATCCCACAGTCAAAGCAACTCTACCAGCCCCCAGCACCAGAGCGGAAGCCATTCCCATTCTCTCCTGGGGGTCACTATCTTAGTCAGCTCAGGCTGCTGAACAAAATGCCAGAGACTGGGTGGCTTAAACAACAGAAATTTATCCCTTACAGTACTGGAGGCTGGAAGTCCAGGATCAAGGTTCCAGTGTGGTCAATGTCTGGTGAGAGCCCTCTTCCTGGCTTGCACATGGCCACCTTCACACTGTGTCCTCACATGACAGAGAGAGAGGTCATCGCTCTTGTGTCTTTTCTTACAAGGGCACTAATCCCATTCCTGAGGGCTCCACCCTCAAGCCCTGCAAGATATCCAAAGATATCTCCAAATACCATCACACTGGGGGTTAGGGATGCAACATATGGATTTGGGGGGAACACAATGCAGTCCAAAGCAGTCCCTGTGACTGTGCCACCGCCGTCCAGGAGCCATTGTGCCTCTCCTTCCCCACACCAAGCAGCTCCAACCGTTGGGGATAGTTGAGTTCTTCCACCCACTTGGGCTGGCTTGTGCAGACAACCTCCTTATTTTAACTCAGACAGGCCCACACACCCCTTCTTTGTTAAATGGGTTCAGTGACCCCCCGAGTCTCATAGTATGTGAGGTGTGCAGAAAGTGGGGTGCTGGCAAAGCTGTGTGCCAACAGCTTCCCTACTGAGCAAGGCTGCTGGAGTCATGGGAGCAGGCTGAAGACGAGAGGTGATGACAACCCAGGGCAGTGAAAAGGCTCGATCGACACACGTGGGTTTGCTGGACGTCTGTCACCGCATTTGTTCATTTCTCCAGCATACAGATTTTTTTATTATTTTTTGGCCATGTGGCATGAGGGATCTTAGTTCCCCGACCAGGGATCGAACCCGCACCCCCTGCAGTGGAAGTGCAGAGTCTTGACCACTGGACCACCAGGGAAGTCCCTCTCCAGCACTCAGTTCTTGAGCACTTACTCCGGTACTGGGCAGGCTGCTGTGGGCAACAAGAGAGACAGAAGGACCCCTTCCTGCCTCCAAGACCTTCTGGTCCTCCATCGGATACCATCCTGTGTTTTGGATACCCTGGCATGCACCAAGACTTGCCGGCACAAGGCTTGGGGTGGCTTCTCAGTGGAATGATGGGCCCAGGGTCCCCCTGCCTCACACATTGCCTCTGGATGCCAAATGGCAATGATCTCATGACTGGTGGAAACAATGACAGTGACAGCAACATTCAGGGGCCCTCGGGGCTGGCACTGTGTACACACTTCACATGCAACTTCACCTCTAGCCTTGGGCCAATCCTGTAAGGTACAATTATCACTCCATTCTTCAGATCAGGAAACTGAGCCTCAGAGACGGGCTGTAACTTGTCCTATGGTGGCTAGGTTGAGACCTGACCTTGGCCCCTGAAGCTGTCCTAATCCCAGGACCTGGGGACCGTATGAAACGCACGTGCTCTGCCCGTGTCATTTCCTATTTTCCCATCAGGAATCTTTGTTCCCCTGTGACCGCAGGCCGGATAATTTTCATGGGAGTTCAGGGTCAAAGGTGAAAGGTCAAAGGTCTGCAGAGCTGTGTTTGCATCTTGCCCTGTCCTTGTACAGCTTACAAACAAGACATTTTTATGCTGTGACCTGCCACTTTCCCACGTCTTGACCCTGGGCGCTTTCCGCATCAAGTTGTTTACTTTCAAAACATTTCTGTTTCTCTAGGCTCGCTAGTGTAAATGCCCTCCCAAGGCTGCCAGGCTTCCAGGGAGACGCAGGCTGCAGGCCACAGCTGCTCTCCTAAGCCTCCCACTCCTCGGGTCACACCTGGTGGAGGCTAAGGCCACAGCAGCCAGCCCAGAGCAGTGATGCCGTCAGGGCCGCCAGGATGCCCAAAACTCTCCTGAGGGTGTCTATGAAGGTCCCATCATGACCATGCTGGGTGTGGTCTGAGGGCACCCCAGAATGACCCCCTGACCCCTACCACCTTCCCCAGTGCGGATGGTCCGGTCCCCCACTGAGGCCATTGTGGCCGAGTGGCCCACAGTGAATGGATTCAGGGCAACAGGAAGGAAAACCCTCACCTGCCCCCTGCAGGCTTTGAGACAGAGTCAAGTCCAGGGGAGGGGCCGTCCGGGTCTCCAAACTCCATGCCCAGGTGACAAGCCCTCCCAAGGAGGCAGCCTGGAAAGGCTGCAGGGAGCACGTGCTTGGAGACCTCAGCAAGCCACGCGGTCCCTGAAGCTTCATGTCCTGAGAACTTAGGCCAGTACCAACCCGACACCGCTCGCAGCACTGCCAAAATGATCAATGCCTGTTAAATGCTAGCCCTGGGGCTTCCCTGGTGGCGCAGTGGTTGACAGTCCGCCTGCCGATGCAGGGGACGTGGGTTCGTGCCCCGGTCCGGGAAGATCCCACATGCCGCGGAGCGGCTGGGCCCGTGAGCCATGGCCGCTGAGCCTGCGCGTCCGGAGCCTGTGCTCCGCAACGGGAGAGGCCACAACAGTGAGAGGCCGCATACCTCAAAAAAAAAAAAAAAAAATGCTAGCCCTGGTCACCACTAAGGTTAGAAACATGCATGTTGTACAGGGCTCACCAACCCCTGCACCAACCACTGAATTAATGTAGCTAAATAGTACTTGAGGTTCATTAAGAGTCTTCGAATCCAGCTGGAATGACGCAGGAATACCCCACGCCGTGTGTGGCAGATGTGCCCAGAGACAGTGCTCACGAAGCCACGGGGGATGCCCATACCCCTCCCGATCTGGGCCTCCACGGCTTCAAGCTGATCTCAGATCACAGACACATCATTAAAGGGCATCAGTCTGAGCTTGGGGTGAGGACATGATGCCCAGTGGCTGCCGGGATCAGAGCTTCCCCCGCACTCAGTGTTCTTTATCACATTTCACCTCCCAAGGGCACTGAGGGTGGGCACTACTGTAAAGTCCAACAGGTGGATGGGGAAACTGAGGCAGCCTCTATGGCATCCCTTGAGGTAGTCAGAGACCCCACAGGATGTGGCCCAAGGAAGGTGAGGAAGCTCGCTCTGGACGAGAGGCAATGTAGATGCCAAAATGCTCACCAGCTTCAAAGCCTGGACTCAAAAGTCAGGAGCTCAGAGCAGAGGCCGCACCTGTGGGAGCGCTGGGGGTGCCTTGCCCAGGGCGCTGGGGTCAGCACCGAGGGGCTGCACAATCTCCTCCCCTACACCCTCCTTCCTCCACTGCAGCCCCCAGCCAGCCTCACCCCAACAGGTAAGTCAGAGAGCAAAGGCACTGGGATTTCATAAGGCAACACATCCACATGCCAGTGAGAGGTGGCCATTATCAGCAGGAGAACAGTCTGCTTCCTACATGGTCACCCGGAAAAATTAGGAGGAAGAAGCCAAGGCAGAACCAAACACTGCCCCCACCAGGACCCTGGTGGTCCAAGGCATTAAGGAGGGTGGCCCTGAGGACAAGGAGTGCCCGGTGCCCACCGAGGTGAGCTGTCCTAGGGCAGGCTGGCAACTGATGGGGAACAATACAAAAAGTGAGACTGGCCAGGAGCCAGGATTTCCTTCTGGCTCGAGCCCACAGGCCTGGCAGACCTTGCGGGTCTGACTCAGGGGTGTCACAACCTCCGGAGTCGCAGTGTCCCCACATCACAGCATTACTAAGTCACAACCTTACCACTTGTGGCTCCTGAGAGCTTTCTGGATCCAGGCAATGGCAGCTGAGAAAATATTTTCAGCAAAGCCATGCGTGCCCAGTGACCCTCCAGAATCCCCGCCGCCCACTTAAACGTCTCCAGACCCGTGAGGCCGGCGTGAGCTCCAGCAGCTGCAGATCCCCTGCATATGGTGTCAGCATGAAAGCTTTATGCGACTCCCTTGGGGCTTCAACTCTAAACAGTGCCCAGAAATTTTTATAGATCTATTTTCAGAGTCAACTCTGGAAGGAGTTCCTCACCAGCAGCTTAGTAAGCACAGCCAGGTCCAGGAGCACGACGACCTAGAAAGCCTCCAGTCCCTCTGTCATCCTCCACCGTCCCACTGGGCAGGACATGTGTTTCCCCACTCACGGACCTCTGCTCCCAGAGATCATTTCCTCTCAAACAAGACAGCCAACAAGACCTGGCCTTTGCCCCCAAGGAGGCCTTTGGAGCCAACTCCTTTGCAAAAACCCCGAATACTCTTGCCCACCAGCAGGCTTCCAGCAGAAGCACCGGCCTGAGAGGGAGTGCTGTGTACTTTGTAATGCCAACACCACCTACTCCCTGGTCCTCGAGGCCCGGGGAAGCGGGTTCTCTGTCTGAGTCTCCAGGTACCCTGGGGGTCAGGGAGCACAGAAGGATGGCTCTTGCTGTCAGGCCTGTGTTACAGTTTTGCCTCTTCATCTGCCTCTGTGACCCTGGGCGAGTTACTTACCCTCTCTGAGCCTCAGCGCCCTCCTCAAAATGGGAGGATAACACCCACCCCTCCAGCAAGCTCAGCCCAGCCTCCAGAAGCTTAGAGACATGGCTTGGCCACACCCTGTCCTAGGCCAGGCTCAGAAGGCCTACAGTAAAGGTTGGCTCCTCACTCCTCAGCACCTTGCCTCAGCGCCAGAAAAATGTTGGAGGAAACGGTGCTCATCTTAACGGCCTCGGGAACCCCCATCCGCTAACACTCACGCCCTGCGGGGCCCGAAGCTGCCAGCGTGGAGGCTCCAGACACGGGAGATCCAAGTGCCTGGGAAAATCCTGTCCTCCAGGACCCCTCCCCAGATCACGCAGAACAAGCAGAGGCCCCAAGTGTGGACTTGGGTCTATAGGAGCCGGGCCTCACGGGGCAGCAATCTTCTCGGAAAATCCACAAGGCCCCCAGGCCCCTCCCTGCTCTGAGCCCAGAGCACAGCAGCCCCTGGGACATTCAGGGGAAGATGAGTCCTGGGGTCAACATGCTCGCTGCTGGGAGCCAAAGGAATGAGATGGGCTTTTCTGGGAGAGAAGGACAATCCTAACGGCAGCATTTTCCCAGGACATCCAGGCAGCTTGCAGACCTGGGCCCGGGGCAGGGCCTCCCCAGGCTCTTGCCAGGCTCACTCACTCCACAAAGGTTGATTTTGTCCCAACGCCGGGGACTCAGCTGTGAAAGACACCAATGAGACCCCTACCCTCTGGAGCTTAGAGACAGACACAAATCAAACAGACACCAAACGAGATACTTATCAGCTGTGATAAGTGTCCCGAAAGAAACGGAGAGGATGTGCTGAGGAAGAAAATAACAGAACAGCCTCTCTCGCGAAGACCTCCCTGAAAGGATGCGGAGCCAGGACCCGCCTGGCTGAGGGCAGGGCCAGAGCTGTTCCAACCACAGAAGCGTGGGTGTGCCAAGGCTCAAGGTGGGATCACAGCTAAGACTGAGTGAGCTCTTACCTACTCCAGGCACCGGCCCCAAGCTTCACAGGTGGTGTATTTCTCTCCAAAACCCTAAGCTACTATATTTACACTTCACAGTGTAAAACTGTGGCACAGACCAGTTAAGTGACTTGCCCAAGATCATGCAACTGGACGTGGTAGAACGTGGATTTGAACCTGAGTGATCTGGGTCCACGGGCGGTGCCCACATCTGGTCCCTGTCCAGGGGCACCCTCGGCCCAGGAATGGCTCTGCCGGCCCTTTAGCTCAGCACTGAGGCCAACCGGGCAGCTCAGAGCAGAGCCTGAGCTCTGGAGTCTGAAGACAGAGTTCAACTACTCCTGAAAATTGCTCCTGAGCTCAGGGCACCAAGTTGGGACAAGATCGGACCTTGTACACTGGCTGCAGAGCCGAGCGGCCGTGTGGCTGGGACGGGGCTGAATCTCTCTTGGGCAGGCAGGACGGCTCCCAACCACTCAGGCTGACTCCCAGCTCAAACTCTTCCTGGCTGTGCGTCCCAGGGCAGGGTACTTAACCTCTCTTTGTCTCAGTTCCCTCATCTGTAAAATGGGGATGATCAATGAAGATCAATTGAGAAATAGCCATAGAATTGCTCTATAAAGGGACATTTTCCCCAAATGTCGCCAGTGTGCGCTAAGAAATGTTTATGCGTGCCCTTTGTCATTGGCAGGGAAAGGTAAACCGTGGCCTTTTCTAGGGCCCAGAGGACATTCATGCCACCTGGGTCCCCCTTGGGCATGCACTGCTACCTGTCAGTGGCTGGGACACACGTGGCACATTCATAACAGTCCACGCCAGAGACACGGAGAAGAGCTGGATGCTAGCCAGGCACAGGGCTTCGTGGGGTGACCTGAGGACCTGACCCAGTCCTGCTTCTACAGGGGAGCCGCCTCCCCACCCCAGAGCCAGGCTGGGTCTACCTCTGTCCCCCCAACACGCACACACACGCGCGCGCACACAGCCTCAGGGGTTGTCTAGGGCAGCGCCAGGGCCATGAGGCAACCACCCTGAACCAGGCCTTGGTAGGCTGCCCTGGACTTGAAAGCTCCTGAGAGCCAGGGTGAGAAGGAGGTCCCAGTCCCAGATAATGACAGGGATCACCGCGCGGAAACCACCAGCCTCTGCCAGGGAAGAGGCCGGGCCCAGGGCACAGCTGGCTCTGGGTTCCTGGGCCAGTCGGCCTGCAGCCAGCATGGTGCTAAAGCAGCGGCAGCCGGGACAGGCTGCATCCGGACAGCTCCCTCCCCCCAGTTCCCCCTGCTCTGGAATTCCCTGCCTCCAGGTGGGCGAGGTCCGCACCCCCAGCCTGGCTTTGCCTGCCTCTGGGCGCTGAGGATGGCCCCTCTCCTACCCTCCTCCTGACCTTGAGCATCCCCCAGAGATGCCTAGACAGCCAATCCGGGCTCCCACCTGGCAATGCACGTGTGCAGGACAGACGCGGCGGGCAGACAGGCTGCTCATAGGCGCTCGGGACAGAAGAGAGGGGAACGCCCCTGCCGCTGATGCTTCAAGCCAAGAAAATACTTCCTTGTGTCTCTCTGGGCAGGTCCTGCAGAGCCCAGGAATGAGAAGCATGCTAGCTGGTCCCCAGCACCCCTGCAAAGCTTCAATCCACAGTTTGTGGGACGCTTACTGCCCCCGTTCTGGAAATTCCTCCTCCTGGGTTTGCAGGGCTTTGCGTCCTCCTTCATCTCCCTCCCCTCCAGCTGCTCCTTCCCAGCCTCTTATGCAGCCTCTCCAGCACCTGCCCCTTAAATGTTGCGGTTTCCTCATGGTCCATCCTCGACCCTTTACAGAGTGTGCCCTCTCCCTGGACCGTCTTCAGCACCCAGCTTCAGGAACCCCCATCTGTGTCTCCAGCCCCCTCTGGGCTGCGGACCCCATTCACCCCTCAGCTGCCGGCTCCGCTCTGGACTTGGCTCTGGCGATGGCTGGCGGGACCTCCTCTGAAAGACGGGAACCACGGACCTACAGACGCCCACTCCCAACGCCCACAGAGATTTCTCCGTCTGAGTCCTTGACCTCCACCCCCAAAAGCAGGCCAGAAAGGGAGGCCTGAGCCTCAAGGAAGGCTGAGAGCCCCACCCCCGAGGTCCTCACCCTCGCCAGGCCACCCACTGTCCCCCTGTTGGTGCCACGGTGGCTTCGGAACCTTCTGTTGGTCCTCACCGGGAGCTGTCATCATGCGGCGGTAAATTCCCAGATCGACAGACTCTCGTCCAAGTACCCACCCACACACACCCAGGCCTGAGCCAGACTGCACAAGCCACGAGGGATTTCTGACTCCCTGCTCCCCACTGTGGCGAGGCCTGAAAGGCTAGGTGCGGGTCCAGTCTGGAGTCCCGCTGGTGCCCCCCCAGCCCCGGGGACAGATGGGACAATCTCCTCTATCCTCACATCTCTCCCTCTCCACCGTCGTGGCTGCCAGATTCATCTTCTAAGGACCCTACTCTGTGAGCGCCGGATCATGGCTTCTGCATTTACCTCCCTCAAATTCTTTCTGGAATCAAGTGATGCCTAAATAACTAAATTTTCAAATGTATGAAGATTACATTTGTCATGTGAATAAGATTACTCAGGCCGCTGACCCGGCCATTTACAGGCAAACATTCTGCTTTTACACATCTATCCACATATTTTTATGTAGGAATATTTGCAGCTGTCTAGGTAGCTTGCTGGATGGATGGATAGATGGGTCAATAGGTAGACAGATCTAACTTAACCCACTAGGTGTGTTCTGAGAAAGTCATCTGTCAAATGCTTTTCAAAATGGAACCACATTTTAAATTCATCTAGAAAGACTCTTGTAAAGCAAGCACACACACTTTAATTTAATGGCTATTTACACTGAGGTTTTCTGATACTGGACACATCTAGGAATGGATTTCAGTTCCCCTGTCTGCACCCTGTGCGCTTCATCTATCAGACTGGCCTTCTTTAACACTGTCCCCTTTGCTGTCCCAACTGAGGTTAAGACAAAATTCAAAGACTATCTCTTTGGATGAAATTAGTTTTCCACCAGACTCACACCTCCATCAGCTGCTTTGACCTCCCCTCCCCTCCCCACCCTCTCAGGAACCTCACACCTTCCTCCACCCCAGTGACTAAAGGCACCGACCTGGCAGCTCAGAGCCTGTCTTCCCCAGGTGGGCAGAACCACCCCGAAGTTTATACTTTCCACGAGATGGTCATAAGGTCTAACTTTATAATGATGACAACACCTTCCTGCATGCAGGTCTCCTATACAGCAAATACTGTCATATTTGTTACCTCGGGGACTCCTTGCAACTCCGTCCCAGAGATGAGTCTCCATTTTACAGGTGAGAAAACAGACTGAACAAGGGGAAGACATTCACCCTCAGTCAGGTGACAGGTAATCGTTGAACTGGGCTGCGGTCTGGATCTGGCCCTAAAGCCAACGCACGGTCGGACACCCATCCCCTCACATTTCCCGGACAGCCCAAACCTTCGTACTTTGCGGCTAGAGACAGTCCCTTAGCAGGGTCCAGCCCAAGTGAGTCTCCAGGTCAGGCAACAGGGACTTCAGTGCCCTTATCTGGCAGCCATATTCTCAGTGCCACCTCGACCAGGATGTGTCCAGGGGAGCTGGGGCCTCAGAGGATCCAGAGTGGACTGGAGCAGTGAGCTGCAATGGTCTCTCACACACACACACACACACACACACACACACACACACACACACACACACACACTTCAAGGAGAGGCACAAACATGCCAACGAGGAAGAACTAGCTCTGCCATTTTCATGCTCTGTGACTTTGAGCAAATTACTCAACCTCTCTGAGTCTCAGTTTCTACATTTATAAAAACAAAGAAAAGAATACCAACTTCTTAAGGTTTTATTAGGATTAAATAAGAATTCATGAGAAAGAATTCTGCAAATGATTAAAGTTCATGTAAATAAAAGGGAGTTGTCATTATCACCATTATTACATACTTATTATTTCAGAATTGTTAATACGATTATCATTACCATTAGGACACCAGTGTATCTTCCTCAACCAGGTCAGGAAGACCAGGAGACTGTTAAGATGCAGCTGAACAGCCGAGATGGATCGTAGGTAGGCGTGACCAGGAGCAGGTCACCGGACCTAAGAGAAGACCACCGCTGCCTTCCCGATTTGGCCTGAGGCCCAGGGTGCCTGTCCTGGGCAAGGGTCGCCTGAGGCTCCTGAGGCTCTCCTCCCACAAGACCGCCCTGGGGGCTGGAAGTCCATCTCAGTAGCAGTCTCAGTCCCAGGCCGGGTGTCCTCAGCTCCCCTGCCAGCTCACTCCTTCTAGGCCCATGGCTGCCCACCCTCAACCAGTTCCCCTTCCAGGTCAGGCGGCTGCTGGACCTGGGGTCGGGGCTGCCAGGAACTCAAGGCTCCCAGCACCACACCCATCATTCAGACAGCTGCGGTTAGTCCTCTACGCCCAAGCCCTGGGGTTTGGACAGCGCTGGCCAGCTGAGGCCACGTCCAGTGTCAGCTGACCCTCAGAGGTAGGTAAAGCGCTGCCCCCCACAGCCCCACGCCCTCAGTGCAGCCTCCTGCAGGCTCCCCTGCGTGGGCACCCTCCGACCACGCAGGTGTGTTTAGAGGTGCAGGAGGGAGGCCCTCCCAGCACCCTGGACCACAGGGTACACTTCCTCTGGGCTTCAAACCATATGCCAACCCCTAAAGCTCCTTGGGGCAGCCAGAGACCAGCTGAGGCAAAGGAGGCTCCAGGCCTCACCCAGGGTGAGACTCGGAGTCACGAATGTCCCCCCGGGGCAGGAGTCCCCATTTCCCCCACTGCGTCCCCAGCAAGTGGTCTCAGGTTCCCTGCAGCCTGGAGAAACCAGGTCAGCCGCAGGCCCACCCAACTCTCCCCACCGCTGCCAACACTCCAGCCCCAGGAAGGAGAATCGTTTTCCCTGTGCTCCTGAGCTCTGCTGAGACAGGCAAATTATCAAAGAATTGCTGAGGACAGTGGAAGGAAACCTAATCCCAGGGCTTAGTAAGAGAGCAGGCCTCGAATTCTATGAGTCTCCTCCTACCCAGGTCCTGGGGTCCCTGCCATTGTTCCAGGTCTTTCTTAACTCTTTCTTCCCTTTCTTTGCTAAACCAAGCAAAGATGCAAAGATTGGAGCCCTCCCTGAGCCAGTAGAGGGACTAACCTCCACAACATGGCAGTGCAGGCCACTGGGCACGCCTGGGGCCACGGCCACAAGCACTGCAAGCCCAGAGCACCGTGGGAATTGGGAGTCCCTGGGGGCAGTGCTCGGTGACTGACAGGGGTGGGCACGTAAAGCCCCGGCAGCCTCGCTCTTCGGGTGGGATATCTCAGGCTGAGTCTCCCAGAGACTCCCCAGCAGCAACTTCCTTCCCAACTCAAGTCTCCACTCCTGTTGGTTTGGTCTGGGATGGTCTCCCAGATATGCAACCTTCCTCCAATCCTGGTCTCAGGATCTGCTTCTCAGAGGCAGGGGAGGAGGCGGAATGGGGGAAGACAAACCAGGACAGAGGGCAGAGGCTCGGAGGTTGGAAAAGGAAGGACTCACTCAAAGAAGTGTTGTTCTTCAGGAAAGAGAGAAGGGTGGTGTGAAGAAATAAGGATCTCAGGGCACCTGCATGTCATTTAATTCGCACTCTGGTCCTTTGGGGTAGCTGTTATTATGCCCATTTCCCAGATGCAGACACTGAGGCTCAGACATGCCCCAGGTCCCCAACCAGGAATAGGTGGAGCTGGGATTCAAACCTGGGCTCCTGGGATTAAGGCCAGGTCCCTGGCCCTGGACCACGGTGCTTCCAGGAAGGGGATGCAGAGCTAGAAGAAATAGTGTGCCCCCAGAAGTGGAGCATGAAGGCAATACGGTCCCATCAGGTCCATGACATTGATGAGAAGGTGGTCAACGGGCAGGACGGTCAGTGTTCTGTCCTGGCCCCTCCCCGGGACGGGCCCCCATGTGGCTCGTCGGCCCAAGAACACAAACAGTCCAGCCCCTTCCCTACACCGAACAGCGCCTTATCTCAAACTGCCCAGCACTCAGCTCTCACTTTAAAGCCCAGCTAATCAGAAGTATATTTTATTTTCTCAGGGGAGGCAGCTATGGGATAAAAGTCGGAAGTGTAAAATCTGTGGTGGATGAATCATCGCATTGCTTTTTATTAACATTTTTACAGTGACGTTTTTATGGCTTTCCAAAAACACACAGAGGAAAAAGGCTCATCGCTCGCATTATTGGTGATGACTGGGGTAGAGTTCAAAAGGCTAAGGCATTGCTGAAACAACCTCCAGTGGGGCGGGGCTCGGGGGGAAGGCAGATACTGATCACCAAGCACCACATCCACTGCAGGGCCAGAGAAAGCATCTGTCCAAGAAAGGACCAGGGGAAGGAGAGAGGTCGGCACCTGGGACCTTCCAGTTCTTCCATGTGCACAATGAGTCGGGGGCAGGGGGGGTGTTGTGAATGAATGAATGAACTGATTCCACAGAAACCTTCTGTTTGGCCAAGGAAATTAAAATAATTGCATTGAATTAAATTAAATTAAAAATAATTAAATTATTTAATTTAAAATAATTAAAATAAAATAATGCGGCCCATTAATAAGGTAGAATACGATAGAGCCATAAACTTAATGTTTGGGAGAATATTTAACAATAATGGGAAAGTATCCCCTTCTATTATTAAGTGAAAAGCAAATGATAAAGCAGAGTGTAGATGGGACTTCCCTGGTGGTCCAGTGGTTGGTTAAGACTGTGATTCCACTGCAGGGTGCGTGGGTTCGATCCCTGGTTGGGGAACTAAGATCCCACGTGCCTCGTGGTGCGGCAAAAAAAAAAAAAAAAAAACCAGTGTGTAGAGTAGGATCCAAGCTTTATCTTCAAGATACAGCATGTACATATATAAAATATGTGGAAATGCAATGTAAAGACATGCAAAATGGCAGTTTGTAATTTCTTCTTTATCTTTCTCTGTATTTTCTAGTTTTCAATATGACTATGTGTTACTTCAGAAATCAGGGAGAGAAAAGGGTCTAGTAACAATAAGACCAAATATCATAAAGTAACTGACAGCTTGACTTCTTTGCGTGAAACGCAGACCGGATTTATGGGAGCCCGTCTGGGCACGGGGGCTGGGGGCTGGCTCCTGAGATCCTCATGGACCCCGAGGAGGGGAAGGGAGAGGAGACCTCGGCGGACAGGGCATCATAATCACATCCTGCTTCTACCAGGCAGCCCTGCTTTACTGGGCTCAGCATGGATTTTACTCCGCTGATCAATGTGCCAAGAAATGGTACTTTGTATTTTTACAAGCAAATTAAACCTGACCTTATATTCCCGCCCTATGCTCCCACCCTTGGGGTGATGGCAAATTCACTCTGTCATTATATTAGGGCCCCTTCTCAGACTAGGTTGCTAGATTTAGCAAATAAAAATACAGGATGCCCAGATTAAATAAACAAACCCAAAAAATTAGCATAAGTATATCCCATGAAATATTTGAGATATACTTATCTTAAAATATTATTCATTTTTTATCTGAAATGTAAATTTAACTGGGTGTCCTTTGCTTTTTCTGACAACCCTATCTCTGTCTCCTAAGGGTTCTGCAAAGACCCAAGGAGGGTATGTACAGCAGAATAGGTGGGGAGGCCCCAGGCCTCTGAGTTGCGGGTTCACCAGGGGCAGGGAGCTTTCCTGTCCCCATACTAAATGAGGCAGGGCAGGGGGGGACATCTTTGCCAAGACTAAGCACCTGGTGACCAGGGATAGTAGTTGGTCACCCCCTGCAAAGCCTTGCCACCTCTCAGGACACTACGGGCATGGGGCCTAGGTGCCCACTGCTGTCAGGACCCCATAAGCCATCCCTGTATGAGTCAGGGGTCTGGCAGGAGACCACTGGCCCATCAAAGTGACCATTTACAAAGCCATGGACCATGTGTAGGGAAACCAGTGCAGACCCAGGGCTACTGATGGTATGAGGGGAGGCAGTCCCTTCCAGAAGCTGGGCACAGAGACTCGGAAAGGGGCTGCTGAACAGACACTGAGACCCTAGAGACCCCTGAGGGAGAGATCCGGAAATAACCACCCAGCCTCTCCTCCCTCCCACATCTCCTACTGGTGCTTCCCACTGGCCAAGCCAACTGGAAGCCAGGGAGCCCACTGAGGCAGTCCCCGAGGGTCCCCTTCCAGCGGCCCAGAGCAGATGGGATGGGCACAGAGGGCAAATGGAGGGCACGCGGCACAGTGCCCCTCAGTGGAAAGGACTCTCCCAGCCCCTCCTCTCACGGTCGCCACCCTTCATCCCGGGCCTCCCTCTGGGAGAACCCCCCCAGTCCCTTCAATGAGCTAAACAAGAGGCCAGGGACAGGCATGGTCCTCAGGCCACAAGTGGCCCCGAAGCAAGAGGACACAGCAGCCTGAGCCCCTCTAGAACAGGGGAGGGAAAATCCAAGAGCAGGAAACACTGATCAATATCTCATCTGTCTTGATCACACCTGCTTTGTGTTGGACTCCCATCTAAATCCAGCTGCAAAACAGTTTTGCAGCTGAAAGAATAAAGAAGCAAAAACCAGGGCTATAAGCAAACCAGACAAACAAATGCACCAACTCAGGACAAAAACTCCAACCCCGGAAACATACATGTAAACTGAAGCACACTGACAACGTGTCTTTAGTATGGACATTAATTAGCCAGGCTGAGACAGACCCCACTCCAGAGGATTACTTCCTGTTCTTCTGACCCAGGGGTTTATTTTCACAAGGCAATCAGCAAATTTCACTTCCCCTGGCCTCAATAATTGGTTCAGGAATGGGTAGCCAAGCCAATCAAAACCAACGAGGCCTCTTCTTCCATAAGAAAGCAATTAGAAGAGTCTCAACCTTTCCCTCTAGACACGAATAAGGAAGGATGTAGCCCCAAGTGCTTTGGCACCCATTCTGTGCCTAGGAGGAAAGAATCTGCCTGAAAATATGCTAACATTGAGGAAGCAGAGCCAAGAAAGGAAGAGAGAGAAGTTAGGCCCTGGTTACATCACTTGAGACCTGGATCAAACCATTCCTGACACAGTTGAGTTACAGGCACCAATAAAATCCCATGTTTTTCTGAAGGCAGTCTGGGTTAGGCTTTCGGATACAAGCTGGATTCCTAAACAGCATGCAGCATATTAAGAACCAGGAGTACCATTCCTGCTTCTTTCAGGGCCATGTAAGGAGAAGACAGCCAGCTTCCTCCATCCAGTTGGGAATCAAAGTGTCAGCCTCTGCTAAAGGGAAAGGAATAGACAACCAGGAACCTGGACTCATCACAGGCGCAGCAGGGGAGCCTGCTATTTTGCCAAAGGTGTCAAGTCTGCTCAGCCCCTTTTGGGACAGCACAGTGGTTACCAGCAGGGACCCAGGGCCAACTGGCTCTGCCTCCTGGGCTGGATGCCAGCTCTATCCCTAGCCAGCTGACCACCTTGGGCAACTTTCTTAACTGCTCTGGGCCTCAGCCTCTGCACCTGAAGATAAAAACAGTGCCAACAACATGGGCTGTTGTGAAGACTACGAGGTAGTATCTGAAAAGTCCTTAGGACAGTGCTTGGCACAGAACCGGCCTCACTGAGAGATTATAGCTGCTACTGTGGTTGTTGTTGTTATTAATACATAAGCCCGCCCTGGATGAGTTTCACTCTGGAGGTCTGTCATCCTCCAGACTCCTCCTCACATGTGGAAGAATCCTGTGGCCTGTGCTGCATGCGCGCCCCCGCCCTGCAGACTCCACCCTGCCTGACCCTGAACCTGACCTGGTAGGCCACCCTGGGCCCCACCTCATAGTCCAGGCTCATGCAGACTCAGTGTCTGCAGCCTTTCCCCAAGCCCAGGCTGTGCAGATTTTCTGTTGCAAGTGACAGAAAATCCTCCACAAAGTGGGTAATGCGGGAGGTGACTTCACTGTCAGGATTCAGGGCATCTGAGAGGCCGTCAGCGCACCTGCTCACACCTCCTCTCCCGGCCTTGCTTACCTCTACGTTGATTATATCTTCTGTTAGGTCATTTTCAAATTAAAGACAACTTTTTTTAAACTTTAAAAGGTTTTTTTAATCACTATAAAAATTAGAGTTAACAAGGATAGAGGAAATAATAATCATTCAGAATACAGAATACTGAATAGCTGAAATTACCCCCCAACAAGTGAATACTAATGAACATGACACACGGAAAAATTCATGGATTGTGGCTAATGTCATCCTTAGAGGAAAATTCAAACCCTTTTTTTTTTCTATTTTTTGGCTGCGCTGTGCGGCATGGGGGATCTCAGTTCCCCAACCAGGGATTGAACCCACGCCCCCTGCAGTGGAAGTGCGGTGTCTTAACCACTGGACCACCAGGGAAGTCCCTTTTTTTTTTTTTTTCTGTTTTTCAAAACCTTTACTATATTAACTAGAAAACAAGAAAAAAGGAAAACAAATGAGTGTAGCTCACAGGACTAGAAAAAGAACAACAGTCAATTCAAGGTAACAAGAAGGACCTAAGAAAATAAATAACAGGCAGAATTCAAAAAAAATTCAAAAATTGAGAACAAAACAGAAATGATGAGCACAATCAAAATACCAATATATAAAATACAACATGAAAACAGGGAACAACTCAGATATAACAAATATTGTATTTGATATTAAATATTTAAGGGATATTATTCACAACCACAAGCCAATACTTGAAAACAGATTAAATGGAAATATTTCTGGAAAAAACATATAAGTGCCAAAACGGGCTCAAGAGGAAATAGAAAAGTTGACCAGATCAATAGCCACGAAAGAAAGTAAAAACCCAAGAGGACCAACAGACAGACTATCAGAAAAAATGGGAGAGGGCCACAGAAAGAGAGACAGAGGTATCTGCGAGGAGGCATAGCAGTAAACTGGGAAGCAGACTCTTGAGTTCACAGCTGGCCTGTGGTTTTTGCATCTCATCAAGGAGCTCCTCCTCGTACAGGTGGCATTTTTCTGAAGTTGTTCATTGAGACTTCCCAGCATTCCTGCAGATATAATAGCCGTGTGGCTGACAGGGTTTTCATGCTCCGGCCGGGTGTCAGGCCTGTGCCTCTGAATTGAGAGAGCAAGTCCAAGACATTGGTCCACCAGAGACCTCCCGGCTCCATGTAATATCAAATGGCGAAAGCTCTCCCAGAGATCTCCATCTCAAGGCTAAGACATTGAGCTCCACTCAACGACCAGCAAGCTACTGTGATGGACACCCTATGCCAAACAACTAACAAGACAGGAACACAACCCCAGCCATTAGCAGAGAGGCTGCCTAAAATCATAATAAGGTCACACACACCCCAAAACACACACTGGACGTGGTCCTGCCCACCAGAAACACAAGATCCAGCCTCATCCACCAGAACACAGGCACCAGTCCCCTCCACCAGGAAGCCTACACAACCCACTAAACAAACCTTAGCCACTGGAAGCAGACACCAAAAACAATGGGAAATATGAACCTGCAGCCTGCAAATAGGAGACCCCAAACACAGTAAGTTGAGCAAAATGAGAAGACAGAGAAACACACAGCAGATGAAGGAGCAAGGTAAAAACCCACCAGACCAAACAAATGAAGAGGAAATAGGCAGTCTACCTGAAAAATAATTCAGAGTAATGATAGTAAAGATGATCCAAAATCTTGTTAGTAGAATGGAGAAAATACAAGAAACGTTTAACAAGGACCTAGAAGAACTAAAGAGCAAACAAACAATGATGAACAACACAATAAATGAAATTAAAAATTCTCTAGAGGGAATCAATAGCAGAATACCAGAGGCAGAAGAATGGATAAGTGACCTGGAAGATAAAATAGTGGAAATAATGACCACAGAACAGAATAAAGAAAAAAAAGAATGAAAAGAATTGAGGACAGTCTCAGACCTCTGGGAAAATATTAAACATAACAACATTCGAATTACCAGAAGAAGAAGAGAAAAAGAAAGGGTCTGAGAAAATATTTGAAGAGATTATAGTTGAAAACTTCCCTAACATGGGAAAGGAAATAGTCAATCAAGTCCAGGAAGTGCAGAGAGTCCCATACAGGATAAATCCAAGGAGAAACACACCAAGACACATATTAATCAAACTATCAAAAATTAAATGCAAAGAAAACATATTAAAAGCAGCAAGGGAAAAGCAATAAATAACATACAAGGGAATCCCCATAAGGTTAACAGCTGGTCTTTCAGCACAAACTCTGCAAGCCAGAAGGGAGTGGCAGGACATATTGAAAGTGATGAAAGGGAAAAAGCTACAACCAAGATTGCTCTACCCAGCAAGGATCTCATTCAGATTTGATGAAGAAATTAAAACCTTGGGCTTCCCTGGTGGCACAGTGGTTGAGAGTCCGCCTGCCGATGCAGGGGACATGGATGGGTTCGTGCCCCGGTCCGGGGAGATCCCACATGCCGTGGAGCGTCTGCCCGTGAGCCATGGCCGCTGAGCCTGCACGTCCAGAGCCTGTACTCCACAACGGGAGAAGCCACAACAGTGAGAGGCCCACGTACCGCAAAAAAAAAAAAAAAAAAGAAATTAAAACCTTTTCAGACAAGCAAAAGTTAAGACAATTCAGCACCACTAAACCAGCTTTACAACAAATGCTAAAGGAACTTCTTTAGGCATAAAACACAAGAGAAGGAAAAGACCTACAATAACAAACCCAAAACAATTAAGAAAATGGTAATTTGAACATACATATCGATAACTACCTTAAATGTAAATGGATTAAATGTTCCAACCAAAAGACATAGACTGGCTGAATGGATACGAAAACAAGACCCGTATATATGCTGTCCACAAGAGACCCACTTCAGACCTAGGGACACATACAGACTGAAAGTGAGGGGATGGAAAATGATATTCCATGCAAATGGAAATCAAAAGAAAGCTGGAGTAGCAATTCTCATATCAGACAAAATAGACTTTAAAATAAAGACTATTACAAGAGACAAAGAAGGACACTACATAATGATCAAGGGATCAATCCAAGAAGAAGATATAACAATTGTAAATATTTATGCATCCAACATAGGAGCACCTCAATACATAAGGGAAATGCTAACAACCATAAAAGGGGAAATCAACAGCAACACAACCATAGTAGGGGACTTTAACACCCCACTTTCACCAATGGACAGATCATCCAGAATGAAAATAAATAAGGAAATACAAGTTTTAAATGACACATTAAACGTTAAACAAGATGGACTGAATTGATATTTATAGTACATTCCATCCAAAAACAACAGAATACACTTTCTTCTCAAGTGCTCATGGAATATTCTCCAGGATAGATCATATCATGGGTCACAAATCAAGCCTTGGTAAATTTAAGAAAACTGAAATCATATAAAGTATCTTTTCCGACCACAACGCTATGAGACTAGATATCAATTACAGGAAAAAATATGTAAAAAATACAAGTAGGTGGAGGCTAAACAATACACTACTAAATAACCAAAACATCATTGAAGAAATCAAAGAGGAAATCAAAACATACCTAGAAACAAATGACAATGAAAACACGAAAACCCAAAATCTATGGGATGCAGCAAAAGCAGTTCTAAGAAAGAAGTTTACAGCAATACAATCCTACCTCAAGAAACAAGAAACATCTCAAATAAACAACCTAACCTTACACCTAAAGCAATTAGACAAAGAAGAACAAAAAAAACCCAAAGTTAGCAGAAGGAAAGAAATCATAAAGATCAGATCAGAAATAAATGAAAAAGAAATGAAGGAAATGACAGCAAAGATCAATAAAACTTAAAGCTGGTTCTTTGAGAAGATAAACAAAATTGATAAACCATTAGCCAGACTCATCAAGAAAAAGAGGGAGAGGACTCAAATCAATAAAATTAGAAATGAAAAAGGAGAAGTTACAACAGGCACCACAAAAATACAAAGCATCCTAAGAGACTACTACAAGCAACTCTATGCCAATAAAATGGACAACCTGGAAGAAATGGACAAATTCTTAGAAAAGTACAACCTTCCGAGACTGAACCAGGAAGAAATAGAAAATATAAACAGACCAATCACAAGCACTGAAATTGAGACTGTGATTAAAAATCTTCCAACAAACAAAAGCCCAGGACCAGATGGCTTCACAGGTGAATTCTATCAAACATTTAGAGAAAAGCTAACATCTATCCTTCTCAATCTCTTCCAAAATATAGCAGAGGGAGGAACACTCCCAAACTCATTCTACAAGGCCACCATCACCCTGATACCAAAACCAGACAAAGATGTCACAAAGAAAGAAAGCTACAGGCCAATATCACTGATGAACATAGATGCAAAAATCCTCAACAAAATACTAGCAAACAGAATCCAACAGCACATTAAAAGGATCATACACCATGATCAAGTGGGGTTTATCTCAGGAATGCAAGGATTCTTCAATATATGCAAATCAATCAATGTGATAAACCATATTAACAAACTGAAGGAGAAAAACCGCATGATCATCTCAATAGATGCAGAAAAAGCTTTCGACAAAATTCAACACCCACTAATGACAAAAACCCTCCAGAAAGTAGACATAGAGGGAATTTACCTCAACATAATAAAGGCCATATATGACAAACCCAAAGCCAACATCTTTCTCAATGGTGAAAAACTGAAACCATTTCCTCTAAGATCAGGAACAAGACAAGGTTGTCCACTCTCACCACTATTATTCAACATAGTTTGGGAAGTTCCAGCCACAGCAATCAGAGAAGAAAAAGAAATAAAAGGAATCCAAATTGGAAAAGAAGAAGTAAAGCTGACACTGTATGCAGATACATAGTGAGAATCCTAAAGATGCTACCAGAAAACTACTAGATCTAATCAATGTATTTGGTAAAGCAGCAGGATTTAACAAAATTAATTAACTTTTGTGCATTAACAAAATTAATGCACAGAAATCTCCTGCATTCCTATATACTAATGATGAAAAATCTGAAAGAGAAATTAAGGAAACACTCCCATTTACCATTGCAACAAAAAGAATAAAATACCTAGGAATACCTAAGGAGACAAAAGACTTGTATGCAGAAAACTATAAGACACTGATGAAAGAAATTAAAGATGATATAAACAGATGGAGAGATATACCATGTTCTTGGATTGGAAGAATCAACATTGTGAAAATGACTGTACTACCCAAAGCAATCTACAGATTCAATGCAATCCCTATCAAATTACCAATGGCATTTTTCACAGAACTAGAACAAAAAATTTCACAATTTCTGTGGAAACACAAAAGACCCTGAATAGCCAAAGCAATCTTGAGAAAAAAAAATGGAGCTGGAGGAATCAGGCTCCCGGGCTTCAGACTATACTACAAAGCTACAGTAATCAAGACAGTATGGTACTGGCACAAAAACAGAAATATAGATCAATGGAACAGGATAGAAAGCCCAGAGATAAACCCATGCACATATGGTCACCTTATTTTTGATAAAGGAGGTAAGACTATACAATGGAGAAAAGACAGCCTCTTCAATGAGTGGTGCTGGGAAAACTGGACAGCTACATGTAAAAGAATGAAATTAGAACACTCCCAAACACCATACACAAAAATAAACTCAAAATGGATTAAAGACCTAAATGTAAGGCTAGACACTATAAAACTCTTAGAGAAAAACATAGGCAGAATACTCTATGACATAAATCACAGCAAGATCCTTTTTGACCCACCTCCTAGAGAAATGGAAATAAAAACAAAAATAAACAAGTGGGACCTAATGAAACAAAATCTTTTGCACAGCAAAGGAAACCATAAACAAGACGAAAAGACAACCCTCAGAATGGGAGAAAATATTTGCAAATGAAGCAACTGACAAAGGATTAATCTCCAAAATTTACAAGCAGCTCATGCAGCTCAATATCAAAAAAACAAACAATCCAATCCAAAAATGGGCAGAAGACCTAAATAGACATTTCTCCAAAGAAGATATACAGATAGCCAACAAACACATGAAAGGATGCTCAACATCACTAATCATTAGAGAAATGCAAATCAAAACTACAATGAGGTATCACCTCACACCAGTCAGAATGGCCATCATCAAAAAATCTACAAACAATAAATGCTGGAGAGGGTGTGGAGAAAAGGGAACCCTCTTGCACTGTTGGTGGGAATGTAAATTTTTACAGCCACTATGGAGAACAGTACGGAGGCTCCTTAAAAAACTAAAAATAGAGCTACCATACGACCCAGCAATCCCATTACTGGGCATATGCCCTGAGAAAACCATAATTCAAAACGAGTCATGTACCACAATGTTCACTGCAGCTCTATTTACAATCGCCAGGACCTGGAAACAACCTCAGTGGCCATTGACAGATGAATGGATAAAGAAGATGTGGCACATATATACAATGGAATATTAGCCGCAGAAAGAAACGAAATTGAGTTATTTGTAGCGAGGTAGATGGACATAGAGACTGTCATACAGAGTGAAGTAAGTCAGAAAGAGAAAGACAAATACCGTATGCTAACACATATATATGGAATCTAAAAAAAAAAAAAAAAATGGTTCTGAAGAACCTAGGGGGAGGACTGGAATAAAGACATAGACATAGAGAATGGACTTGAGGACACAAGGAGGGGGAAGGGTTAGCTGAGACGAAGTGAGAGAGTGGCATGGACATATATACACTACCAAATGTAAAATAGATAGCTAGTGGGAAGCAGCCACATAGCACAGGGAGATCAGCTCGGTGCTTTGTGACCACCTAGAGGGGTGGGATAGGGAGGATGGGAGGCAGATGCAGGAGGGAGGAGATATGGGAACATATGTATATGTATAGCTGATTCACTTTGTTATAAAGCAGAAACTAACACACCATTGTAAAGCAATTATACTCCAATAAAGATGTTAAAAAAAAAAAAAAAGAAGAAATGGGAGAGTTCAGTACAGCTGCCAGAAACACAATCAACATACAGAAAGCAGCAGTGTTTCTCTGTTCCAGCCAAAACTAGCTGGAAAAATGTAGCCAAAATATATTAGCACTTATCATAGCAATAAAAAACAGAAAGCATCTATGAATTAGCCTATTAGAGAACGCTCAAAATCTTATGGAGAAAATTTTGAATCTAGTAAAGGCACAAAAGGACATGTGAGGAAATAGGGAGCTGTGTCCCATTCACGGACGGCACAACTCCACATCACCAAGGTTGATTCTCCTCAAGCTCATCTGAAAATTAAAGATAATCCAATCAAAGTCACAGCAACACATTTTCAGGAACTTTACGGGTTGACTTGAAAATTCATATGAAAAATAAAGATTCATGAATGGCTAGAGGTCAAAGATGTGGTATTGGCAAGGGAACAGATGAGACAATCAAAGAAACAGAATAGAAATTCCAGAATCATAACAAAATCATGTCAATGGCATCAAAACTCAGAGAGGAAAAGATGAATTATTTAGGAAATGATGCTGGAGATATTAACCTGCCACGTGAGGAAGATTTGGGCTCCTACCACATACAGACTATACTTCACATGGAGAGCCCTGGGTCCAACATTCCTTCAGCACCGTGACTCACTGGCCACATTTATCACCTAAATATCGTGTTGCCTATTTGACAGTCATTAGTATGGGAATCACAGTGCGTCTTATAATTTCAACATACATTTGCGATTTTTTTGGCCACGCAGCATGTGGGATCTTAGTTCCCCGAGCAGGGATTGAACCCACGCCCCCTGCACTGAAAGTGCGGAGTCTTAACCACTGGACCACCAGGGAAGTCCCCATTTGTGGTATTTTTTTAACGTTTAATGCATATTAAGCTGTTATGCAATCCAAACTTTTCCTGCAAGGAACAGCGGTTGAAAGAAGCAAGTTCTAAATGAAAAGCAGATTCTTGAAATCCTCACACTGAATTAAGGAAGCAAATAATCAGGCTGCTTCAAAGGGAAGATAAGCCAGTGGAGCATTCTGCTGCTCAAAATGCAGAGGTAGACAGCCCAAGATGAACAACTGCCACTGGTGCCAACACATTAGAATCCAGGAAGGAAGAAACAAAGGAAGTATAAGAAAAGTATTTGCCCTGGATATTTACTTCCTCTAGAACTAGTGATAGTTTAGATTCTCAGTACAGGTTATGAAGAAAGAAAATAAACACTAAAGCTCTTTAGATGAAACCATCAATGGTATTTGGAAAGTCTTCATATTGTACATAAAGACAAGACTGTAAAAATGAAAAATGTTATATATATAATGTAATATCACATGATAATATAATACAATATAATATAACATGGACACACATACATATTCCAAATAGTTTAAGGACTGAAATATTAGCTTTAAATGTTAAAGCTAATTTTTTAAAAAAGAGAAAAAGCTTCATGGTCTCAACGTTGGGAACAGTTTCTTAAACAAGATGCCAAAAGAATGAACTATGTGAAAAAAAATGACAGATTCAACTTCATCACAATTAAAGATTTCTGTTCAATAAAGAATACCACCAACAAACTGAACAGATGAGTGACAGACTGGGGGAACTTTTTCTTCAAAGTCTGAAACTGATAAAAATTATTATGTAAATTATACAAGTAACTCCTACAAATCAGCGAGTGAGAGAGAGTCAGCCCCTCAGGAAAATGAGCGAAGTATAAGCAGATGGTTAACGGGGGGAGACAGCGTCTGCTGAGGAAATGAGGAGACCTCTGCCAGAGACTCGCGAACAAGGAGACATCACCTCCAGCCAACTGATTCTCCAAAAATAGAAGGTCAAGTGACAGCAAGGGCAGCTGTGAGCTTGCAGAAATGGGGTCCCGTCCAGTTGGGAGGCCAGGCTGCTGCAGGACTGTGGACAGCCAGGCAGTGTGTACATGGTGGCATGCAGCAGCCCAGGACAGATGTGGGGCTCCTGCAGATGCATCCCAGAGACATGCCGCAGGGCCACCAGGAGACATGGAGAAGGGCTTTCAGCACAGCATTATTCTCATCACAAAGAAGGGTAGGGCCCATTGCTCAGGAATGGAAAAGGGGTGTGTGTGTGTGTGTGTGTGTGCGCGCGTGCGCGTGTGCATGTGTGTGTGAGAGAGAGAGAGAGGGAGAGAGGGAGAGAGAGAGAGACAGAGTTGGCTCAGGCTGCTATAACAGAACACCAAAGACTGGGCAGCTCATAAAACAACAGACATTTACCTCTCACAGTCCTGGAGGCTGGGAAGTCCAAGATCAAGGTACCAGCAGATTCACTGTCGAGTGAAAGCCCACTTCCTGCTATTTTCTGGGTGTGACCTCACATGGCAGAAGGCATGATGGAGCTCTCTGGGGCCCCTTTTACAAGGGCACTAATTCCATTCATGAGGGCTCCACCCTCATGACCTAGTCACCTCCCAAAGACCCACCTCCAAATACCATCACCTTGGGCATTAGAATTTTAAGATGTGAGGGCTTTTCTTTGCCAGGGGTGGGGGGGCCCACAAACATTCAGCCTATAGCATAAGTATACTCACATAATGAAAATTCCATACAGTCATCTAATGTACTGAACCAGACTTACATATAGCAACAAGGACCGATCTCAAAAACTTAATGTCTGGCCAAAAAAAAGTAAGAAAGACAATGAGATTTACGGGCCAATAGTATTTATGGAGATTTTAAAACACATGCAAAATGGCACTCTACCTATTTCAAAGAGTCACTTATATTTAAATAAATGTATAATGTATTGAAAGTGGACTGGGAGGATGTAAATTAAATGCACTAAAGTGGGTAGTATTGGGAGGAGGGAAATAGGAGTGAGGAGGGAAGATGAAAGGGGGAAATAATAAAGGAAATGAAACCAAGCACAGCCTGGCATAGGCCACCGGCAAAGTGGGCCAAGACCTCAGCTGGGTTCTGGGACACGTCAGTACTGGACATGTGTATGAGGACAGTGCTGGGGGCCTTTCTCCACCACAGGAGCGGGGTCTGCAGAGGGACAGAGGAAGTCTGGATCTTACTTGAAGCCAGGTACAAGTTGCAGGACCTTCCTAGACGCCCCCTTCCATCCTTCTCCCCTCCACCAGCCCCAGGCCAGCACCCTCGGCCTTTCCTCGACAATCACAGCTCAGACCCCAGGGCCCCTGCTTCAGCCAAGAGCACCTGCATTCTCCAGCTGCCTCTGAGGCCTCTGCCCTCTGGCCCAGCGACCCAACCCTCTGCCCCTCAGCCAGAGACGCCAACCCAAGTGAGGCGACAGAGGCCGGAAGGTGAGCTAACTTCCAAGACCACAACGGCGGCCCCTGACCTGGGGGACTAGGGCTTCTGGGCTCTGCCCATGCCGCCTCACAGCAAAGCCCCCAAAGAGTCCAGCACACACTGAGGGTGGGTCCTGGACACCTCTGGGGCCACAGAGTCCAAGAAAGATGGCCCAGATAGCACCCTGGTGACAGCAGTCTCAGCTGCTGTCTGAACACTGCTGAGTGTGATTTCTTGGTAACTAGATGTCAGCCTTGATAACTGTAGAGAATAGGAATGACTGTCCTCTACTTCACAGATTCCCAAGGGCGCTTGGACGGGGAGGGATGGACATAGACCCCCTGCAGCAGTAGCAGCAGCAACAAAACGCCAGAACCGGGCTTCCCTGGTGGCGCAGTGGTTGAGAGTCTGCCTGCCGATGCAGGGGACACGGGTTCGTGCCCCGGTCCGGGAAGATCCCACATGCCGCGGAGCAGCTGGGCCCATGAGCCATGGCCGCTGAGCCTGCGCGTCTGGAGCCTGTGCTCCGCAATGGGAGAGGCCACAACAGTGAGAGGCCCACGTACCACACACACACACACAAAAAAACGCAGAACCTTGTGGAAGGGGACACTGTCAAGGGGTGGCATTGGTTTACCATCCCTGTGATTATTAACTTTTTGAGGATGACAGTCTGAACAGTGAGGGTCTTCAGACAGGGGTGAAGTACCTCGCAGGGCACACCTGCTGAGGAAGCGCCCATGAATCCATGACAGAAAGACGGGAATGATGGATGGAAGGGAGGGAGGGAGGGGAAGGATAATAAATGGATGGAAGGAATGATGGATGGAAGGAAGGAAGGAGGAGCGATCACACAGGAGTACAAACAAAGCCAGTCTCAAAGGCACACCCCCTGAGCAAGGCCCTCTGACAACACAGTATGTTTCATGCACGTGTCTGGTTATGAAATAAACCCATTTCATCAAAATACAGAGTGAGCAGAGCACAAGCCCTAGCTGACGGGGTAGGATGAGAGAGGTTGCTGACTAGGACCTCAGCTCCGAGGAGACAGGAATGGACATGGCCGAGGATCGTCGGACTCTCGGCTGTGTTCACAGGAGACAGGAGCAAGGGAAGTCACATTAGAAAGACCATCACCAGGAAAAAGTGAGAGTGGGAGGGAGGGCTGGGTGCCCGGAGCTGGTCGCTTGGCGAGGAAAGGCCAGCACATGGGTGTCCGGTGGCCTCCCCATCGCTCCCCTTTGCCGGTCCCTCCCCATCTCCCTGACCACTTAAAGATCCAAGTGTCAGGGGACTTAGTTCTTGGTCCTCTTCTCTTCTCCCTCCACACTCAATCTTGTCAATTTCATTCAGTTTCAAGACTTTAATGACATCTGTCTATCGAAAATTCCCAGCCTGGATCTCTTTCCTGAACTCATGTATCCAGCTGCGACTCAACACATTTCTGCTTGGATGTCTAATATCTACGGCCGTTAGAGACTGATGCATAACAAGCAGCCCAAAAGAACAATGTCTTGTTTCCCGTGATTCTTTTGGTCAGGAACTTGGGCAGGGCTCATCTGGGTGGTTCTTCCATCCCATGTGATGTCAGCTGGAGTCACTTCCACGGCCACATTCATCTGGGAACTCATTTGGGGCTGGGACGTGGAAGAAGGTCCTTCTCACAGGTCTGGAAGTTGGTGCTGCTTGTCAGCCAGCTGTCTGTGGGCTTCTCCTCCAGGGTCCCTCCCAGCCTCCTTACAGCACAGCAACTGGGTTCCCAGAGAGCAAAAGCAGAAGCTGCTGGGCCTCTTCAACGTGAGGCCAGGAACGGACACAGCCATCATTTCCCCACACTCTACTGATCAAAGCAAGTTACAAGACCGGCCCTAATTCCAGGACGGGGAGGGGGGAGAGAAATGATGGCCAAGTGGCATGGGGGACAGAAGGCAAAGTCTCTTTGGAGACTTTCTACCAGGACAAGCCAGACCCCCTGGATGACATCTACTCCTTCACAAAACCTGATGGCTTCATCCTAAGAATATATCCAGAATCACCGCTTCCCTCCAGCACCACTGCTCCCAGCCTCACCTGAGTCACCAGCGTCTTTATCCTATTTCCTCACCAGCCTCCTGAGTGGTCTCCCTGTTTCTACCCTTGGACTCTCTTCCCAACAGCAGCCAAGTTGATCTTTCTGTACTTTAGGTCGGATAATGTCACTCTTCTGTCCTAACCTTCCTGGGCCTCCCTATTTCTCTCAGAGGGAGCCAGAGCTCTCACAATGGCCCCCAGGGCCCTACACTCTCCGCAGGCCCCACACACACTCTGGCATCACTGCTCAGACTTGGTCTCTGACTACTGTGCCCCTCCCTCACTCCCCTCCAGCCAGCCCGGCCCTTCGTCCGGAGAGCACCCTGCAGTCCACAAGGCATCCTCTTAGCCGGCAGCAGCTACATAATTTGCAGGGCTCAGTGCAGAATGAAAATACAGTCATTGTTCCCAATGGCTAAGGATTTTAAGACAGCAACAGGAGAGCATTAAGGGAAAGGGGTAAAAGGTATTAAACAGTGTAAATCAGAGCCCTTGGCCCTGGGAGCCCGAAAGTCCTGCCAGGACTCAGGGCAGAGCCCAGTAGGACTGGAGACGGGTGGCGGCACAGAGGCCCTAATTAGGGGCTTACACAAAACCTGTGAGTCAGGCCACCGCAAGCCCCAGCCCACGTCAGGACAGACTTAATGGCCTGGGCTGGAGTCGCCACCAACATAAAGTATCTTGTTCCAGCAACTTTTACAAGGTGTTTATGGCCCCAGGACGACATCAGGCTAATACTCGACTTATGGGGCAGCGGCCCGGGCAAAGAGGCGGGTCAGCACGCGGCCCGGGGATGACGGGAACAGGGCCAGGGGAACTGAGGCCCATCCCCCCTCTGCAGGACTGGGGCCCCCACTCTGTTATCTTGCAGCCTCCCTCCCACTCCCCACTCCACTGCTGCTCAGCCCTGCGAGGGACCTTCACCTCCACATGCTGTGGGTGAGACACACAACATCGTAACCAGATTCCTGGGGTCTGGGAAGCCCACCATCACCAGTGTTTAAATGTAGCCCCAGTAAACACAAAAACCCCTGGGGGCAGGGCCTCTGAGTCACTGCCCCCAACAGCATCAAGGTCCCTGGAAATATCTTGGGTTCCCACAGCCCACCCCATTGCTTCAATCAGCCCACATGCTTCACAGCAATTAACCTGATATTCCATTTTTGCTAATCAAAGATGGCCATAACCAGCCTGGATGGGAGAGGACTCTGGGGGAGAATGGATACATGGATATATATATGGCTGTGCACCTGAAACTATCACAACATTGTTAATCGGCTATACTTCAATATAAAATAAAAAGTTAAAGAAAATAAATAAAAGATGGCCATAACAAGGGTCCAGTGTGCAGGAGCTAAGCCCTCACGCTGATGTGATTCCAGCCAAAAGCAGAGCGAATTTGTACCTGGGTTCCTCTGTCTCAAGTAACTGTGGGATTTCCATGCTTTCCTTGTATGTAGCTACCATTTACTGAGAACTTAACCTGTGCAAGGCTCGAGGGAAGGGCTTCACATGAATGGTCTCATTCAGGCCTCACAACATCTTGGGAAGTAAGCCTGTCATCCTCCATCCCATGTCACGGGTAAGGAATCAGGTTCAGAAGAGCCTGAAAACATATACCGGTAAGTGACAGGCCTGGAATTCCAACCCGGATCTGCAGAGGGTAACACTGGAATCCTTCCATCTCCCTGTCCAGGTTCACCCCTCCTGAGAGGCAACCATGGTTGCAACATTGGGAAGGAGCAGCCAACTCCACCTGGCGCAACCAAAGAGAGCTTCCTGGAGGAGGTGATATCCAGGGCTTAGAATGATGAGTAGGGTTTGGCCAACAGAGAGGAACAAAGAGAAGAGCGAACATGTGTAGGGCCCCGAGCACAGCAGGCAAGAACCAGAGGCATCCTGGCACCTCAGCGCACGTGCTTGGAGGGTCTAAGCTTTGAGGTTCTGCCCTGTTGTTATTAGTAATGGCTACCACATAGCCAACACTTATTATTTATAGAAGAATGACTACTTTCCCCAGAAGACTGAGACCCAGGGACATTAAGAAACTCACGGACTTTGTGATCTCAGGTGAATCATGGAGCCAGGTCCACAGCGCAGGTTCCATTTGCAGACAGAATGCACACACTCAGTCTCCACGCAGAGAGCCTGTTTTGACAGGGGCTCACGGGAGCTGACAGGAACAGTGCTGGCATTGCCATGGGGAGACCCTGGTTCCACTCTCAGCTCTGGCACTCACTTCTCAATCCTGGGCAATGACTTCACCTCTGGGCATCTCCATGAAAGGGGGCCCACAACCCCCTCTCCTTCTGCCTCCCAGGGCAGTGGAAGGATTGGAGAAGCCAGGCCATAGAAACGATTTTCCGGCTATGATAGGCCAAATTACAGCCCCAAGGGTCTTCAATCCTATTCCCCAGAATGGTAAATTTGTCCCTTTCCATGGTAAAAGGGACTTTACAGATGCAATTAATTAATAGTCTAGAGATGGGAGATTATCCTGGATTACCCGATGGGCTAAAGGAAATCACAAAGGTCCATGTCAGAGGGAGGCAGGAGGGTCAGAGTCAGAGAAGGAATGACAGGAGCAGAGGTCAGAGTGACAGGCTTTGAAAACAGGGGAAAAAGAGCCACCATCCAAGGGATGCAGGCGGCCTCAAGAAGCTGGAAAGGGCAAGGTAATGGATGCCCCCCTAGAACCTCCAGTAAGGAATCAGCCTGCCGGCACCCAGCTTTTAACACGCTGAGGTCCCCTTCGGTCTTCTGAACTACAAAATTGTAACTTAATACATTTGTGTTGTGTTAAGCCACAGAGTTTGTGGTCATTTGTTACAGCAGCAAGAGGAAACTGATACACCGGATCTCATACCCCACTCACTCGGGAGTGATTCCAGCTTGGACTCCGCACCCAGAAAATTTTACACAAGTGTCTCCTTCGATCAGAAAATAATGATTCCAACTGCTGTTCCTTGAGTTAGAAAACAGGCTTCAGATAATTCCATTCTACTTCCCATGGAGAGTTAAAATAAAAAATCTTTTAAAGGAGCTGAAAGATATATAATTACATTAAACAGCACCAGTGTCTTCCTACTGCCCCCAAATGAAATACATTTTCTTCTCCAAGGGTGATTCTAAGGTATTTTCTGACAAAACCAGACCTGTTTGGATGGTGTCCGCTGCCTGTCACCAAGTAAGCTCCTCTGCCTGTGGATACCACAGCCCATCAGAGCCAGGCTGAAATAACAGTGCTGAGAAAAGGCACATTTCTGACCAAGCAGAGGCCCTGGCAGAGTTGGAGGGGTGGAGGCTTTAGGCAGGGAGATTTCCAAGAGCTATAAATATAACAAGTCGACTTTGTGGGCAGGGGGATATGGCCACAATTTATTAATAAGCCTAATGAAAATGCATGGGAGTGGGGGGAAGGCAGAGCCACAGAGATGCTGCCCCAACTCCCACACAATACAAAACAGAGTCGGTGGATGGTCCTGGACCGGGGTGGGCATCAGTCCTTCGCTGTGGAGTCTGCCCTCCTCCACCCTGGCCCAAGCAGAGATGGCCTGGGTCAGCAGAGCCCAGACAGTTCTGACTGCATCCTGCCGCCCACCAACCCTACCATGGAAGAGAGGCCAAAAACAGGAGGACCAGAGACAGACCAGAGGAGCAGAGCTTCTAGTCTCTGCCGGGAGCCAAGGAGAGTTGCTGCCCGTCTCTGGGTCTCAGATTCCCCAGCCAGAGCCGGAGCTGGCTGGACTAGAGGACCCAGTCTGAGGGCCCCGTCCTCCTCTCCAGGTCCTCAGGCTCAAGTCTGGCTCCATCTTCAGCTTCACTCTCCCACTGCCTTCCCAGATGTGGCCCAGCTCCAGCCAGAGCATCTGCCAAGTTCTAAAAAAAGAAGCTCCTTTCCCATCGCTCCCCCATCTCCCAGAGGTCTCCTTCAACTTGACCTCATTTCTTGATATTAGGGCCAATGGATCATTTCATCTTAACTCTCTCCTTCCCTGAGCTTAGCTCCCCTTTCTCTTTTCTTTTCAGATCTCTACCCTCCATCTTGGTTTAGGACCCCAAAGACAGCCCAGAGAGAAGGACTTGGAGGCAGGTGGTTTACTTTGGAGGTGGTCCCAGGAAGCACGGGGAAGATATGGGGAAAGCCAGAGTGCTATGGGTTGAATTATGTCCCCCAAAACAATATGTTGAAGTTCTAATCCCTGGTATCTATAAATGTGACCTTATTTGGAAATGGGATATTTGTACTGAAGGGAAAAGGTCTTTACATGTAATTTAGTTGTAAGTTAAGAGGAGGACACACTGCAATAAGATGTGCCCTTAATCCCCCATGACTGGAGTCCTTAGAAGGAGAAGAGATGCAGAGACACATATAGAAAGAAGAGTACCATGGGAAGGCACAGACACACAGACGGAGGACAGCCACGTGAAGACAGAGGCAGAGATTACAATGACGCAGCTGGAGGCCAAGGAGCACCAAGCATTCCCAGCAGCCGCCAGGAACCAGAAAAGCAAGCTTGCCTGACACCTTGAATTTGGACTTCTGCCCACCAGAACTGTGGGAAAATAAGTTTCTGTTGTCCTAAGCCACCCAGTGTGTGATAGCTTGTTACAGTACCCATAGGAGACCAAATATATATATAGCATATATATATAACACATACATATTTATATAATTCTTTTTGGCCACTCAGCATCTCTGTATGCCCCTTCCTGGCTTAGAAAATGGAAAGTGAGACCCCAACCTTTCTCCCCCTACTGGTTATCCCATGTGATATTACAGACTTGTGAACCTGGCTATAAAGCTTTGTTGGTTTGTTTGTTTGTTTTTATTCCCCGTGCTCCAGCCCCCACCCACTCTTGAGGGTTTGGAGGTGGGTGTCTTTCCCAGCCCCCCAAACCCCTGCAGGCGTTCTTCACAGAGGCTACACCTGAGTTTTCTCTCAAGCACAAAGCCCCTAGAGACCGACCTGGAAGCCTGTGGCTCTGCCCCCCTCTCTGGGAAGAATGTGGCTCCGCCCCCCATGGTTGTGGCTCCACCCCCCATGGCTGTGGCTCCGCCCCCTCTCTGGGAAGACTGTGTCTCTGTCCCTCTCTCTGGGGTGGCTCTGGCTCTCCTGGGACAGAGAAGGGGCTCCCTGCCAGGCTGTGTGCTTATCTCAGAGGGCCTGGCAGCTGGCACCAAGTAGCACCCCAATGCTGTGCCCTCTTCTGAGGTGAAGACCACACGTGGGGGGCACCCTCTAGTCTTTGGGGCCTCCCCCGCCGACTGCCTTTCCTTTCTGAGCTCTTCTCTCCCTGTGCTTCCTCCCCAGCACCACCCTCCTCCCTTTTCCTGAGTCTGATGAGTGTTCATGGCGGATGGCCCAAGGCCCAGCTCTGGCTCTGGGAGCTGGCAGCTCTGAGGAAATGGAGAAGGTGGGTGGGTAAGAAGATAGTGCTGGAGAGCACCCTACCTCTCCGGCTTCTTTCCTGAAGAGGCTGGAGACTCCCAGCCAGAGAAGGAGAACATCCTCGCCGGCAGACTATGGGCCCCTCGCAGCCAGTGCTGAGTGGGCGTCGGGCAGGCGTGACGTTGGCCTGGTAGTTTCCCAGGTCTCTGCTTCTACACCTTTAAAGTGAACACAAGAATTATATGATAAATACAAATATATGATTTATTATCATAAGATTACATGATTATCATATAAGTACATATCATATACGTATATATTATATGTATATGATAGGGATTTATTGTTGCCCAGTTGTGGGAGCTGATTAAACCGTCTCTGGGAAGCTCTCCCTTCTACATCTGGTGCCACAGTCTGAAGTCGGCCATCAAGAAGGGAAGGTGGGGGCTTCCTTGGTGGCGCAGTGGTTGAGAATCTGCCTGCTAATGCAGGGGACACGGGTTCGAGCCCTGGTCTGGGAAGATCCCACATGCTGCAGAGCAACTAGGCCCGTGAGCCACAACTACTGAGCCTGCGCGTCTGGAACCTGTGCTCCGCAACAAGAGAGGCCGCGATAATGAGAGGCCCGCGCACCACGATGAAGAGTGGCCCCCGCTCGCCGCAACTAGAGAAAGCCCTCGCACAGAAACGAAGACCCAACACAGCAAAAATAAATAAATTAATAAAATGGGTTAGTCTTACGTTGTACATAATCACTGAGAGGAAATACCAGCCATGTTACAGGAACCCCAAGTTTGAGTAGATCATGGCAGTCATTTAAAAAAAAAAAAAAAAAAAGAAGGGAAGGTGGATGTGAGGTGGGGAAGGTCAAGGAAAACAGAATGAGCGGAGCCCACGGGATGGACTAGAACACGCTTGGATGATGGGGGTGTCCTGCACTCTGGTGCCATTCATCACAGAGCTAAACACACCCCGGGCCCAGAAGCTGCGGAGGCTGAAGGAGGAGAGCTGGCAGCCCCTGCCAGCCAGGTGAGCCTGGAGGTGAGCAACGAAGTTTGCGAGCTGCCAGGGTGCCTTGTGCTCCAGTCTCCCAGATGGAAAGGAATACGGCTGCTACTTCATTTCCGCCTTCAAAATCTCATGCAAAGCATCGCTTGCGGCCCACATGAACCTGGAACTATGTAGGGAAGGCAATTCTAGCTAACGCATCCAACCCACACAGATGTCCACTACCCCTGGAGACCTCAGGTCACCTGGGACACTGTGGCACTGCCCTAATGGACAAGAGTGACCAGAAGTGGGCCACAGGGACACTCTGCCCCAGGGTGGAGGCTAGCTCTCCAGGCTACATACCCCCTTTCCTCAAGATAGGTTTTCTTTAGAGACATAATGAACCTACCCCAAGCCTAGAACCATATTAGGGCTACACTGAGCCCCCCAACAGTTCTCCCCAACTTGTAATCTTGGGCATCTGGGATTGGGAACTTGGTGTCCAGCCTCCTCCCAGAGGTCCCTGTCTCCCTTTACGCCTCCTCTCCGGGAGGCTCAAGATTCATGCCCCAATGAACATTTTGGTACATGACTCTTCTTGAATTATGGTTTTCTCAGGGTATATGCCCAGTAGTGGGATTGCTGGGTCATATGGTAGTTCTATTTTCAGTTTTTTAAGGAACCTCCATACTGTTCTCCACAGTGGCTGTATCAATCTACATTCCCACCAACAGTGCAAGAGTATTCCCTTTTCTCCGCACCGTCTCCAGCATTTATTGTTTGTAGATTTTTTGATGATGGCCATTCTGACCGGTGTGAGATGATATCTCATTGTAGTTTTGATTTGCATTTCTCTAATGTTCATTGCAGCTCTATTTACAATAGCCAGGACATGGAAGCAACCTAAGTGTCCATCATCAGATGAATGGATAAAGAAGATGTGGCACATATATACAATGGAACATTACTCAGCCGTAAAAAGAAACGAAATTGAGATTTTTGTAGTGAGGTGGATGGACCTAGAGTTCGTCATACAGAGTGAAGTAAGTCAGAAACAGAAAAACAAATACCATATGCTAACACATATATATGGAATCTAAGAGAAAAAAAGAAAAAGGTCATGAAGAACCTAGGGGTAAGAGGGGAATAAAGACACAGACCTACTAGAGAATGGACTTGAGGATATGGGGAGGGGGAAGGGTGAGCTGGGACAAAGTGAGAGAGTGGCATGGACATATATACACTACCAAACGTAAAATAGATAGAGAGTGGGAAGCAGCCACATAGCACACGGAGATCAGCTCGGTGCTTTGTGACCACCTAGAGGGGTGGGATAGGGAGGGTGGGAGGGAGGGAGACGCAAGAGGGAAGAGATATGGGAACATATGTATATGTATAACTGATTCACTTTGTTATAAAGCAGAAACTAACACACCATTGTAAAGCAATTATACTGCAATAAAGATGTTAAAAAATAAAAAAAAGACTCATGCCCCAGCTAGGTGCCAGCCTGCTCTACATCTGCGTAACTAAGGGAGACCATGGGTGGGACTCTTCAGGTGAGCACAGCAAATGAACTTCTGCCTTCCCAGATGCCGTGTTACCTACGGCGTTGCAGTTTTGGGAAGAAGAGTTACGTGAGTGTGTAGACAGAAAACCTATAAGGAAAGGTGCCAACACGTCATCAGGAGCTTCTCTGAGAGGTGGGAGTATGGATGATTCTTCCGCCCTCCTGGGGTGTTTTTTCTTTTTTCCTATATTGTTTTTCAGTGAGCATATATGACCTTTATAATAAAAAAGAACAAATATAACGTAGTCAGGTTTTCCCTCCCTCGTCCACTCAGAGGAGATCCACTTACTTAACAGGTGAAACCGCCAGGGAGAGCTCGGGGCAGAGCTGAGCCGCACGCATGCATGCCACCTGCCAGGCATCGCAGAAACATTCCATGGCCGAGCAAGGCCACTTAGCCTTTCAGACACCGATGGTGTAGCTGAAGCATGAAACTAACCAGGTTTAGTCATCCGTCTCTGGTCTCCTCGACAGTTTGCCAACTGTCAGCAGAAATCACAGGGTAGGAAGCTGGCGGCAGACCTGTATCCTAACGCAGGCGAGATTCGCCAAGGGGCAAGGAGAGAGGGACTTGCCCCCTTTAAGTATCAAACATCCCAGGTGCTGCGTGTGTAATCAGCTCCCTGGCCACTCCAAGGGTGGTAGGAGTCCTAGCCCAACACAAAGACTGTCTCAAAGGAAAGAAAGCTGATGAGAAAGCCTTGCAGAAAGCGACGGGCTCTCCCAAGGAGCCAGATACTCAGTCAAAAGCATCACTGGTTCGATGCAGCTTCTCTCCCGGTCCCTTCAATTCCAAATCACCACCTGGGAGAGCAGTGCTGGACCACCTCACTTCATGGATACGGAGCCACATGGGAACGTGCACCCGACGGTTGGGGACCAAACTTGGTTTCCTATAGCTCAGAGCATGTGCTCAACTCTAAGGGCCAGAGAAGCGGCAGGTACCCAGGAAGGCTGATGATTTAGTATCTTCTGATTGGTACTCTTGATATATGTGTTCACATCTATTTGTTGAGTGCAGGGAAGGAACCAACACTTCGTATGCTGTGTGCAGAATAGAGACGTCATCGCATGTGACTTTCCAACCGAGACACTGCCTTGGAGGGAGCTGAAAGGCTGCTCACTTCTCTCTGACTCCCAAACCCAAGTTTACATTTTGCCAGTTAGGTTTATTTTCTGGGACACTGTTGTGCCCTCTAGATGCGTGGCCTGGGCAGTTGTCAGCTGGTGTGCCCTGTAATCAGCTCTGCCTGCTCTGTGGCCAAGAGGAAGCACCCACATCCCACCAGCAAACCTATGGGCCTGACCCCCTTTCCTTCACCAAGCACACTCCTGCCCAGGATACAGGGCCCCATTTAAATGCCACCTTCTTCCATGCACCTGCCCCAGTGCCCCAGCTGCTCCAGTCTCCTCTCCTGATGTCACAGCTCCTCTATGCTCCTTCCCTCTATGCTCCTCTATGCCCCAGCTGCTCCAGTCTCCTCTGATGCCCCAGCTGCTCTTCCGTCCTGACTTGCATGAGTTTTTTATTTTTTGGCCACACCATGCAGCATGCGGGATCCTAGTTCCCCGATCAGAGATCGAACCTGCGCCCCCCTGCATTGCAAGCACGGAGTCCCAACCACTGGACCACCAGGGAAGTCCCCTGACTTGCATGAATTTTATTGTTTTGGCCTCTCCCTCCCCATGACCGTGAGATGCCATCTGTCTTCTCTTAGTCCTTGCCCGCTAGCCCCTGGCACTGCTCCTGGCACTGTAAGCACCCTACAAACTCTGGTTGAAAGTGAAATTGTTGATCAATTTCTTAAATTAGTCCAACTCAAGCTTTTCTTGGCAGTTGTCCGTAAATTGATTCAAGGTGCCCGGCTGGGGCGGCGGCAGGTGTGCAGAGGAAATCAAGGGATCCAGCCTCTCCCCTTCCTCTAAAAACCTTCCAGACTCTGATTCTTCTGTTCTTCCTTCACACGTGTACATGCTTGGGGGAGCAGACTTCCGAGCCTGGATAAACATGCATTTGCTTGTGAACATCCATGTTGTAAGCACAATAAATCACTAGAAACGAGAGACGCCTCTCGCGGTGGAGGGCGGGAACTGCTTCATCAAGCACTATCGGAAAGTCAGCGCCACCCATACCGCCACCCGTCAGAGCCCACAGGGAACTCAAAGCTCTTTCTACTCTTTCTACTACTCTTTCTCTCTTTCATTGATGCACTGCATTCATTAGGGATTAGGGCTGTGATGAATGCAGATTGGAGAGACCTAAAAATACTGCTGGTCACACGGCCAGCGGTGTCAGAGCAGGACAGGCACCCAAGGGTGAAGATCAGCTCCACCTGAGGTCAGAACTGCAGGCAGCAACACATGCCCCACCCTCCCAGCAACCCCCAAGCCTGTCACTCTCTCTGTGTCCTTCAAAGAACCAGAAGCCTAATCCGCTGTCTACCCCTGCTGGGCACCTCTAAGCAGAACAGATAAACGGTGCAAAGCTAAGGGGAGTGTCCTGGCCCCTGGGGGGTGCTTTCTGTGGTACCCGGCTCAGCATCCCCTGCCCCGCTCACAGTAGGTACTCAATAAAGTCTGCCGAATTATGGATTCTAAACTCCCAGTGCTGGCAGTGGGTCAGCAACAGAACACATAATCACAACCGCATGGTCTGATTCAGTCCCAGGAAAAGAAATGTGTCAGCAGCTGTCGGGCATGAAATCATTCATTATTCAGTGGGTGGACGATGCTTCTCTGCATCTCATCACTGACCAAAACTTCTGGGTCTGATCATCGAAACTTTGTTCCAAGGGATCTCAACCCAGCCGCGGCATCAGAGGCACCTGGAAGTCTGTTACAAAGATGCATGCGGTGGACCCACCCAGACTGGGTACGGGTGCTGTAAAGGCTCCTCCCATGTGTCTCGAGAAGACTCCAAAGACAGAGGACCACTGGGTTCGCAGAAGGGCTGTGGGGTGGGGGTGAGGGGACACTCCCCCAGTTGCCACTGGAATCTTCTGGAGTTGATGCTGGGCACTTCATAGAATCTCTTTTCAGAATCTCAGCTTCCTCATCTCTAAAACAGATGTAATAAAACCCTGTGCCCCTCTAACCACATAGGCCCACCAAGGTACAGGGACCCACTCTGCTGACCTTATAAAGCAGCTACCTGCTAGAATATTGTTTATGTTAACAAGCATGGCTTTGCTCCATGACACTCAGATTTGAGAAACATCTCATTTGATAATTTTTCTACATAAAATTAAACCTAGATGGGGCCCGTGACGAACCCAGACCTGGCCACCTAGCCTGCCCAGCCCAGGGCAGACCTGGCTGAGTGCCACAGTCCCGACTCAGGTACGTCCCATGAACAGCTGAGTTAGCTGGACGCTGCAATCCCAGCCCACACCTCGCGCACGCAGCAAGGCCCCTCTAGCCGGCCCGTGGTATCGCTGGCCGTCACCTTGCGACCCTGCGATCCTGATAAGGGACAGACACAGTTCAAGGTGTTTGGGCTTTGGAAAACCTCCCTTACTTTTCCTCTCCCAAACCTCAGCCCCCAGCACCTGGTCTCTGGGCTAGATTGCTCCCCACTTGACAGTAAAACATTGCCACTCAGCATTCAAACTCAGGAGGGCTGGGGTTTTTTCCAACACCTCACTCACCAGGGTTGAACAGACCCCCAAAATTAGTAGCACTGGGCCCTCCTTCTGCCCCCCAAAGACTCAGCTGTGCATGAACCCAGGGCCACAGCAGAGAGGCCCTGTCCTTGGTCCGCTGTGGACCACTCACCCCCACTGTACCTTTGCTACATTGACCATGAGCTTGGCCACGGGGCCTATAGCTGCTGCTCCTGGTATCCAGCCCCCTGCCCACCGCTAACATCCATGCAGCCACTCTCCCATCTGGGGGGGCATCAGGGCACCAGTGTCTGTCAATCCCAGAAACCAAACCCCAGCCCTTCCCCCAAAGCACGCAAGGCCTCCCTCCCCAATGCCCACAAAGCCTCCCCCTCCGTAGACCCAAAGAAAGGCTGAGGGGGCCTGTCTTTAGGGTGGCCCTGGAAATACAAAGGAACTGTTCATCTGCCTCCTGGCCCAAGGAAGCCAACTCGGGACACAGAGCCGAAAAGAGGGGCCGACAGAGCGGAAACCAACCTTTTCATTATTTACAGTCTCCCGTAGCAGCTTTATATCCCAGCAGAGCCACTGCCGTATCAGCACCCGTGTCAGTCAGATAAAGCACAGCTCACGTTTCAAGCTTGGGCCGGCAGGAGCGGGGGTGGGGAGAGGATGCCTTGAGCCGATGCACCGCTTAAAAACTTCACTCTCCCTCTTCCTTGTGTGTTTACTTCGTCCAGACTTCCACTTCTATGGTGGACACCCACCCATGGGTCACACCCTTGTCTAAATGCCCGAGTACAGACAGAACCTGCAATTTGCTTCTGGTCAGTAGAATTGCCACAGGTATGAGCTAGTCACTCAGCCGCTTCACCTGATTACATCACGTTGTAGGAGACGCCGTCTTAGCAGACTGGAGAGGGATACCCTCCTCTGGCCTTGAGGAAGTGGGCCGCCAGACTGTGTGAGGGGCCGTGTGGGTGCTGCGTGGCAAGGTACTGCAGGCCTCCAGGAGCCAAGAGCAGCCCCCGGCCCACTGTCGGCAAGAAAGCAAGACCTCAGTCCTACAACCAGCAGGAGCTGAATTCTGCCAACAACCCCATTTTCTTGGAGGAGGCCCCCCCACTCCCAGGTCTTGAAAGGAACACAGCCCAGGTGACACCTGATCTACAGCCTGGGATACCCTGAGCAGAGGACCCAGCTAAGCCCTCCCAGACTCCAGACCCACAGAAATTGTGAGATAATCAATGCATGTGTTTTAATCTGCTAATTTTGTAGCAATTTGTTACTTGGCAATAGAAAACAAATTCAATCCTTTCCTATTTTGTCATGTTGAGTGGAGTATGTCAGGTAGCACATGAGGGTCTGGGTGTAAAAGGGAGCAGACACAAACCAGGACCCTTTTCTCTAATTCCCAACTCCAGAAAGTTGAAAGTTCAAAGATCTGGGTTCAAGTTCAGCTCCTGCTGCTAAGCTGTTGCGTGTCCTTGAGCAAGTGTCAGCTGCCTGGTGCTCTTTAGGGTCTTCTAGCTCTGAAACCCGAAGACTCTAGTTTCAAGAGTAAGATCTTAGGGTTAAGGAGGTCACAGTTACTTCCAGATTCTCTCATCTTCAATTCCATCCACCCACAGAGCCTTCATTCAAAACCAGAGCACAGGGACTTCCCTGGTGGTGCAGTGGGTAAGACTCCGCAGTCCCAATGCAGGAGGCCCGGGTTCGATTCCTGATCAGGGAACTAGATCCCGCATGCCACAACTAAGAAGCCCGCATGCCGCAACTAAAGATCCCGAGTGCCACAACTAAGACCCGGCACAGCCAAAATAAATAAATAAATATTTTTAAAAAGAAAGAAAGAAACCAGAGCAGAGGGTAGGGGGACAAATGCAGAAGTCAGCTTCCCCAAAGACTCAGACACCTGGGGAGCTTTCCTGGGTTCCATCCAGCCTCCCAGCCCCCACTCAAGTTCCCTCTCCTGCCTCAAGCTGGAATGGAAAACCCATCAGGCCTCAAGAGATGGCCTAAGAAACAGCAACCCGTTTTTCAATCCAAATTGTGAAATGCTCTGGGAACAATCTGCTAGCTAAGCAAACCTTTCCCATTTTTTTCCTGTCTGAGCACATTGTTCTGAGCCTGGAGAGAGGACAATGGAAATCGCAGCTCTCCTTCACTCCCATCAAGGAATAATTCACACAGGAATTCACTGAGCCCATGGCTTCTGGGCAGGGCTCTGCCCAGGAGGATGAGAAGCCTATGGCAGGGACGTCCCCAAGACTCCCTGGCTGACCCCATCAGCAACGCGGCAGGGAGGGGTGGAGGCTTGGGGTGCAGCTGTGCTGCCAGGGCCGCCCCAGCTATCTGAGCCAGGAGCCCCATCCACAGTCCATCCATCACTGCCCCACACCCGGCCACTGAGCCACCCATGCCACGGACCCGAGGGTATGGCAGGGAGCCACCCAGGACTCCTCGGCCCTGTTTGATCCACTCATACTCTTACCTCTGGCGGGACTACCATGCCCCTGCTCACACCCCACTCAGTCCCGCCCTTGGGATCCATTAACCGCACTCCTAACAAGCCCTGAACGAGTGCCCTTGGCATAGAGGGTGGGCACAAAGCCAGGTGACCCCGAATGACCTGCCAGAGGCCCACCAAGAGTCATTCAGGTCATTTTTAAGCAAACAGGTTGGTGCTGTGACAGGAACAGCAGCATCTCCAGAAGGGTTAGAGATGACTCTGGGCTGCCACCCCTGCCACCTGGGACAACAGAAGTGGGCATGGGTGTGTGGGTGGGCATCCCCCAAGAGAGGTGGGCCCCTTTCCCAGGAAGCCCAGGACCCTCCCTGGGCCTGTCTTCATGCTGTCCATCAGCACTTGCAGGGGATTCTCCCTTGCCTCCCCTATCCAGAGCCCTGGGTGGCCCTGAAGTGCGTCCCACGTGCAGTGAGGCCACATGGAGTGGTAACCAAGAGGTTATCGGGATTGTGGCTCCCGACCAGGCTGCACCCTGAAATCAACATCACGTGCCCAGGCTCCATCCACCCCCAGAAGGCAGAATCACAGGGAGAGGCCCAGCCCCAGCACAGTGTCACCTTGGGCAAGTCGTTATGCTCCTGGAGCCTCAGTTTTCTCATCTGCGGAGTGGGGATAATACAGCACCATTCTGCTATGAGATGAAATGACAGAATCTGGTGCTTCCCAACCGCTCTCGACAGAGCACACGGAGAACGTGGAAATACTCGCACAGCCCACTGAGTAAAGGAACAAGGCTGCTTGCAGGATTCCTCCTGACCCTGAGCCTCACCAGCCACCCTAGAGCTGAAAGAGCCCCCACCTCACAGACAGCAGGATGCTGAGGGGCAGCGTGCCGGAGGCCTGATCCCCGACAAGCACCAGACAGGGGTCTGCTGTGTGTAGCCCCCACCCAGTGCAGGATTTTCTCGTCTCACCAGGGCGGTCTGGGACAGGGCTGGCCCGTCACCATTTTTTAACCAGCGCCTTGCACAGTTCTGCAGCAGTGGGTGTGCAGGGCCAGGTTTGGACTTTCTGTTTAGCTGATCAGAGCCAGCAGGCTCTTCCCCAATGGGGTCACTCACTCCCCCACCCATCCCACCCTTCCCTGCAGCCCACCCACTGCTAGGGTCCTCCCCACCTAATTAGCAGGCAAATCCCGTTCTGGGAGAACTGAATGGGTCCCTTCTGCTCCCCGGGCATCCCTCACAGTGTCCCTTTGTGGCCGGCCATCCTCCTGACCAGGCCAAACTGGGTCCTCAGCTGTTCACTCTCCATGCAATTTTGATTCCGCCTCCTGGCTCCCACTGTCAAAGCCGTGATGGGGCAGTGTGTGGCCTCCCGTGGGGCCGCAGTGTCCTCTGGGAAAGCGGCTGCCCACGGGGGACGCCTGGTGACACACACGGACCTTGGGCTGGCTGGCTGCAGGGCCGTCAGGAGCCACGACTCCACGCTCTGGAGTTGAGAAGCGCAAACAGCCCAGGCCTGGGAGACGGAGTTCCGACCAGTGGGGCCGGGCACAGCTCCTGCCGCCAAGCGCTCCCCACGCCCCCCTCTGCAACCCAGGGATGCAGAGCCCCCCTCCTTGAGGCAGCCCAAAGAAGGCTCCACTGAGGCGCACATTCCTCCAGATGGGGCACAGTCCCTCCCCACCTCAGCAGAGAGCCGTGGTTATAATAAAGGGCAAGCTGGCGGAGCCCCTCCAGAGAGGGCCAGGCTGTGGCAGGGTGGGGCCGGGCTGGGCGAAGCAGCAGGAACAGGCAGGGGCATGGGAGCCAGGGGAGGAAGCTACCACCCCCAGCCCTGGCCTCTAGTACTGGCTGAACCCAGACCCACCTGAGCTCCGCTTACCCAACCAGCCCCAGTCTCTCAGGCTGGAGAACTCAGGGCCACTGTGGTCATGAGGGCGGGGTCTGGAGTTTCAGTTACTTCCACAGCTCGGATGGGGCTGTCTGGGCACCAGGCTCCATGGGGGTGAAGCCTCACCTCCCACCTGAAGACTCTACAAGCTGTCTGGCGTCCCTCGGACTCGGCCTGTGAACTACCAACTTTGCAGGGTTGCTATAGGGATTAATGAACTAAAGCATGAACTGGTCCTCAACTGGGAAGGAAGGATATGATGGCTATCACTATTCACTCATCAAGCTAAGACCCGTGGGAAGAGGCAGGCACCAGACAAGCGAACCAAGGTCAGACCCCAGGCCTTGTGCAAGTGAACTCAGGGTTAGGACCCGACCCCCAGGGCTGTCCAAGTCCAGGGGTGTCCTCACCTCCTGGGAGCAGTGACACCTAAGTGAAATATCAACTCAGGGTCCTGCCCAATGCTCCCCACGGAAACCACTAGAATCCCTCACTCTCCACAGAGCCTTGCAGGTTAATGAGTCTGGGGTGGGTACCGCCCACAGCCCACTACCCTGGCACCTCCCTTCCCAGTGCTGGGGCCGATGGGGTCCACAACCAGACCCCAGGAGAAGTGTTCCCAGGGGGGTTCCTTGCGCCACCCAGACCTACAGCAACCATCTGTCAGAGCAGAGCCCTGGGCACCAGGACGTTTATGAGGTCTCAGGTAACGCCAGCACCCTCTGGAGTTTGCGAACTCCCAGAGGACAAGGTCAGGGGGCAGAGGAGGAGACAGGCAGGACCAAGGACCCAACACTGCCCCACCAGCACCCTGCTCCCGATTCCTAAATGAGGACACCGAGACTGCAGAGGTTGCAGAACTGGACGAAGGACGCAGGAGCAAGGAGGGGTGGGCCACTCCTTTCCACCTCCCACCTCCCACCAAGGAAGACTTCAGTTGAGTCCAGCTCTGGGCCCAGGCACTGGCCATGCCCCTGGCACTCACACAACCCAGGGCTGCCAGACCTCGCTGGCGGGCAGGACTGTCAGTATCTCAGTGCCCAGGTGCCAGTGTCATCCAGCCACAGCCAGGTGAGCACCGGGCCCCACATCCTCACACTCGTTGCACAACTGCCCTCCCCCAACCAGGGCGACTACTACTAACCCCGCCTCTTCTCCCCCCTCTCCCCCTCCTTCCACTCCTCTCCCCGCCCTCCAGTCCAAAGCCCCTGTCCTTGCAGGACCTCAAGCTGCAAATCCCTCGGAGGCCACGGCAGCCGTCCAAGGAGCTTCCAAGAGGTCCCGGGAGGCCCTTCCCACGGGGTCAGAGCGCCCCCTGCCCCCTGCCGGGTGGACTCACAGGCGACCATCACTTGTCAGGTTGGCCACGAGACTCTTTAAAACTCACCATCCCGGAGCCGTGGTTGATTCTCCCGCTGCCCTGCACAGTGAACTGAAAGGGGCTCCAGAGGCGGGCAGCGGACGGCGCCTGGGCTCTCAGAGGGTGCAAGCGATACACAGACCCCCTTGTAGGCGACAGAGGTCGAACCGGGGCCCCACGCAGCAGCGCCCGTCTCTGCGGGGAGTGGCCGTGGGAGATCTGTGTCTACAGTTCTGATTTTCCTACCAGGAGCCCATTTAATAATGAAACAACTTTTGCAAAAGTACACTGCATTCGGCGCGCGGTTGCGAGGCTCGGGACCAGGCCCCGCCCCGCCGCGCCTCGGCCGTCAGAGCCCCCCGGCCCCTGCGCACGCGCGGCGCCCCGCTCGTGCGGGACCAAAGCTTTTCGGACAGCGACACCTGCCGTCCTGAGGCGCCCTGCTCCTGCGAGCGGCTGCCGCCAAACCCGACTCCTAGTTACTCCTGGTTATGCTGAGTTGCCCTGGAGGGGCTCGATCTTGGAAGCGAGGGGACGGCTCTCTCCTCCACCCAGAGCCTGAAGCCCCTTGTCCGCGACCAAGGAACTGACTTTGGGGGAAACTAAGTCACTAGAGGATATAGGGAATGCACAAAACTAGGTGGCTGTCTTGGGCCGTCCCCGTTTGAAATCTAATTCCTGGGGTCACAGACCCCGGCTCCACTGTGGGTTCACAAGGCGTGCTGAGGGACCACCTGAATCGTGTGCTCAATGGCTGGGGGTTCAGGCCAGCAGGATCAGTCCCAGGGCCCACCTCCAGACACCAACTCAGCCAGGACCACTCTTTAAGAAATATTGCCTTAATTTGACCCCCTCATTTCATAAAGGACAGACAGGCAGTGACTTGCCTAAGATCACACAGCTCCTCAGAGGGAAGTGCAAAACGGAAGCTCTGGCAGCATGTCTACCACTCCACCTCCACCCCACAGTTAGAGAAACCAGGAGGCTGTCACCAGGTTCAGTCCCAGCTCTGCTACCGCTGTGTGGACTGTAGCAAGTCCCTTCCCCTCTCCAAGTCTCCCAGGTCTGTGTTCTAGCATGAAATGATGGGCAGTGGCCGTCCCCTCCATGATTCTAGAATTCCTGGAGCAGAGGCAGACCATCACCCAGGTTTGAGCTCCTAGGTCACCATGTGAGGTGCTGCAGCTTTGTGTGCTCTTTGCGTATGTATTTTTAAATTACTCCCAGGAGTAATTACTTCCAGATCATTAATAAGTACATGGCTCCGCCCTCGGGAACCACCAAATTTAAGTGCTTTGTGATAAAAAGGAAGGCAGAAGAAATTCAGGACTGGCAGAACTTAGTAGCATCCTCCACTTTCTATCTCAGAGAGGAATATGCACCCCGATGGCCTGGGGGGAAGGCCACCAAGATCAGAAGGAGCGCAGGCCCTCCACGGCCCATGTATGCAGGAGCCAGAGTCATCAACAGTCCGGGGGAACAGGATGCTCTGAGCCAGGTTCTGCCTTACTCCCATTTATCTTTAGCTACCATCTGCTCTGCACTTAAGTATTGTGGTACAAATTATAAAAACCGTATTAGCTCAGATATTTCATTAACGACTTGAGGGACTGGACCAATGCATAGAGGGAGAAATCTCATTTCCAAGGCAATCAAAACAAAGGCTGGGGAGCTAATAAACTCCTCTAAGCTATTGTAGTCCTGAAGTAGATTTTAAGAGTTTTTCCTAAAAGGACTAAGCTTCTTTTGTGTATCTATTATTCATTTGAACGGCTCCTGCCTGTACTTTTCAGAATCCATCCCCCAAGTTAGAAACAAACTGAAATGCTTTTACACACACCTAGGGCCCCTCAGCCATGCCCCTGAGCCCAGTGGAGGAGCTGTCCCCTGTGCCCCCAGCCGCTGGAGCACCTGGACTACCTCTTGCCTCCCTGCAGAAGCCTGGTCCAGCCCACCCAGGACTCCAGGGCTCCACCGCTTACTATTCCAATGACACAAGACAAGTTTGTCTCTCTAAGCCTTGGTTTCCTCGTCCGTAAAATAATGGGGATATTAGTACCTGTGATGAAACCTAACACATTTGGAATAGCACCTAGCACATACTGTTTAATGCTATTTCTTGGAACCACTGCCTCTCCTCTGGGGCTAGCCACGTAGTACATAATATTTTTCAAATAAATGTACTCGTAATAGGGAAGAACAAATCTGACCCCATGCTGCATCTATTTCTTTAAATTTTGCATTCTATTGCTTTTGCTACAAGTGAAGAATGTTACCTATATCCTGAGATAGACAGGCTAGCTCACTGTCAAGGCTCTGACCTTTAAAAGTATGTAACGCTTTCAATCACATAGAGATAAAAAGTTGCAGAATGGAGAATGACGTTTTTCTTGTTAGAGGTTTACAGGAACATCGTGACCTGACCTACATGGACAGCTGCAAGAACAAAGGATTCCGACACCAAGAAGTTTGCAGCAACCAGCCACACCCCCTCCCCTTCTAGTATAAAAGAAGCCTGAACTCTAGCTTCTTTTATACTGAAAGGGAAGGGGTGTGGTGAGATGCTTCTTTGGGACGCTAGTCCGCAATCTTCTCTGTCTGCTGGCTTTCCAAATAAAGTCGCTATTCCTTGCCCCATCAATTCCTCTCTCCATTTATTGGCCTGTTGTGCAGCGAGCAACACGAGCTTGGACTCGGTAACATACTGACTAAAAAGCCCCATGAGGTCAAGGACCACGTCCGTCTCTTTCAACAGTAGACCCTAGTGCAAGCCCAGTGCATGGAATGGTAGGTTTAGTGAATGACACACTGCTTTGCAGTCAATATCCACTTGTGCGTCCACATTCAATGTCCACTTTGCAAAGGCTGCACACCAGACTCCCCTAGGGAGCATTTAATATACTGAGATTCTGGTGGAATTTATTTGAGGTGACGCCTGGACATTGATATTAATTTTTAAGCGCTCCAGGTGACCCTGATAGGCAGCGCCAGTGTTGAGAAACAGATCTAAACCTACAAGTGGTTCCCACGTGGTGTGTCCCCTTCCTGTCAGGAGGAAGCCGGGATCTTTAAATTCCTAGTGCCTGAAACACACTGTAATTTCACCTTTGTAATTCCTCCTCATATATTATCCTGGGTAAATCAGACATCTTATCCCAACCTCAGTTTTCTTAGGTGTGCAATGATTCATTTAGATGAGGTGTCCGAGATGGTCAGAATCCAAAGAACAAGTCATCATTGGAGTTTGTTATGGGCTGAATTATGTCGCCCTCCCACACTCTTACGGTGAAGAACTAACCCCCAGAACCTCAGGATGTGACTGCATTTGGAGATCGGGTGTTTAAATTGATAATGAAGCCAAAATGAGGTCGTTAGGGTGGGCCCTAATCCAATATGACTGGTGTCCTTTTAAGAGGTTAGGACACAGACACACAGATCATGTGAGAGGTCTCAGAAGAAACCAACTCTGCAGTCACCCTGATCTCAGAATTCTAGCCTCCAGAATTGTGAGAAGATAAACTTCTCTCATTAAAGACACCCAGTCTGTGGTGCTTTGTTACGGCAGCCCTAGCAAATCAACACAGAGTTTGTGTGTATATACAAAATAGCTCCTGGATTATTTCTTTGGATGACTCTAACCCAGGGCCTGTATCTGGGCATCCCGTTCTCACTGTGGGTCCTCTACTTCGGGCCACTCTTCTCCTTCAGGGCCCAGCCAGTCCCCTCTCCCCTCCTCTGGCTGTCACCCTTCCAGAAGTCCTCCTCCCACCTCAATTTGTGTGCTGGGGCCCCCTGCTAATGATCATATGCCATAAGGTAGCATCTGCACCACAAAGGTGAGCATCTCATTCACTGATCTAGAGCTCTGCCAGGTGCTGTGCCAGGGCTTTGCCTACACCATCTTAGTCCTCAGACCTCTCCTGAAAGGTGGGTATTATCCCACCTCCTCAAATGGGGAGTGAGGCTCTAAGATGTGGCAATAGCTCTGACATTCCACACCAGGTCCAATTCCAAAGCCTCTACCTCCTCCCTGCCTCCCCACCACCCAGGCTCCCCTGCTTCATCCCCAGGGGGACTCAGAAGAGTGAGGGCCTTCCTGCCTTGTTCGCTGTCCACACACCCACAGCCCCAAACATGGCTGGCAAACCAGTAAGCATGGGCTTCCCTGGTGGCGCTGTGGTTAAGAATCCGCCTGCCAATGCAGGCGACACAGGTTCGAGCCCTGGTCCAGGAAGATCCCACATGCCACGGAACAACTAAGCCCCAGCGCCACAACTACTGAGCCTGTGTTCTACTGAAGCCCGCGCGCCTAGAGCCTGTGCTCCGCAACAAGAGAAGCCACCGCAATGAGAAGCCCGCGCAACACAAGAAGAGTAGCCCCCGCTCGCCGCAACTAGAGAAGGACCCCGCAGGGCCACAAACACCCAACACAGCCAAAAATAAATAAGTAAAATAAATAAATTTAAAAAAAAAACAGTAAGCATACACTCGGTGAGCAGCTGTGCAGCTGGTGGGCTTTCCTAACTCATTTGGGATCATCCTACTTCCCCACTTCACTCCCTCCCCTCAGGGATCCCACTGCTGACCAATTAAAGCCCCAGCTGCTTGCCCAGGATTCCAGACTGCCAACACCCTCAGCCACCTTGTTGCACCCCAGGTTCTAACTATGCTTTCCTACAGGGCCTTCCTCAAACCATTAAGGCCCTCAAAGAATTTAGCAGGAAGCTTGTTGATTTGTTAAATTCACCTGCCTTGAGGCCTTCTCTGATGGGTGAGAATTGCTGAATGCAAATTAAACTTACCTCCTGGGGCTTCCCTGGTGGCGCAGTGGTTGAGAGTCTGCCTGCCGATGCAGGGGACACGGGTTCGTGCCCCGGTCCGGGAGGATCCCACATGCCGCGGAGCGGCTGGGCCCATGAGCCATGGCCGCTGGGCCTGCGCGTCCGGAGCCTGTGCTCCGCAGCGGGAGAGGCCGCAACAGTGAGAGGCCCGTATACCGCAAAAAAAAAAAAACCAAAAAAACTTACTCCTGATAATGATGTTGTGCCTTAAGGCAGCATCAGCACCTGCATCTACTGGGAGCTTACAGGAGAGGCGGAATCTCCCGTCACCCACACACACTGAATCAGAATCTGCATTTAGGTGAGATTCCTAAGACAGGTTCTCAGCCCTAGTGCACACCAGAACTACCTGGGGAGCTTAAAGTCACTGATGCCTGGTGACACCCCAGAGATTCCGGTCTGGAGTAAAGCCTGAGAAAGCCCTGGTGATTCTAATGTGCACGAGGGGATGTGATTGGGAACCCCTGTCCCGCAGTCCCAACCAACGGTGAGTACTGGCAGCCTGTGGTGTTTGATGAGGGACCTCACATTCAGGGGCCGGGCAGGCCTACCTAAGCCAGAACCTCCCACCCGGACCAATAAGTGTTGCCATTGGTATAAGCAGACCCTCCTGGCTCACAAATTTGGTCACTAACTCCCATGCTGCTACGAGGTGACTCGTTAGAACCTGGTGGGGGCAGGGTGCAATGAGGCACTAATTAATTTGTTCCCTTCAACACCGCGATCCACCTCTAGGGATCTACTCCACAGAGACACTCACACGTAAGATACAAAGTGGTCAAGTCCAGCTATTTAAAGAGTGAAAAAGTGTTTAACATACGGAAATCACACCATCACGCTGTACACCTTAGACTTATACAGTGATGTATGTCTAATGTATTATTTCTCAATAAAACTGGAAAAAATGCTATTAAAATTCGTTCCCCAAAAAAAAAAAATTCGTTCCACTTCTAAAAGAAAAAAACAAGTGAAAAACTGGAGACAACTCAAATGTTTCCTGATATGAAATTATAATATACCCACTTAAGATAAAATACTATAGTCATCAGAGTGTGAAATAAAATTCACATTTTATGGCAAGACAAGAAAAATTTAAACATGAATTCTCTCTGCCCTTTGGCCTCCTCTCTCCCCTCTACTGTGCATCGTGTATCTGCATCAAGCAGCAACCAAACCTCCCCATTGGCAGAAATAACTGCTCAACCATAAAGAGCAATATTTTCTAGCACCACCAAGACAACTCCTTAAAGATAACATTCCCGCTTTTTTTTGGCGGCGGTGGTGGGGGGGGCGGTTGGGGGGCGGGGAGCAGCACACCACTCAGCACGTGGGATCTTAGTTCCCGACCAGGGATGGAACCCATGCCCCATGCAGTGGAAGGGCACAGAGCCTTAATCACTGGACCGCCAGGGAAGTCCTGCATTCCTTCCTAATCTTGTAAGGGGCCAAGATGACCCATGACCTACTACTCGACAGATCCTGTAAGCTGTCAATAATACATCATCTAGCGTACAGCCCTCTCAAAAAACTTATGTAGAACTGTTTTGACTTTTTTTTTTTTTTTTTGGCTGTGTTTTGGTCTTCATTGCTGCACGCCAGCTTTCTCTAGTTGCAGAGAGCGGGGGCTACTCTTCATTGTGGTGTGTGGGCTTCTCATTGCGGTGGCTTCTCTTGTTGCAGAGCACGGGCTCTAGACGCTCAGGCTTCAGTAGTTGTGGCATGCGGGCTCAGTAGCTGTGGCTTGCGGGCTCTTGAGCGCAGGCTCAGTAGTTGTGGCGCACGGGCTTAGTTGCTCCGCCGCATGTGGGATCTTCCTGGACCAGGGCTCAAACCCGTGTCCCCTGCATTGGCAGGCGGATTCTTAACCACTGCGCCAACCATAAAGAGCAATATTTATGTCCCTGTTTTGACTTCTAACAGGCGGCGAAACAGTTCTCAGAGCTTTCTGAGAAGCTGTTCCCGCGTTATAATCCTCAATTTGGCCCGAATAAAATTTTCCGTTTCTTTCTTAGATAGACTGATTAATTTTTTCATCAAAAAGAGAATGACATAAACTTGTGACTACTGACATAGAAAAGCATCCAAAATACTGTTCGGGTAAAAACAAACAAACAAACAGAAACAATACCATGCATAACAAGGATACTTTAATAAAAATGGTAAATACTAGTATACACATGGGGAAAAAGCAGTTATTTTGAAAGCGGAAAAGGTAGTACTAAAAGAGACTTTTTATAATTTGTTTTTCTAGAGATTACCAAAGAAACCAAAATGTTCTTAGAAAACACATGAAATAAATCAGGTAAGAACATTCTCAGAGGGCTTTAAAATGTGAGGTAATTGATAACACCGCAGTAATCACACACTGGTCCCAGCGCAGACATTTTAAATATGAGCTTTATTTTAAATTTAAAGAAACACTGAAAATAAACACTTTTTACAAATTATATCAAACACTTAAAACATAAAACATAATCTAGGAATGTTAAACAATAATTCTTTTTTTTTGTAACAATAATTCTTAATTCAAAGTAATGACATTCATAGAATACATCTTGGTGCTAGCCAATATGGAGTTTACTTAAATCTAGTATTTTTTATAAGCTTAACCATTAATCCTTCCTAAAATACAATGACTATGACTCAACTTTATGAGGTTAAGCTAATCTTCTATGCAATACTCTCCTATAACTTTTTCAAATACAATTTATACCAGCGAGGAAATTATTAAAACATATATAAATTATGCTGAGGGGCTTGATTAAAATGCTGTCTATATAGAGAGATGCATCTCACCTTAGAAAGCACGCACGCGCGCGCGCACACACACACACACACACACACACACACTCTTAATCGAAAATAAGATGCCAGGACATTCTCTTAGTTATGTTACACAGCAAACTGCACGTTGATAAATGTCATTCTATTATGTATGAACTGAAAAACATATATTTCTTTAAAAGCCCTTGACATGGGGGAGTGGAATATGCCCGCATTAAGTGCAGAAACTCAAGAGTTTTATGAACTGCCTGTCTCCAGCTGGCTCCCAGGCAACACTGAAAACTGTCACCCTCAGAAAGACAAGATGGTCTTGTTAATGATTTCCACGGCTTCCAGAATCTCATCCTCCTTGATCACAAGTGGAGGTGCAAACCTGATGATATCACCGTGGGTTGGCTTGGCCAGAAGTCCATTATCTCGAAGTCGCAGGCACACCTTCCAAGCATCATAATCTAAAGAAAAACCGTCAAACTTGTATGCTGATCCAAGATAAACGTTTAAACATTCCCTTGCAGCGTGCATGGGCCAGGGCAGCCTGGCAAAACAGAATTCCCAGGACCTAACTCAAGAAACGCAGCTCTGAGTTGCAAGCTTGCTTTGTTCTTACCCTTAAAAATGAAGTTATTTTTCAGCAGTGGTTTGAATGGTATGATTAGACATGGTTTTTGTTAGTTTTTCGTTAAGTGAAAAAGACCTAGCAAAAAACTTACGTGCTAAGGCAGATGTAATTAATTACACAAGGAACCAATACAAAAAGAACTGGGATATGACACAGATAACTAACTGGCATAGAATAAGCAATACTCAAAACGTAGTGAACACTACACATTCCTAACCTGGATTTGCTTCCTGAGCTGGCACAACTAGACGCTCATCATTTTCACTCTCACGACCCTCAACCCTGGCTGCATCGGAATCACCGAAAGGGTCGCGGCCAATGTATGGGCCCCACTCCAGACCCATCAAATCCGTATCTCTGCAGCGAGGCTAGGCTTGGATTAATTGTTAAAAAGCTCCCCGGGTGATTCTAAAATGCACTCAAGGTTAAAATCACTGTTTTAAAAGGAAGGGTTAGGGCAAGAAAATCCAGCAAGGAACGCTTAAGGATTAGAAATGACGTGTTAGACACTAAACACTCAGTTAAGTGGCAGCGGGGGTTGTTTTTATTACCAACATCATCATCATCATCATTCCTGTTATCACTACTGCTCCTACTACCTCTACTGATATGCAAAGTATGAAAGTGAGTGAGGAAAGGAGAGCGAAGAGGAAATGGGACTACAGAGTGCTCTGTGCAGACTTCCTAACAGAAAATAAACTGAAATCTCCAAGTACTGCATAAATAACCTAAGGCAGAATAACAAATGACTTAAAGAAATGAAAACAGGTGAAATTAGTTATATGTGCCTTCATGTAGGAAAGAGCTATATATTTTTTTTTTTTTGCGGTACGCGGGCCTCTCACTGCTGTGGCCTCTCCCGTTGCGGAGCACAGGCTCTGGACGCGCAGGCTCAGCGGCCATGGCTCACGGGCCCAGCCGCTCCGCGGCATGTGGCATCCTCCCGGACCGGGGCACGAACCCGTGTCCCCTGAATCGGCAGGCGGACTCTCAACCACTGCGCCACCAGGGGAGCCCGGAAAGAGCTATATTTTTAAGACCATTAACATAAATCAGGTAATAAGAGTATTAGGCAGAGCCTAAAAGACTTGGTCAATAGGAGGCCAGTCAACAGTTTCAAACAGAGGAAACCAACGACCAGATAAAATAGCAAACGTGTTCTGAGCTCTTCCTATAACAGTAATATCTTGTAAAATATTTTGTCTCCGTACCTTTGGTTTCTCTAATAACAATAGCATTTAATAATCCTTTTCCTCTTACAGCCGTTACAATATCAGAAGGTAGCTTCATGAGCTCATTTCTCAAGATGATACCCATTTTCTCTGCATTTTCAGCAAGGTTTTCTTCTTCCAAAACCTATGTTTGAAGAGAAATTACACAAATATTAAGACTGCCTTTTCTTTTACATTGTTCTTTGGAGGGGAATGCGGACTGTAAGCACAGGAAGAACATGATCAGATACAGACCAGAGTAACGTACCTTCCATTGCTACTTTCCAAAGCCTGTACCAGTCTGATTTCTAATCATCTAACATACGCTAGCTCAGACAGAGCCTTGCTTTAGTCATAAACCCATAATCAATCTGATTCTGTGACAAAATAAGGATTAAAATTTGTTTAATGCAACTGATATATTTTCTTCTTAGGCGAATAAATCAATGGGACTAAATATACTTTAACTTTTTAACTGCAATAGAGTTCCCTTTGTTTTTTTCCCTAAAAAGTCCATCCTCAGAGATAATAATTTTATGCGTTTTGTAGGCACTTGAGGAAAAGTCTAAAAGCATTCAAATCCACACTTTAACAACAACAAAAACAAAAAGCCACATGTGCTACGCCAGAGGCTTCACAGGCCAGGCCTGGTCACAGAGTGAGAGTTCGATGTGGACAGGCCAGGGCCTACGGGCCAAAAGCCCCAGGAGACTGCAAACTTGGGAAGCCCCTGGAGGATTCCCGTCTACTAGGCCAAGGTTAAATTACTTTTTGAGAATGCCTTGCCCCTAAACCCTTTCCTCTGCACTTCATGTTCTGTAATACTCGGCAATCTTATCACATTTCTTATCACACCAGTGGGCTCAAACCTAAAAGGCACTTCAACACTACCTCCAGGACTAGCTACTGTACAGCTGCAACCAGTTTTTACCTCCAGGGCCGCGATGGCCACTCGGCAGCCTAGTGGATTGCCACCATACGTTGAACCATGTTCCCCTGGTTTAATGGTCAGCATTATTTCATCGTCACACAACACTGCGGATACCTGAAAGACAGAGACTTCAGCGCTGACCAAGTCTTTTCTCAGATGAACTCTTCTTATTCTTACCAGGAACACAAATATTTATGAAGCTGATACTAAATTTGACATAAACTTTCAACCAACAAGTGCTACACATCTGCCACCTTAACTAGCAGTGACAAGCTGAGTGGTGCCCTAGCACGTTCCAAGCACATCAGGCACACTGCAATGGCACAGAATAGCACTTCGGAACCGAAAGAAGAAAGCTACTTCTGCAGTGATGTAATTTAGAATCCTTCCCACTCTCAAGGTGAAATGCTTTGTTTAACTGTTTAGAAAACAATGTTCTGCACTATATATTCAGAGCCCTTTAGTCCATACCAATTGTTGGCTCTGAATAGCAAACCCAAGAAAAGAATTACAGTTAAACATTAATTTTTCCAATCTCTACATTCATTGGTCGGTCATGGTTTTAAACAATTAGTAATACTATGTCTCAGAACTATGGGAAAAAAGCATAAAGGTCTACAGGAGTACTTTTGGGATAAAATGTTTCCATCCAAACAAATGCAGCAGAGCAAATTCCAAGGCACACTCAATTCTTCAGTTAAAATAACTAAGTGGGTCACCCCATGGAACTCTGAAATGTTTTTATTACACGTATTCCAGGTGACCTATATAGATACAGATATAGATATAGATATCACTAAGTTAAACTAAACCATCAGAAAGGCACTATTGTCACAGTCGGCTAATGTAAAAATATCTTAAGGATTCATGAGAATAGGGAAGAGAAAGAGAGGTTGAACATTGGACTTACAGGGTATAAACCGCCAGAAAGTGCCTTTCCTAGAAGGACCATATCAGGTCTGACATTTTCGTGATCAATAGCCAGCCATCTACCAGTTCTGGCCAATCCTGTCTGTATTTCATCAGCAATAAACAGAACCTATTGGAAAACAACAAAACAGCATTAATTATCGTTTTCATTTCCATAGGGAAATAGTGATCTTTATTTTACTCTTCCCTGCACAAATCTGTCATTCTGACATCCCCTCAGATTTGTGAAAACATTTTAATTACCCACACAACTTCAAGAGTGTCCTGTGAAAACCCTGTAGACACACAGTTATTTCTGTGTCAGGCCACTCAGTCCCCAGAGGCCCATTCTGCACTGTTCTACAAAGTGGTAAGGCACTTAGACAAAGGGTTTTGTGGGGGGTTTCTGAACATAACTACTGTCTGGGACTAAATTCCCTTGTTTATTCCACAACATTTATTAGTAAAGAGGGAGAGAGAGCTTAAATTCTGGAGCAAAGGGATACGACAGAGGGTTTGAGAAGGACCAGAGTACAGGCTGCCGGAGCAGAGAGGAAGGAACCGTGGTTAGCGCCCAGAAGTCTGCAGCTCTGCCAGGGCCCAGCCAGTAGAAAGTCAGCTTCTTTGCAGCCTGCTGCTAGAAAGTTCTATCACCACTAGAAAGTTCTGCAGCTCTCAGAATGAAGTCTCCCTCTAGTGGAGAGGTGATGTAATCTTTGCATTTATCCTATCAGCCAAACCCTAAGAGAGGCAGGCAGGTGGGCAGGTGGGCAGGTGGCTGACCTGGTGCTGGGTGCAGAGCTCTCGCACGCCCACAAGGTAGCCTGGATCTGGAACAACAACGCCTGCTTCACCCTGAATTGGTTCCACCATGAACGCGGCAACGTTTGGGTCCTGAAGTGCACGCTACAAAAACAGCATGAAAATGTTTTCAGTAACTTCCTTTCAAACCTATTTGGAAATCTGAAATCACATAATGTGCATCTTTTCCCGTTAAGAATAAGTATGCCAATTAAGTTTTCACACTAACTTATATTCTGACTTCAAAGTATAACTTTTCTGACAGACATTCAATTACCAAAAGCTCTAAATACCTCAGCTTTAAGCTACTCCATCCTTTATTTTCTAATATATACTTAAATGTACTGTAAATAAAAACGAATGAGGGACTTCCCTGGTGGCACAGTGGTTAAGAATCCGCCTGCCAGTGCAGGGGACACGGGTTCAAGCCCTGGTCCGGGAAGATCCCACATGCCGCGGAGCAATTAAGCCTGTGCGCCACAGCTACTGAGTCTGCGCTCTAGAGCCCTTGAGCCACAACTACTGAGCCCGCGTGCCACAACTACTGAAGCCTGTGCACCTAGAGCCCGTGCTCCGCAACAAGAGAAGTCACCGCAATGAGAAGCCCACACACCGCAACGAAGAGCAGCCCCTGCTCACCACAACTAGAGAAAGCCTGCGCGCAGCAATGAAGACCCAACGCAGCCAAAAATAAATAAATAAATTTATAAAATAAAAAAAAAAAGAATAATGAAAGTGGCCTTTTAAAACGCCATTAAAGGGAATTCCCTGGTGGTCCAGGGGTTAAGACTCTTTGCTTCCACTGCAGGGGGGCACAGGTTTGATCCCTGGTCAGGGAAATAAGATCCCACAAGCCCCGCAGCCAAAAAACAAAAAAAATTAAATAGATACATTAAAAGTGTATCTTTTTACTTTACAATTCTTCCACTTCATAATTTTAAAAAGCTGGCTGAATGGCTGAAAACTGACTAATTTTGTCTATTAAAGTAATTAACAGGTAATACCCAAGTTAATACTTATGGAGGAGATAAATCTGAAGTGGTTAGTTGGTTGTCAGGATTAGACCACAGAACCTGGTTTCCCCATGTTGGAAACTTGGAAACTAACTGACCATTACAGAGAACAAGGGCGAATCTTGGCCTAACTTTAATACAACAGATTCTCAGTACAATCATATATCTGTTTTTAATTCATACATTCAACAAATTTAAGTTCTATTTACTATGAACTAAAGCACCATGATGCTAAATGAAGTACCTCAAGAGCAGGCAGATCATTATATGGAATGATTTCGAAACCCGGCATAAATGGTCCAAAACCATCGTAACTGGTTGGGTCTGTGGAACTGGAGATAGCAGACAATGTTCTACCCCAAAAGTTTCCAGCTAGAAAGAAGAAATAAAGTCATTATTTCAATCAAACCCCCCAATGTAATAAGCACTGTTCCCCCACAAATGCCCTAGGAAGCTTGATTTTCAAAAAAGCAAGGGTTTGCTTTAGAGAGCCTCCAGTGAGCTCATTTGTTTAAACAAAATCTGATAGTAAACACCCTGGTTCATATAACTGAGGTCTGGCTTTGCAGTTACTATTTTAGGCACTTCTCTACTGAGCCTCCGAAGTGTAATATATAGCCCCTAAGGATAGGTATTTGTCTTTTCTTTCAATAATCCCAAGCCCTAACAAGTGAAGCATTCGATGCTTGTGTTTCTAGAGACGGTTTTTCTAGACACATTCATTATAGTGATATGAGAAAGAGACTACCCTTCATAGAGAATTAGCAGTTTTCCTTTTAAAAATCCAACACTACAGGCTAACTATGCAATAGAATGAATTTTAAATTTCATTTGGATAGAATATCCTCAAGCAGTTCGAACACTTTCTATTTGCCTTCCTTGCTGTTATAAGTTGTTATGTGCTAAAAGACATCTGCCTTTGTTGAGGAACAATTTTTACCCATTAATTTATTTCATTAATAATTTGAGGACTGATTAATAATGTCAGGCACGGGGCTTCCCTGGTGGCGCAGTGGTTGGGAGTCCGCCTGCCAATGCAGGAGGAACGGGTTCGAGCCCTGGTCTGGGAGGGTCCCACATGCTGTAGAGCAACTGAGCCCATGCGCCACAACTGCTGAGCCTGCGCTCTGGAGCCCGCGAGCCACAACTGCTGAGCCCGTGTGCCACAACTACTGAAGCCCGCGCCCTATAGCCCGTGCTCTGCAACGAGAGAGGCCACCGCAATGAGAAGCCTGCGCACTGCAATGAAGAGTAGCCCCCCGCTCACCGCAACTAGAGAAAGCCCACGCGCAACAACGAAGACCCATTGCAGCCAAAAATAAATATAATTAATTAATTAATTTTAAAAAATAATAATAATGTCAGGCACTGTTCTAGGTGTCAGGCATAGAATGATGACTGGCAAGCTCCCTGCCCTCAAGGAGCTTCTATGCTAATAGGGAAGAAACACCTCAACGTAAACTAGTGAAGCAAATGCACAACATAATTTCAATGTGGTTAAACCCAAGGAAGAAAAGAAACAGTAGAATAAGAGAGGCTTGGAGGGTCTCCCACCTGTTGTGTTTTGTTTTGTTTTTTAATATCTTCCCACCGCTTCTGCCAGCTGCAACTCAATTAACCCAGTACTGAATTATTCTAAGTTGGCTTCAAAGCATCCATAAATACTACCCTTGCAAAGCCTCTCTCAGCTATGAGGACTATGAATAATCCCCACTTGACTTGTCCACAAGCAACAGCGTATTGATTCTGCCCAGACTTAAGACAAAACGCACACTAGACCATAAGCCTACTTGCTCTCCTGCATCGGCCTCAGGAGTCTCACGCCCCGCAGCTTACCCTGCAGTATAAGGGACGTGCACTGGGGACAGTCTTCTGTCTCCACCCACTGACTCACCAGCTTCTTTCAACACCTGGGTGAAACACCTTTGCACCCTGTGCTAATGTGAGAGAGACTGGACACAGTCTGTAAGAACGAAATCACCAGAAATGCCATTTTTGTTTGCAAGAGACAGTTTTGTTGTCCTACAACTAAGGTACAAGATTGCAAAATGGCAGACCACAGAGCTGTGCAGAGACTTTGGAAACAGGAATTTGTCGCCCCCACCCCCAAACACCAGCTACAGCTGGCCATTAGATGAACTCTGGATTCTGTTATATTATGGGGTTTATAATTTAACTGCGTGTGTCCACAAGGCAAAATATTTAATGATTTCAACCATCACAAAAATGAATCTTGACCATGCGCAGTGACAAACTTACCCATACTTTATGTTTTAAAAAATTAAAATCAGAGCTTTAAAAAAAAAGTCAGAACCTATCCATTGACCATCATTATCAAGATCCCCAAAGTCAGTCTATATGGATAATCTGGATTAACTGTTGGTCTCCCCCGTCAGGATTCAAGTCATTCCTCTCAACCACTCACAGAAATATACCCAGGGCAACTCCAGCCCTCCTCTTCCAGCAGCTTCTAATGACATGATACAGTAATCCTCAAATACTAAGATTCAATCACTGGATCATACCTAAGACACGGTCCCACCTGAACACAACCCAACGTCAACAGCCTCACAAAAAAGTGCTCCATCGGCAAGACCGTCTAATTAACCAGAAAACCGCTATGAAAAAAATCAGATAAGCAGATGGGAAACAAGTCATATAGTCACTCATTTTAGGGAGGGAGGAGTAGGGAGTTATTTCGGAGAGAAAAATCCCACATATGAAGAAATACTTGGAAATAAACCTAAGAAAAGGAAATCCTTCCATTTTTATGAAACATTCAACAATTAACATACGACACATGAGGCAAACACATCTGAACTATTTCATCAGTAAATTAAAATGGTAACTGATACTGTACGTTTCGATCACAGCAGTTAATGGTGAATCTCACATACCTGCAAAAACAATCTTTGCTTTGTATTTCGGGATCCCCTTCACAGTATATCCCCATCTACGAGCAAGTTTGCAAGCAGTCTCTCCAGCCTCCACTCCTACCAAAAGAGAACATCTCTCAGTTTTAAAAAATGTTTTAAACTATCAGAAAATTATAAGATTTTCTCAGCTATTTAACAAAAAAAAAAGGAAGTATTTTACCTGTATTCATAGGAAGAACTTTGTGGTAGTTGAAAAGTTTAGTAACATACTCTTCGTATTCACCGAGCACGTTATTGTAGAAGGCCCTGGATGTTAAGGTCAATTTGTCCGCCTGACTTTTCAAAGCATTCACAATCTTTGGATGACAATGCCCTTGGTTGACAGCACTGTAGGCACTCAGAAAGTCAAAATATTTTCTGCCTTCTAAATCCCATACATAAATACCTAAAATATATAAGGAAAATAACTCTAGAAAAAATCACCACATTACATAAAGTTCAAAGACTAAGACTGCTAGCCAGGGACTTCCCTGGGGGTCCAGTGGTTAAGACTCTGCACTTCCACTGCAGGGGGCACGGGTTAGATTCCTGGTCTGGGAACCAAAAAAAAACAAAAAGACTAAGACTGCTAGCCAGCCCTCTGAATACCTACATACGAACCTTTAGTTAACATAGAATTGTGGTTAAGGCATGTTTTAGCTCAAGCATAATAAACCTTGGTTTATAAGGAATTATATTTTATCTGTCCAGCTTCAAATTACACATTTAACAAAAACAGCATAACAAGGAATTTCCCTGGTGGCACAGTGGTTAAGACTCTGAGCTCTCAATGCAGGGGGCCGGGGCTCAATCCCTGGTCAGGGAACTTGATCCCACACGCATGCCACAATTAAGAGTTCCCATGCCACAACTAAGTAAGCCCGCGAGCTGCAACTAAGGAGCCCGCCTGCCGCAACAAAGACCCAGCGCAACCAAATAAATTAATTAAATAAATAAATATAAAAACAAAAACACACCATTAAAAAAAAAAACCCGCATAACAAGAAGAGATTTTATTAACTCTGGAGTGAAACCTTTACTCCTGGAAAACTGGAACCTTGATTCCTGGAAAACTGAAGTTTGGAATTTAAAGCTGGAATTTAAAGGAAGAAGTTATGCATAACATAAAAATCAATTGGTTGACTGTAAAAACCAACAGAATGGGAAAAAATATTTCCAAACCATATATCTATCAAATAAGGATCTAGTAACCAGAGCTCCTACAACTCAACAAGACATACAACCCAATTAAAAAATGGGCAAAGAACTGGAATGGACATTTCTCCAAAGAAGATATACAAATGACCAACAAGCACATGAAAAGATGCTGAATATCATTAGTCATTCGAGAAATGCAAACCAAAACCACAATGATAGCATTTTACGCCCACTAGGATGGTTATTTTCTTAAAAAGGAAAACGAGAATTGACAAGGATGTGGAGAAATTGAAACTCTCATGTATCACTAGTTGGAATGTAAATGGTGCAAGAGCTGTTGAAAACAGCTTGGTGGTTCCTCAACAAGTTAAACATAAACTACCATATGACCCAGCAATCCCACTCCTAGGAAGAAGGGGAAGAAAAAAGAAGTGGAAAACAGGTGTTCAAACAGAAATGTGTACACCAATGCTCACAGCAGCAGTATTCGAAACAGCCAAAAGGTGGAAATAACCCCAATTTTCATCAACTGATGAATGGACAAACATGTGGCGTATCCATAAAATGAATAAATTCAACCGTAAATAGCAATGAAGTACTAGCGCAGGCTACAACAGGGATACACCCTGAAAACACTGTGCCAAGTGCAAGAAGCCAGACCCCAGAGGCCACATGTTGTCTGATTCCATTCACATGAAATATCCAGAACAGGCAGACCTGCAGAGACAGAGAATGGGCTAGTAGCTGCCAGCTTCTAGGAGAAGGAAGGAACGGGGAGTGACTGTTTAACGTGTATGGGGCTTCCTTTTGGGATAATAAAAAAACTTCCAGAACGAGCTAGAGGTGATAGTTGTACGACATTGTAAATGTACTTAATGCCACTGAACTGCATGGTTAAAATGGCAAATTTTATGTCATGTACATTTTACAACAATTTTTTTAAGTTGATCATAGATATTAAAATGTATTAGGGGCTTAACACCTAATTTTTACCATGTACCTAACATACTGTGGTAGGTGCTTTTGTCCCTTATCTCATCAAAAAACCCCGATGAGTGTTACCATCCCTATTGTACAGAGCAGATGCTTACATTATAACTAGCCCCAGCTGGCACACATGCAACCAGGACTCGAACCCAGGCAGTCAGATTCTAGAGTGCACTCTGCTGCTGTAAGTAAAGAATACTTTTGCAAACCAAACCGCTTCCAATTCTGTAATATATAAACCTAGATTTTCATTTGTTCAGAAGGAGCTTTATCTACACTACAGTACTGGTCCCAAATAAAAAATACAGGCAAATGATTAAAATGTTTAATACTCTTATGCACCATCTTCTGGCCAAAAGCTAAGTAATAAACTTTGGCTTTATTTGGCTATAGCTGTTATTTCAAAATGTGGATTAAATCACCATTTGGCAACAATCAGTAATCATTTATTCAGGTAAGAATCGTTAATGGATGCTAAAAGTGGGAGCAAAAATTTGATGAGTAACAGGATATTTGCAGTCTCAAATCATGTCTCCACAAGACATTTAAAAGGGAAAAATAGAACTTTACAATGGAGAAGCCTGGCAGACACTACCTTACCAGTTAACCCCAAATTGAGGTTTATACGAAAAATTATTGGCCTGTACTCTTCAAAAATACCAACGTCAAGAAGACAAAGACTGAGGAATGGTTCTGGATTAGACTAAACAGACCTGAAAACTGAATGCAACCCATGAGCTGAGATTTTCTTTTGCTACTCAGGACGACAAGTGAAATGCGGATCAGGGCTGCAGATTAGAGAATAGTGCTGTGCCAATGTTAATTTCCTGATTTTGATACTTACACTTTGTTATGTAAGAAAAAGTCCTTGTATTTCAGGAAAGGCACACTAAGTATTTAGGGGTAAGGAGGCATCATGTCTGCAACTTCCTCTCAAACAAGTTCAAGAAAAAAAATGTATTGTGTATGTGTGTCTGGAGAGAAAAAGAAGATTAAGCAAATGTGGTAAAACGGTTAGCGCTTGGGAAATCTGGGTGAAGAGTAAAAGAAAAATTTAGATACTACTGTTGCAGCTTTTAAGTTTAAAATTATGCCAAAATAAAAGTTAAAGGAAAAAATGACAGCAATATTACAGTACTTTATTTATGTATCGTACATTCCCTCCTGGCAAGGTCCATCACGACTTTGTAGTCCCCACAGTACCTAACACAGCAAGCAACAGACACTCAAAAATGTTGAATTAATCATATCTGCAATATAGAAATTAAATGCATCTGGAAAAATGTATAGTGAGAAAATATAAAAGCAACTTTTACAAAAATGTAAAGCAAGTAAAAGGGGCGGGGGTGGGAAGGGTTGGAACATACCTTTCCCTCTCTCCAGGGCTACAGGTAAAGGGTGGTAGTTGTGGGCACCATATTTAGATTCCCGTTCAAAAATGTAATCAGAGGATGGAGGGCCTTGGATTGTTTTTTTAGTTGCAACAGATGTAGCAGAAGCCACTGAAGAATGAAATCCACGAAGGACAGCAACAGTCTGCAAACGTGCTAGTTTGGAAAACATGATGTCCTTCAAGTAGGAATATCACCAACCTGTCCAAAGAAAAGAGAAGGCGTAGAGAATAAGAACCTTCCCAGAGCAGACAAATGTCAACTCATGAACTACGTGTTCAACATTTACCAAAGAATCAGAAAAATAAAGAGAGAACTAAGGTGATAACTGTAAATGGAAAGTAACCTTTGAAAATTGTATTTAGGGCTTCCCTGGTGGCGCAGTGGTTGGGAGTCCGCCTGCCGATGCAGGGGACATGGGTTCGTGCCCCGGTCTGGGAGGATCCCACATGCCGCGGAGCGGCTGGGCCCGTGAGCCATGGCCGCCGAGCCTGCGCGTCCGGAGCCTGTGCTCCGCAACGGGAGAGGCCACAACAGTGAGAGGCCCACGTACCGCAAAAAAAAAAAATTGTATTTAAATTTTTAATTAAAAAACTAACACAAAATGAAAAAACAAAAAAGTGAACTAAGACAACCTCTGCCTTTGAGGAGCTTGAAGGCCAACAAAGGGAACAAGTATATGAACATTTACATTAAACCCCAACAAGTGGGATGTGCACAAAGTGCTCCGGGCTAGAAGTCTAAGAGAACAGCAAGAAGAATAAAAAGCAGAAGGGCTTTTACTTTTCACGAACACCCTTCAGTACCACCTGACGGTCTCTGAGGCAGTCAAGCAAGGCTGAACAGTACAGGGCCTAAAGAGCTGAACAACCATTCAAAAGGTATTTATGCGGGGGTGTAAGACTCTCAGCTGGATCACAGATTAGAGCCAAGGGGAAGAGACCAAATCAGAGAAGCCGGCTGCCCAGGGGGTAGTCATGGGGGAGGCGAAAGAGGGACTGAGAACTACTTTGCATATCTACTTGGCCCTTGTGTAAAGAGTGAGGAAATTAGGGAAGAATTTGGTTTCTACAAAGATAACAGGGACCATCCTAAAGCAAAAACAATAGGGGTGGGGAGGAAAAAGTGATTTATTGGGGGATGGGAAAGGCTGTTTAAGTTTAAAGACAAACTACAAAAGGTAAAAATCAGTTATTTAGCCACAATTATCTAAAACTTCTATAGGTCAAAATTATCATAAACAAACGTGAAAGATAAAAAGATGGGGAAAAAAGTTTTTTCATTTATAACAAATAGCCTTTGAAGAGATTTTACAGTAAGTAAAACAGACCAAAAACAAAACAAAACATATGAGATGAAAAGGTACAACTCCCAAGAGACACCGTCTACTCTGCTAGGATGGCTGTTTCTATAAAATTAATCCCCAGAAAAAACTGCACCACAAAAGCAACTATTTAAATGAGAAAAAGGCAATTAGGAGCTAGAGAACATCAAACTGTTGGTACAATGAGCTAAAAAGTTTAGTAATAAATCCTAAATATCACTGAGCAAACTGGCATTTATTCAAATCTATTTATATATTACTTCAGCTTCATGGCTTCTCTCATCCCACCAGCACCGGCCCTAGAACCAGCCCTCACCACAGTGCTTCACACTGCTGCATAACCATTAACGGTCAAGATAAGCCATGAAGTGCAGACTGAGCCACAGAAAAAACTAATAACAACAAGGAAATTGGGGAAAATACAGAGCAGTCATGTCGGCAGGGAGGGGAATGTTTCTTAAAGATACATTCAAGATGAGTGGAAAGTTGCCAAACACTAGGCATACTTCATATGTCTGTACTTATTGTTTAAAAAGACTAGTTAACTCATATTTCAACGGAACTCTATTAATGACACGTCAGACCACGCAATATCTCCCAGCACTCAGTCTGAGCTGCCCAATTAGCAAAACCTAATACCTGGAGTTTGGCTTGCTTCCCTTTCAACTTGGCACTACCCAGTAAATCCAGTATGTTCAGGAATCCGCTACACAAAATCCAGCACTCTGGTTTGCCAAGACTCACCAGCTAACCCTTCTTCACACAGTTCAGATTAGAATACAGATTTTCAGCCCGAGATCCAGGGATGGTCTTCAGAGGGTCCAATAACTACTGAAATAAAATGCAGAATTATATGAGTAAGTACATTTTTTGAAGGAGAAGGTCCCTAATTTCCACCAGATTTTACTTCAAAGAATTACGTATTAACAACAAAAAAGTTACGTAAGAATCATTACACTGGAGATAGCCGCTAGCAAAAATGCCAAAATTCTAGTTACACTACACAGAACTTCCCCAAAATACTAAGTCTAAAACATTGATTTTAACTCTACTTCTTGAGACTCAGTTAGAATTAATGCTCTGTTTGACCAACTGAAAAGTCAAAACAACACATTAATTTTTGCCTTGATCAAATTAGCAATAATACACAGAGCTACTTAGATATACTTTAAACTGAAACACTTTCTGAAAAGAACTGTAACCATAATAAGAGCCTTAGAAATGTTTGTGCTCTAAGACCACTAATTTCACTCTCAAGATTCTATCCTAAAGAAACACTCAGGAACGTAGCAAAACATTCATAAATAAAAGATGTTCAATTATATGAGAATGGCTCAACATAATCACATACATAATATATTGTCATTTAAAATCATTAGTTCTCAATGACATGGAGAGATGTTTTAGGATATGTTTAAGTGAAGAAAATAAAATCATGTTCAACTCTACAAAAAATACTATACACAAGGAAGTTCACTGTGGTTATCCTTCTACTGTTCTATATTTTCCATGTTTCCTAATGATCAAGAATTACATTTATAATCACACAACACTGTAAATCAACTATATTCAATAAAAAAGAATCATATTTATTATCAGAAAAAGTTATTAAAAATGAAACTGAAGGTCTGCCTAGGTTGTCACATTAGACAAAGAGAAAGCTTAGCAACAAGGAAAACCAAAGTAGGAGAAAAAGAAAGAGTTTTGAGAAGCTTTGAGAAAACAGATTGTGAAGGTGGCCAAAACAGCTCAGCTGGGAGTAGTTAAAAGAAAGGCATAAATCACTACCCCTGGAAGTGCAGCCTGGATGGATTACAGCAATTAGGTCTTAAAAGTCGTCTTGGGCTTCCCTGGTGGCGCAGTGGTTGGGAGTCCCCCTGCCGATGCAGGGGACGCGGGTTCGTTCCCCTGCCCGGGAAGGTCCCATATGCCGTGGAGTGGCTGGGCCCGTGAGCCATGGCCGCTGAGCCTGCACGTCTGGAGCCTGTGCTCCGCAACGGGAGAGGCCACAGCAGTGAGAGGCCCGCGTATCGCAAAAAAACAAAACAACAACAAAAAAAAAACTCGTCTCTTTCTAGGGGGCAGGGTCAAATTCTAAAATAAAAACTATTCTCTATGATTTTGCTATCAGGGTCTACAGCTCTGTGACTTCATTAGAACCTGGCAGAGAGGCACTAAAAAAATTTTTTTTAATTAAAAAAGAGAGAGGTATTAAAAATATACTAAAAACTCTCTAAACAGCATCTTCTAAGTTAATTAACAGGTTGACACAATATGGTGAGTGAAAGGAATCTTTGAAATTATCTAAATTCAACATTTTCATTTTACACACTTCCTCAGCTCATTCACAGAAGAAATGGGACAACATATCCATTTATATGCGAGTTCAGGCAGTCTTATTAAAATATAACTACAGTGTGGACTTCCCTGGTGGCGCAATGGCTGAGAATCCGCCTGCCAATGCAGGGGACACAGGTTCGAGCCCTGGTCCGGGAGGATCCCACATGCCGCGGAGCGGAGCCACTGGGCCCGTGCGCCACAGCTACTGGGCCTGCGCTCTAGAGCTCATGAGCCACAACTGCTGCGCCCATGTGCCACAGCTACTGAAGCCCGCATGCCTGGAGCCCGTGCTCTGCAACAAGAGAAGCCACCGTAAAGAGAAGAATGCGTACAGCATAGAAGAGTAGCCCCCACTCGTCGCAACTAGAGAAAGCCCGCGCAGAGCAACGAAGACCCAACGCAGCCAGAAATAAAATAAATTAAAATAAATTAAAAATATACATATATAACTACAACTTACTAACAAAAGAGTAACATCCAAAACATTACTAATACTCGTGCTTAATTAAGGTTTTTAAGGTGAACTCTGAATATTTAATTCGAGGGGTCCTGTGGTCCGATCCATCAGATGCACTAGGGCCCTGTAGGCACATTTCTATTCAAAAACCTTCTGGGTTCAAGTTACTGTGCCTGGCACAACACAAGAAATACTAGAACAGAATTAAGGAGGGCTTAAACCAGCCAACTTCAACAACTTCCCCTTCCAGAAAGGCCTGGAAAACCAGGAGAGGAGAGCATAAGCTCCTCAGCGTTTGGAGACTAGGATGTAAATTCTAGCTGAGGCTATTAAGAGTAACTATTTGGATGATTTTGTCAATTTTTTTTTTAGCTTCAATGTCCCCATTTGCAAAATGAAGTTGAAGCCATTCAAGGCCATTACTGAGGATTAAATGAGATTGTTTTAAAGCACCAAACTTAGCACAAAATAGCCACTCAGTTAGTTCCCTCTTAAATTCATAAGGGAATTAGCCAAGTTCTGCAATATAAAAAAAAAAAAAAAAACAGGGTTTCTTTTTTAAACTGCAGCTTTTGTTCTTCTAAAAATCTTTTTCTATTGAAAAAAAAATTAGAAACACAAGAAAATGACCTGCAGTTCCATATTTAGGAGGTAACCCTTAACTTTTAACTTTTTTCTATGCATAAATACTATACACATTAGCTTTTCACCCTTCCCTAGGGAATTTACCACATTAGCCCTTCTGAGGGCTCCCAGGACCCTTGCACAGATTTTTGTCACAGGTCCTAACACTTCAGGACTCTTGTTTTCACACCTGTCCCCTTACTAGAATCCTACTAGGCTCCTTAAAAGGACAGTAACTCTGTCTTAAAATTCACTTTGCATCCCCAGAACCTAGCCCACGTTTGGGGATTCCTTGTCTGTCACATAAACAAGGTCATTCCTAAACAGACTCAGGACTTGCGAAGGAGTCAAGGCAGTGACAAATAGCAAGGCCATCCAGAGAGATGATTAAATCACCCACTCCTAACAGACAGAGCTGAGTCTAACTCTAACAGGAGGCTAGCATGATGTCAACAAGAATGATCTTTCCATCAAGAGTTCACTTCCGTAAAAAAAAAAGAGTTCACTTCATTAGATCATTTCACTCCAGGCTGTGCATTTAACTTAGGCCCACACTCAGGTCCTGGAGAAGAGGACAAATTGTTATTGACAGCAAAAAATTTAACACTAAATGTTTTCAGTAAAACAATTAACAAGGTCCTTCTTCATGCTACTATTGGCCAATCTAATCCATCCTATCTATACTAGAACATACCTAAAATAGAATTCCATAAAACACTGCATTTTGAAGAGTTAATTTAGCATACACTTATGAAATACTATTTTTTAAAATCACTCTAAAAGAAAAACCAGCATTAAATTCATCAAAAAGCCACTTAAAATATTCCACTTGAGGAATAAATTTGGTTTTACTACATCTGTCAAATATTTACCTTTCTTGAGGCAACCATTCAAAAGTACAGTCTTTTTTGGAAAGTTCTGCCAACAAAAGTTTTTTGGCCTTTTTTTTTTAACATAATCTGGCTCAAAGTCAGCTCAAGTGCGCCACTGGCAAACACCTTAAGCATTACTACTGAAAAAGGATTGGTTCCATTAGATCATTCCCTCCACACACCTCCAAAATCCACTCACCACTTTTTTTAAATGTAGATTTCACCCATCCCCAGGAACTCAGGAAAGGGCATAAAATATGCCCACAAGTAACTGTAATAAAGGCAGAGAGTGGGGGTGGTAATACAGTCTCTTTGAGGAAAAAAAAGTCTTTTCAAGAATTTTTACCATTCAAAGTTATACTGGGTCTGGGACTTCCCAGGTGGCGCAGTGGTTAAGAATCCGCCTGCCGATGCAGAGGACACGGGTTCACTCCCTGGTCCGGGAAGATCCCACATGCCGCGGAGCAACTAAGCCCGTGCGCCACAGCTACTGAGCCTGTATTCTAGATAGAGCCTGCTTGCCACAACTACTGAGCCCATGTGCCACAACTACTGAAGCCCGCTCACCTAGAGCCCATGCTCTGCAACAAGAGAAGCCACCGAAATGAGAAGCCTGCACACCACAATGAAGAGTAGCCCCTGCTCGCCGCAACTGGAGAAAGCCGGCGTGCAGCAACAAAGACCCAATGCAGCCAAAAACAAATAAATAACTTTTTTTTTTAAGTTATACTGGGTTTTTGGGGGAGCAGATTCAAAACTTATCTTGAACACCATGGAAAAACTGCAAACCCAAAACAATAAGCTTTATTGTTTAAATCTTGTCCTTATTAAAAGATTTTACTTTCCTACTTGGATCTTTTTCATAGTCAGGAACTAGATTCTCTGAAGACGGTACCAGGATATTTTAATGAAAGAAGTCTATTGTTTCTTTCAGATGAGTAAGATGAAGAATTTGGATTACATACCTAAAGAACAGCTCCAAATTCAAATTTGAGAGAACTAGTTTACCTACAGAAACTCTTACTCTTAGAAATCCGAAGATTTAGAATTGAGAACCTGGAGTTTAGTAATTTATTAAAGCCACTTCATTCCAAAGTCACTCCTCCGTCTTTTCCGCCTTAATTTATCACCTTATCAAAGAGGTAAAACTGAACACCAAGAAGAGATACAGTGACAAAGGGAGGAGGCTGTGGGTCACCGAGCACAAGTGTCCCAATGAAATCAACCAGAATTTATTCATGCTCAGCACTGTTGGCAAAGAAACTCGAGGGAGGAAGTGTTCGTGCTGAAAGCCCTGTTGACCCCAATCCCCTGACACCATGTAATTAAACCTGCACTTACTGTAAGGTAAGGCTCTACTTCTGACTTTTTTATTTGGACAAAGGCTGGAAGGGAAAAGAAGATACGTTGGGGGAGGGGAGAGATGAGCAGGTAGGCTGCAGGGCCAAGGAGCTGCCCGGAAGGACTCGGACGCAGTCTCGATAGTCGGCGCCGCCCCCGGAGGCAAAAATTCACCGTTTACTGAGCAGTCCAGCGTGTCCAGAATGCGCTCTCCTGGCCGACGTCAGGAACCCAGTGTGCTCGCGGGGCCCACGGCCCCGGTCCCACGCGCCGGCGCCCTAAAGGCTTCCTCCCCGGAAACCCGGAGGCGCCCGAGAGGCTCAGGGTCGAGGCGCAGAGACCCCAGGGCCCCTGGGGCCGCGGCACGGGTTCGTGGACTGCGGGCCGGGAGGGCAGAGCGCCCGCCCCCATGGGCCGCGCGCCAAGGGGCCGGCCCGGCTCCGCCCGCTCGGGCAGGCGGAGGTGCCACATCCACAGCCTCTCTCTTTCTGCCTCCCTCGCCCGCTGCTCCCTGCCGGGATGCGCCGCACCCCTGCCCGCCCGGATTGCGTGCGGGCCGGCTGCTCTCCGACCCCCGGTATCCCGGTGCCCACCGCCGGCAGCGCAAACCCGCTGCGGAGGCGGAGCCTGCCTGCCGGTCAAGGCCCAGCACGCCCCCTCAGCCGGCTCCCCCCGAACCCGGGACCGGAGCCGCCCACGCCAGCCCCCCGACCCGCCGCGGCCCGAGGCGCCGGGGACCCACCCCAGCCCCGGCCCCGCGGCGCCTGCGCGGATACCTGGCGGCACCTCGGAAACCAGCCCGGGACACGCGGCGTCAACTGAGCAACTGCGAGACGGCAACGCGTCACAGACCTTAAGATGAAGCTTCTGCCCCGCCCCCGGGACGCCCTCGCTTCCCATTGGCTAGCGGCGGAGGGCTGAGCACCAATCGCCGTGGGCCCGCCCTCCGCCCCGCCGCGGCGCATCCCAGACTCCGACTGGAACCGCAGGTTCGAGCCCCTCCCGCGCCTTCAGGGCCGAGCTGTTCCGGTCCGCCATCGGTTCACTGCGTTTGGGCGCCTGCCTAGCCAGTGCTTTTCCTTCGGTCGCTCACTGCCCTCCCTTTGTTGGCGGGAAAACAAGGTCCGAAGGGATGAAACGTTGGTTGGGCCCCCGCCTCGCGGGGCTGGACGACAGGCTGGACTTCCAGCCCTGCGTTCCCCGGCCGCGCTCACAGGCCTTTGCCTCGCCGAGCCTTACGTGTGTGCGGTGCCAGCCCATCCCGGCCCCAGGCAAAGTCGCGCCCACCATGTCCTTGAACCCTGGTGTGCTGTAGTGCTGTTGCGCTTCTGAAGCCATCTGCATAAGTCATCACTGCAGTGGAAAATGCACTGTCCACCTCCTCGTGGTTGCTGGCAGATACTGAAATGATGGCAACACACTGTAAGTTTGTCTGCGGCGCCCTCCACAACCCGTTAGAAACGCAGAACTGAGAATGGATAGGCCAGGATAAACTCATTTTAGAATTATGAGAGAGGGCGTCCCTGGTGGCGCGGTGTTTAAGAATCGCCTGCCAATGCAAGGGACATGGGTTCAAACCCTGGTCAGGGAAGATCCCACCTACCTCGGAACAACTAAGCCCATATACCACAACTACTGAGCCTGTGCTCAAGAGCCCGTGCTCCACAGCAAGAGAAGCCACAGCAATGAGAAGTCCGTGGGCACCGCAACAAAGAGGAGCCCCTGCTTGCCTGAAGACCCAATGCAGCCAAAAATAAATAAATTTATTTTTTTTAAAGAATCGTAAGAGACCTGGACACCGTGAAGTCTACACCATTAAAAAATTTTTTTAACTTTATTTATTTAAAATTTATTTTTTTATCTATTTTTGGCTGTGTTGGGTCTTCGCTGCCGCTCGTGGGTTTTCTCTAGTTGCAGCAAGCACACAGGCTTCTCATTGTGGTGGCTTCTCTTGTTGTGGAGCACGGGCTCTAAGCGGGTGGGCTTCAGTAGTTGTGGCACGCGGGCTCAGTAGTTGTGGCTTGTGGGCTCTACAGTGCAGGCTCAGTAGTTGTGGCGCATGGGCTGAGTTGCTCCGCGGCATGTGGGATCTTCCTGGACCAGGGCTCGAACCCGTGTCCTCTGCATTGGCAGATGGATTCTTAACCACTGTGCCACCTGGGAAGCCCCAGTCTACAGCATTTTTGTTAAATATTGGAAACAGAGCTGGGAGTGAGAAAACGACTTACCCAGGGTTATCCCACAGGTGAGGGGCAGCCCAGTCCTGTGTGCCACCCCCCTTCTCTGAGGGTGATCACAGACAGCTGCAGGGACAGAACTGCACATCAGCACCATGTTCCATAAGACCACCCTGATCAGTCAGGGTCCCAAGTGGAAACAGGTGGCACACTCCAAAATGGAAAATTGAGGTGTATTTGTTACAGGAATTATTTAAGTGTAAACCACAAGAGGTAGAGAAGTAACCCGGGGCTAGTGCACCAGGGAAGACCATTGTCAACCCTAGGCTTAAAGGGAGCTGTTTTCAGAACCCAAAGACAAAAAGAAAGGAGAGGCCACCTGCCTGGGCAATGGTCATCAGTGACCTCCAGGAACGGGAGCTGGGGTGAGGAAGATCCTGACCTCCCATCTCCTGCCAGGGTTCTCTATGGACTGAGCCCATTAGGAAGCCAGAGACCTAAGGAGCCCTATGAGGGCAGTCCCTGCAGGGCAGCCTCCTGGGACGCAGGCAGGGTAGGGAAGGGTGGGGAGTAGATGGGGTAGGAGGACAAATGGAACTCATTCAACACAGAGAACCAGCTAAGATAAGCCTTAGCCAAGTAGAAAGGAAAGTCAAAGCTATACGGTAGGGGCTGGAAAATGCGTGGGCACAAGGCCAAGCTGTAAACATCAGAGCCCATGTCTACAGATGTCTAGAGCAACGCACCAAAAGGGATTCAGTCCTCTGTGGCTCCATCTGCCTTAGACCAAGGTCAGTTATTCTGATTGTTATGGCCATGCCCTCTCTAGAGCGCATTGAGAGTAGGACTTTGCCTTTTGGTTTGTTGATGTGCCTCCATAACCCTGAATACAACGTGATTAATTTCTTGGAAGTTAGGTCCTTGCGCTCACAGGATCAGAGAGGAATTGTTTCTCTATGGTCCTGCCTTACAAATCTGGGCAGGTGTGTCAAGCCAAGCCCAGCTCTTGGAACACTTACAGAGAGCCCAGGAATCCCCAGTTTGGCCTTGGCAAGTAGGAACAGGTGCTTCTGAATTCATGAAGGGGACATGACACCCAAGATCTGAGTAACATCAAAATGTGTTGCAATGCCTTTTGGACTTACAGATAAGGTGCTCTTTAACTAAAACCTTTTCATAGGCCAGAAACTGCTTAGAATGTCTGGGTTTTATCTCTTCTCTCTTATCAGAAAAACAGAGGTACAGACAGCATGAAATACTTTATGGTTTTTCTAGCTGGTTGAAAAATAACTAGCAGTTGTTTTTCAGCTTAATGTGCCCTTGGAGACCTAGACTTGAAAGCAGCTTGTTTTCAAACAAGAAACAGAGCTGCTCTGTTTGTATGCATTTTATTCATAGTCTAGAAACACGTAAAGACAGAGCATACATTACAAAGATTGTTGAGCCTCTAAAACTACTTATAGATTCGAGTTATTAATTATATGGGAACAATAAAACTGGATGATATAAAGACTGACCCCATCACAGATATCCAACACCTAAATTAGTTTATTTAGTTCATTCAACAAATGTTCCTTGAGTGCCTACATGCCTGACCCCGCAAGGGGTTTCACATCAGGCAAGAGTATGTGGGTCTCTTTAGTAGGAGGGAGAAGTTCAGGAAATGCTCCTTCAACAGGTGTGAACTGAAGTCTTGCAACTTTGACCATCTGAAAAACTGCAACTACACAAAAAAGGAAAGAATTCATTTTCTTATACAGGCAACTCTCAATTATTCAGTGACCAGAAAAGCAGTTTATGGATTATGCCAGCCTCTTGCTTTCCATCACTTCCTCTATTGCCCAATTTGTTTTTGTCATTAGCATAGCCTAAGTGTAGGTGGACTTGAAATGATTAAAAAGGAAAATCCACACTGACGGTCAAGGAGAAAGTCTTGTAATGAGACTCAGAAGATGTTTGGTGATTTTTACCCAGCAGAAGAAACATTTTTCCCCAGATTATATTCACCCTAAAAGATGTCTTCCAACAGAAGACTTGGCAATATACATAGCTCACGCCTCCTGCTGTCGCTGTACTGAGCCAAGGCAGGCATTTAAATCTGGAGGAGAGGGACTTCCCTGGCGGTCCAGTGGTTAAGACTTCCCCTTCCAATGCAGAGGGTGCGGGTTCGATTCCTGGTCAGGGAGCTAAGATGCCACATGCCTCACAGCCAAAAAACCAAAACATAAAACAGAAGCAATATTGTAACAAATTCAATAAAGACTTTCAAAATGGTCCACAACAACAACAAAAAAAATCTTAAAAAAAAAAATCTGGAGGAGAGTAAACCTCCTTACCTCCAGAATGGCAGGGATCTGGCAGGAGCAGGGTAAGCAAAATAGTGAGAAAAGTTAAAGAAGGATATACCTGGTAAATGTTCTGAACTTAAATCTGAACTGGGGACAATAGGCAGAGATTCAGAAATTGTGCAGTTAAAATACTGGTTCTGCTACGAGGATATGCCTGCTAGGGGCACTTATTTTCTCTCGTCCGTAGCTGAATTCCACCTAAGACCTCCAGCTGCAGTTTCTATCTATCCCCACATGATACCTTCCCTGACTCCCCAGGTCAAAAGAGTCCCCCCTCACCCTCAGCACTGCCTGTCCACCTGTCACAGAGCTGCCTGCAGTCATTGTTTGACTACTGTATATTTCTAGCTCTGTCTATGTCTTATCTTCCCACCCAGACTATAAATTCTTTTTTTTTTTTTGGCCATGCCACGTGGCATGCAGGATCTTAGTTCCTCAACCAGGGATCCAACCCATGGCCCCTGCAATGGAAGCGTGGAGTCTAACCACTGGGCCACTGGGAAAGTCCCCAGACTATAAATTCTTGAAGCTACCTTGCAGCATGTCTTGCAGGACTTTTAGAGCCTTCCAGAACCCATCTCCATGTTGCTTTTAGTAGGAATTATTATTCTACACTTGCCCCAACTCATCTTTATTCCCCAGGGCAGGAATTAGAGGCAGAGTAGAGGCAGGCCTACAATCCTGAGATTCTAAAAGCCTAGATGGCAAAGCCCTTTCCACTCTTAGAATAATAACAGCCATTCAAAACCCCAGAAGCTTGGATTGAAAGAAGGATACTTCAAACCATTATTGTCCATTAACACCTTGCTTCTTGTCCAAGCGCTGAAGGATTGTCACCTGGGCCTGATAAGTTTATAAAGTTATGTGCTAGAGAAAAGGGGATGGACCGAGTCTTAGCGTGAGGCATGAGATTGGGAACAGAGCTGAGTCCAGAAGGGGAGGATCCTCTGAGAGGATCTTTGGGGTTAGTGGCTGCAGATGGAGGATACTGCATGCCTGGGAGCCTGAGCAGGGGAAGAGAACAGAAAATACCGGAAGAGGGATTTGGGTGAACCAGGTCAACTCGGTGAAGGGTATTTAAATCAACTCAGTAGCAAATATTTTAAAAGAGACTCAATTCACGGGGCTGAAAAGTCAGCTAATTATCAATACTGAGACATAATAAGTAAGTTATTTTGAAGATATGAATTAGAGATATAAGTGCAAAATAGAGCTGAAGAGTTTTTTTTTTAATAAATGTATTTATTTATTTTTGGCTGCATTGGGTCCTCGTTGCTGCACGCGGGCTTTCTCTGGTTGCGGCAAGTGGGGCCTACTCTTCATTGCGGTGCGCGGGCTTCTCATTTTGGTGGCTTTTCTTGTTGCGGAGCACGGGCTCTAGGTGCGCGGGCTTCAGTAGTTGTGGCTCGCGGGATCTAGAGCGCAGGCTCAGTAGTTGTGGTGCACGGGCGTAGTTGCTCCATGGCATATGGGATCTTCCACAGACCAGGGCTCGAACCCGTGTTCACTGCATTGGCAGGCAGATTGTTAACCACTGGGCCACGAGGGAAGCCCAGAGCTGAAGAGTCTTAAAGATCTAATCTAGCACTTTTAAGGACAGAGAAATCCAAGATTCCAAGGTAAAGGGCCCCAGCCAGTTGCGACATAGGTGATGGGACAGCCAAGAAGCCAACTGTTCACCCCATCATGTGTTGTGTTTGACACTTAATCAGAAGTAAGAATTTTAACTAAGAATAAAAAAAGTTAAAGTAAAAATTTTTGACAAAAAATTAAGTAGTGAATTAGCAGCAGCGTTTATTTGGAAAATACATTGCTCATTAATTAAAAAATAAGATAATAGAAACCTCAAGTATTAGCTAAACATTTACATCCTTATCTATTCAGATACTAAGAAGTTCAGTGTATTTTGCAATTTTCCATTTTTATTGATTCCATGGAGGCCAACTAAGTGTGAGCTTTGATAACTTTTATTACTTCTCTTTTGAAAACTTTAATTTTGACTCTTTTTAGTTGGACTATAGAAAACAACAACAATGGGACTTCCCTGGTGGTCCAGTGGTTAAGACTTCATGCTCCCAATGCAAGGGGCCTGGGTTCAATCCCTGGTCCAGGAACTAGATCCGTCATGCCACAAGAATATTTTTTATTTTATTTATTTTTTTAAATTTAATCTTATTTATTTTTTATACAGCAGGTCCTTATTAGTCATCAGTTTTATACACATCAGTGTGTACATGTCAATCTCAATCTCCCAATTCATCACACCACCACCACCCCCGCCGCTTTCCGCACTTGGTGTCCATACATTTGTTCTCTACATCTGTGTCTCTATTGCTGCCCTGCAAACCGGTTCATCTGTACCATTTTTCTAGGTTCCACATATATGCATTAATATACAATATTTGTTTTCCTCTTTCTGACTTACTTCACTCTGTATGACAGTCTCTAGATCCATCCACATCTCTACAAATGACCCAATTTTGTTCCTTTTTATGGCTGAGTAATATTCCATTGTGTATATGTACCACATCTATTTTTTTAAAAAAGAAAGAAAACGACTCCCACCCCTGCAGAAAACCTGATGTATTAATTGAAAATAATTTAAACTTTTCTCCTAACATTGTTGACGTAAATACATGTAATTTTAAGATTTTTTAAATTTCAAAGTTAAATGTTATTAAATAAATATATGAGAATGTATTATAAAATCATTTCATCTTTGTCAAAGACACTTTGTTTTGCTCTGAATTCTGCCAAGAGTTGTTCACATATTGGAAAGTCAAGTCACAGACAGCAATGCCAGTCTGGTATTTGAGTTACCAGTATGCTTTGTGTTTGTGGCTGTCACATCCTTAATAGTGGTATATGGTCCTTCCCTTCTCTTTTGACCTGGATTCTCCTCCAAAAGGACTGTAGTAATAAAGATGAATTAAGTCTTTAAATTAGGGATGAGAGATTATATTTTGCCCTGACACCTCAAGTTTGACTTAGTTCATTGACTGAACAAATTACTTCTGTTTTCTGATATCTGTATTAATTTAAATATAGATTAAAGCACCAGAAGATGTCTACGATCTTGGTCTCCCCATTTTTAATTTAATTTGAACTATTTATGTAGTGCCTCCTAATTCCAAAACACTGTGCAGAGTTCTGAGAGAATCAAGAGATTCAATAAAATGTAGCTCCTGACTTCAGGGGGTGTGAGTCTGACTGTGATCAATGTTCTAATGAACTTGTTAGAGCACCTAGCATCCAGACCATATAGTGGCTAAGATGCAGGCGTTGGAATCGGACAACCCAGAAGTCATTCCTAACTCCACTGATCCTTACCTGGGTAACCGGAGACCCGGTGGCTCACTTACTCACCTTGTAAAATGGGTTATCTAGAGGATCACTGATAGATGTGGCACTCTAAAACATCCAGCCACTTCTAAGCCACGTGGCAGCTCAGTGTCTTGTAGCATTATTATTTTTATTTACAATAAGGAGTAAAGGTTCTTTTCCAAGTCATCGTGATCATCATCTGGCCTTGAATCTTCCCTCTTCTACAGATTCCTATTGAACTCTAAGTAAATCATATATTACACTTAGAAGGCTAGAAAAGTGTTGATTGAAAATGCAAGAATATTTTATCACCGGGATCTACTGAAGTAAATTTTACTTAGAAAAGGCAACTATTTTTTTTACTGCTACCTGTTCCCATTCTGGCCCTATGCCTCTCCCTGGAGTTTGGGAAGCCCTGTTGGGCTAGATTATATGTGATGAACTTCACTCTGAACTGGCCTTCTTCTGGTCGATAAACAAGCTTTGGTAACACGTTCCCACATGTGTTAATTTTCTAAAAGAAAGCTTGAGATAAATCCAGGATAGTAAGTAGCCCAGTGCCCCACTGGGCAGATGGTCAAAAGAGAGTTGCCGTTCTCCCTTTAATATCCAAAGATTGATACTAGAAGGAACTTTGGAAACATCTGAATTACAAGTATCTGTAGAACTACTTTCCTCTCTGACATTTTCTCCCCCAAGCAACTTCTTTTTGTTTTGTAAATAGTTAATACATTTACTTCATTTACAAATCAAAACAAATTAAAAAGTACACACTGAGAAGACTTCTTCCTACCCCAAGCCCATCTAGCTTTTGTCGCCACCAAGGGCAGCCCTTCACATTAGCATCTTGTTTATCTTTCCAATGATTCTTCATGCAATAGAAGTAAATATAAAAACATGGGGCTTCCCTGGTGGTCCAGTGGTTAAGAATCCGCCTTCCAATGCAGGGGACACGGGTTCGATCTAAGAGCCCACATGCAGAGGGGGAACTAAGACCAGCAACTAAGACCCGACACAGCCAAATAAATACAAAAAAAAATAAAATAAAATAAAATGTCATTATTTCCTCTACTTTATAACAACTGAGACAGCAGGTTGTATGTACTCTTTGTACCTTGCCCCTTAATATGCCCTGGAGCTCTCTCTGTGTCAATATGGAGAGATCACCCTCATTCTTTTGTTTATACCTGCATTAATAGCCCCATATTACTGGACACTTGGATTATTTCCAATCTTTTGGTATTGCAAACAGTGTCACAATAGAGAACCTTATCTCTGACATTTCGTGACTTTGTAAGATAAAGTCCTGGGAGTGAGATTGCTGGGTCAGAGGACTGGCCTACATTTCCAGTTTCAAGGCTAAGACTTCTAAATCCAGGGCTCGGGGGAGAGTAAATGAAGCAGACTACTCAGTTTGTGCCTGTGGACTGGCGCCAGTCTCTGCAATGAAATGGTGCAGAAATTGCGAGAAGTGAGAAAACTTAGAGCAATCTTCCATTGCTGTGTCATCCAAGTACATAATCATTTTTCTAAGTAGTTGAGTTTTACCGATTTTATCTGTCTGTGATGACTGAAAAGAAAAAATGACTTCTGTGACTATGCAAAATCACCAATAGCTTCTTTATTATGAGATTTCCTTTCAAATCATTTTAGATTCAGTAAAGTTTATTATCCAAACTTCTGAAAAAGTTGAAAAATAGGACTACCCCTAAACATGAAAGAGTAAAACAAAATTAGACTAAACAAGAAGTGAAAACATAGCTCAATCATTTAACAGCAGTTCTACGCAAAAACTGGGTTCACCTCTTAGAGGGTGTTGAGCCCAAAGACCTACCGAAGCTGAAGATCGGGAGAAGGAAGGATTTATTACTTGCAGCAAGTGAGAACACTGGGCATCTTTCCCAAATCAGTGTGTTCCTGAACAGCAAAATTGGGGGTTTTAAGCTAAGGGTACATGCATATTCATGAAGGGGCCTGAGCAGCATGTGCATATTCATGAAGCGGCTCGAGTAGAGGAGGATTCAGCTTACAATTGGGGCAAAGGTCTACAGTCTAAACTTTAGTCCTGAGGGTCAGAAAAGGTCAGCATCATCATTCCCTGGCTTCCGACCAGTCTGGGGTCTTAGCAAGTAGATAACCATCCTCCACCTGGATGGGGGCCTTGGTTCCCACAGAACAACTCAAAGATATGTATTAGATTGTTACGTATATCCCTTGAGGAGGAACTAGGACTCTGTTTTATTACTGCACTATTGTTGCTTGACTGCTTTTCTTCTGTTCTTGCTTTCCTTTGTTCCCTTAAGATCATTAATTACTAAGACCTGTTCAAGGAGAAGCATTGTGGCCAGGCTTAGGTGACAAAACGGTTTAGGTCAGAATGGCTTCTTTTATGTCAAAAAGCTGTATCTGGTTCTTTTCCTCTGGGGACCCCCTACCCTATCTGCCTACAGAATTGGTGGAATACCAACATATTCCGATGTGAGAGATATAAGACCTACAAAATATGTGGAAGAACTGCCAGAGACAGGGGCTGGCGGGTGCAGGGGGGAGGGTCTCCCAGATGAAACAAGTAGAAAATGATACAATATAAAATGTAGTAGGTGCCAAGTGACATGGTGAGGCCTCACCTTTTTACAAAAGGATCTGGCCACCCAGGCAGAAAAGCAGTATATCAGGAATCATCCTGTCTGCCAGGACACCAATCTCCAAAAAGTGGGAAGGAGATGTAAGATGAAATAGAGATATGCAGGAAGAAAATGTTATAAACTCTATTTAATTTTATTATCTCATCCTTTTATTATTTTTTAAAATATTTATTTATTTATTTGGTTGTGCTGGGTCTTAGTTGTGGCAGGCAACCTCCTTAGTTGCGGCTCCAGGGCTCCTTAGTTGTGGCATGTGAACTCTTAGTTGCGGTATGCATGTGGGATCTAGATCGAACCCCCGGGCCCCCTGCATTGGGAGTATGGAGTCTTTTTTTTTTTTTTTTTGGTACGCGGGCCTCTCACTGTTGTGGCCTCTCCCATTGCGGAGCGCAGGCTCAGGACGCGCAGGCTCAGCGGCCATGGCTCACGGGCCCAGCCGCTCCGCAGCACGTGGGATCTTCCCGGACCAGGGCATGAACCCGCGTCCCCTGCATCGGCAGGCGGACTCTCAACAACTGCGCCAAAAGGGAAGCCTGGGAGTACGGAGTCTTAACCACTGCGCCACTGTGTCCTATCTTATCCTTTTAAATACGCCTTATCCGGGCTTTCCTGGTGGCGCAGGAAAATACTCATAGATGTATTCCTAATGGAAATATGAAGATGTTATTTACCAAAAGACATGTATAAGACTGTTTAATCAAAATGGCCCCAAAGTATCTGATTATCCATCAACAGTAGAATGGATAGGGACTTCCAGTGGTGAAGACTCTGTGCTCCCAAAGCAGGGGACATGGGTTCTATCCCTGGTCGGGGAATTAAGATCCCACATTCTGCACGGCACGGCCAAAAAAGCAGATGAACAAAAAAACAAAAACAAAAAGTAAGAATGGATAAATTGTAGCAAGTGTATACAGTAATAGGTCATCAGAAATAGGAATAAATAATTTATAACACTATACAACATGGATGGAACTCACAAATGATGTTGAACCAAGAAAGCCAGACACAGGGATACATTCCGTTGGATTCCATTTTTATATTTAAAAGGAAAAAACAGGCACAGCTAATCCATGCTGTTAGAAGTAGGACAGCAGTCACCCTTGGGGAGGGAGGTATGGGAAGGTGACACGGGGGGCCTGGGGTGCTCACAATGTTCTGCTCTTGATCTGGGCGCTGATTACGCAGGTGTTCTGTCTGTGAAGATGCCCAAGCTGTACCCATCCGATATATTCAGTTTTCTGTGTTTATTCTACTGCAATAAAATTTTGTAAAGGAGGGGGTTGGCCTGGGTTCAGCATCTTTAATGTCCTTTCCAGCTTCAACTGGGATAATAACTACCTCATTGTGTCAGGCACTGAACTAAGTGCCTTCCACATAGACTCTTGTGCAGTCCTCCGAGCCAGGCACTATGGTGAGGAAACTGAGGCCCAGAGACATGGGGAGCTTGCCAAGTTCATCTGTCGACTGAGGGGTGGAGGTGGCTTTGAACCCAACCAGAGGCCAGGGGCCTTCACCTCGTCCTTGAAAACCACAGCCCAAGGGAACCAGGAGGAGTTAGGTGCAGCAAGAGCAACCCTACTGGGAGTCTCCCACTGGGTGTCTCCCCCTTTGTCTCCACAACCCGGCTCCTCCTGAGTTTTCCTTCTGCTGGAGGGAGAAGGGGGCCTTTCTCTTTCCCTGTTTCTCTTTCTCTGAATCTGTGTCTTCCCACCTCCCCTTAGACTCTTAGATGCTTCCCTTCAATTGACCATATGGAATTATGTTTTTAAATGTATTTATTATGTATTGAAGAATTTCTATGCTAGCCTACTCATAATTTTAAAAACCTAGTTAAATAGGTTCTTAAGAGTCATTCCTAAAAGAACAAATACACTAAGCTGATCTGTGCCCATAAAATGGTTGGGGGTCTCTCAATGCAAAAATGCTCTCTAATCACTCCTTTAAATAAGGCTCCCTGGCTACATGTTTTCAAGTGGGAATATGAAATGGTAATTTTTTTTAAGTATAGTTGATTTACAATGTTGTGTTAATTTCTGGTATACAACAAAGTGATTCAGAGAGAGAGAGAGAGAGATATACATATATATATATATATATATATATATATGCTTTTTCATATTCTTTTCCTTAATGGTTTATCACAGGATATTGAATATATTTCCCTGTGATATACAGTAGGACCTTGTTGTTTATGTTTTCTTATACATAGTAGTTTGTATATGGTAATCTCAAATTCCTACTTTATCCCTCCCCCACCCCTGTGGGTCTGCTTCTGGCTTGTAAATAAGTTGATTTTAAAATGATCATTTTTAACATCAGAAATTTATGACCAGTGGATGGCCCAAGTCTGAAAAGTTATCTACCAGACTCTATATGGGGTATTCAGAACTTGTAAAGTAAGGCTAGGAAGTTAATGTCCTGGAAACCTGGTGTTGATTTAATTTGTAGCCACTAATTAAAATTCTGTAAAGATGCTTTGCTTTCACTATGGAAATGGCCTTAAATGTGTTTTTGTGTATACTGCCTACAAATGGAGCTGCTATGTGTGTATCTAGCAAGGGTCTGAAAAAGATGACTTAAGAAAGTCGTGTTAGGGGGACTTCCCTTGAGGTCCAGTGGTTAAGACTTTGCCTTCCAGTGCAGGGGGTGCAGGTTCAATCCTTGGTTGGGGAGCTAAGCTCCCATATGCCTCGCGGCCAAAAAGCCAAAACATAAAATAGAAGCAATATTGTAACAAATTCAATAAAGACTTTAAAAATGGTCCACATCAAAAAAATCTTAAAAAAAAAAAAAAAGATTCCAAAGCCACAAAGCAACTGTTAGTGTTCGGTGACCTTCTGCACCGGCTGTCGTTGGGGCTTTGAAATTGATTTTCTTTTCTTTTTTAAAAAAATTTATTTATTTATTTATTTGGGGGGGTTGTGTTGGGTCTTTGTTGCTGCGCATGGGCTTTCTCTAGTTGCATCCAGCGGGGGCTACTCTTCATTGCGGTGCACAGGCTTCTCATTGCGGTGGCTTCTCTTGTTGAGGAGCACAGGCTCTAGGCGCGCCGGCTTCAGTAGTTGTGGCACGAGGGCTCAGAAGTTGTGGCTCGTGGGCTCTAGAGTGTAGGCTCAGTAGTTGTGGCGCACGGGCTTAGTCGCTCCACGGCATGTGGGATCTTCCTGGACCAGGGATCAAACCCATGTCCCCTGCATTGGCAGGTGGATTCTTAACTACTGTGCCACGAGGGAAGCCCCTGAAATTGATTTTCAAAAAAAAAAAGTCGTGTTAGGGTAAAGATACCCTCTATTGATGAATGCTAGTTGGTGGGGGGTGGGAATGGGAATACATATATACAACCTCTGATAATTATAAAATTATTTAAAAGCTTTGCTAATAAAGAACAAGAAATAATTAAACAAGAAATTATTACAAACAAAATTTATTAGACAAACACATCAATAGATTGAGTCTAAGAATTTGGTTGGAAAGCCACTGGGCCTTTTAAAGCAGCAGAAGTCCAAAGTCACACACTTCGAGCATTACTCTGTTAAAATCCGAAGAAACAAGAAACGTCAGGAAGTATAGCACTCCATGCTAGTCCATAGATAAGCCTCCCACCTCCCTCCCCAGTCCCTCTCTCCAAATGGAGTCTCCTGTGATTCTGGTACCTGAGAGGAATAGAATGTTTCCCGAGTCTTACAGAAATTCAGATTCTTTGTTACAGAACTTGCCTCTGTGTATTTGAATTGCCTACTGGGATACATGGAATGTTGCTTTTGAGAAACTGAGAAACAGTTACTGAGGAATGTTTATCGATATGTAAAGTGAATAAAATAATATTCTCTACTATAGTAACTGCATTTTGAATCTCATCTGGCATCAGTTGTCTTTTAGAAAGTCATAATGCATTGTTTGGGGACACTTTTCTCCTTCAGAATAAAAGGAAAAGAGTCTAATTAACAAATTATAATTAAATAATACATATTCTCAAATCTTATGAGAGTCCCATGAATGTGAAGTCTTCATTTAATTTGGAAGAAAGGAATATTTTCTCATTCCCAATAATAACTGAAGTAGATATTTCAAGATTATAATAATATCATGTGTTCATAATACCAAACAGCATGCTCTTACTTTACAAGAAGCCATTGATCATTAAATTTAATTATTAATGACACAGGCTACCAAGAAATAGCAAGGAATGGTATCCATATAGATATCACCGGGCCTAAAGTCCTCAAAAAAAGGTTAGAGTGAAACATACATGACCTAGTTGGGGAGGTCTGGTTTTCTGAGATACGGGCTACAAATCATATCACATAAAAAACTAAAGGAAGGGTATTCCAAACAAAGCCGGCAAGAGAATTTTACAGAACTAATTCTTAAGGGAGATAACAAAAGCAGCAGTTAGAATGCTCATCCGTATATTAAGTTACTGCAGTTGAATCCATCATAAATATGCTTTTTGCTTCCATGGTAGCTTTTTACACCCCAAAATTATTTCTTTTACAGCTCCTAACGACCCTTTGCTTGTTCACCATGCCATCTTGGAGAGTCTGTGTGGAACAGAGTATCTTTCAAGTCAGAATCTTAGATGAAGCTCTAAAAACGTTGAGTTTGTGCTTTAAAAAAGTAGTCCAGGGCTTCCCTGGTGGCGCAGTGGTTGGGAGTCCGCCTGCCGATGCAAGGGACACGGGTTCGTGCCGCGGTCCGGGAAGATCCCACATGCCGCGGAGGGGCTGGGCCCGTGAGCCATGGCTGCTGAGCCTGCGCGTCCGGAGCCTGTGCTCCGCAACGGGAGAGGCCACAGCAGTGAGAGGCCCGCGTACTGCAAAAAATATATATATATATAGTCCGATTCATGACTGCAGCGTGTGCTGGAGGCGCGAACTCTCCCCCGGGTTCGATCACTGCTGGGAGTCTAGGATTTGCTGGGACAGACATATTAGCCAAGGCTGAAATTTTACAGTATCAAATACTGCATACCCAAATGGGCAGTCTCATGCATAGACCTCAAGATTTTAGTTGAGCCATTTGTCTCTTTGTTATCTTTATGCCTTTGGGGCCATAACCGTGGTTTATCAAAGCTGTTCTCAAAATTTGCAGTGGGGGCTTCCCTGGTGGCGCAGTGGTTGAGAGTCCGCCTGCCGATGCGGGGGACACGGGTTCGTGCCCCGGTCTGGGAAGATCATCCCACATGCCGCGGAGCGGCTGGGCCCGTGAGCCATGGCCGCTGAGCCTGCGCGTCCGGAGCCTGTGCTCCGCAACGGGAGAGGCCACAGCAGTGAGAGGCCTGCGTGCCGCAAAAAAAGAAAACTTGCAATGATGTGGAAGTGCGTGTACTTCAGCTGGCAAGTCTAGCAATAAAGCTGTTGCATTTCCCAAAAGAACTTCCGGTCTCCTCCGGAAAATCAGGTACACATTTTCTCAGGAATAGCCTGTGGAGAGACTGTTTGGAATGAGAGTTGCGCTCAAGTCCTAACCTTAAACGAAGACCTAAAAATGTAGAGTATTATGCATTTAAAATGTAGTCCATTTCACGGCGGCAGTGTGCGCTCACAGACTCAGCTTTCTCCAACTTTGTTCGGTATTTGGAAGGAATCGCTGGATTTGGGCCAGTAATCGAGTATGAAATGGGAAACAATCAGCTGTGAAAAGGGAAAGCTCCTTACCCTCCGAGTGAGCCACAGCCTTTCAAGATTCCATCCTAGGTGTGAGCAGCTGGAGGGCGGGTCTTGTCTCCCTCTGGACACCATCCCCGCCGCTGGGTTAGCCCCGCGCCGCCGAACACCCAGACCCTCAGAAAGAACCCTTGAACTGAATTAAGCCTGACCGAAAGTGAAGAACAAGGTCCAGAAACGGGAAGGTTTAAGGACAGCCTCCGTCTCCGGACACTTTTAAAGATGGCAGATCCTTGACCCCCTTTAGTGGACCGCGTGAATTCCAGGGTTCAGCTAGGCAGGGAGGCGCGCGGCGGGGAGTCGGCAGGCGGCCTCTCCCTGCCCTCTGGCGGCGCCTCCCGGCAGCGGGAAGGGAAGGGGGCGCGCAGACACCCGCGCACCAGGAGGGGGCAGTCCCTGCGCGTTGGCGCCCCTCCGTGGGGTGGGGACCACAAGTCCACGCCAATCACTCGTGAATCCGGACGAAGTGGGGCCCGAGGGGCTCCGGGTTCATAGATGTGGGGCGTAGAAAGGGGTCAGGTAGGAGGGCCCGAGGAAGGGCGCAAAGGAGCCCCTGGCGGCGGTGGCCGTCAGTGGGAAGGAGGCGGCGGCCGGGAAGAGGACGTTGGCCGCCGAGTAGGAGGGGAAAGTCTGGAAAGGATGCGCGGCCGGGCCCAGCTGACCCGGGCTGGCCCCCGCGCCGCCGCTGCCGCCGCCGCCGCCGCCCGCCCCCGCCGAAGTCCCAGGCTGGGGCGCGCCAACTCCCGCCTGCGCCGCGCCTTCAGCGCCGGGGTTCTGCTTCTTCCACTTGGTCCTGCGGTTCTGGAACCAAATTTTGACCTGCGTCTCAGTGAGGCTAAGCGATAGCGCGAGGTTCAGGCGCTCGCACACAGACAGGTAGCGCGTGGCCCGGAACTTGTTCTCCAAGGCTACCAGCTGCTCGTACGTGAAGGCGGTGCGCGCGCGCCGCGGCTTGGAGCAGCTGGGCTCTGAGCGCCGGCGCCGGGGCCGCGGGGAGCCCGGCGAGCCCGGGGAGCCCGCGAGGCCGCCCGCGCTGCTCTCTCCCGCCGCCGATGCCGCGGCCCGGGCCTCGGGGGAGCGCGTCCGGGCCTCCTGCAGGCGCGCAGTCCGCTCCCGCAGCTGCCGCCGCCCTGCGTCCTCCAAGTCCTCGTCCTCCGCCTCCTCCGCCTCAGAGCCCTCCAGGGGGGACGCCAAGCCGGCGCCTCGGCCCGCAGCATCTAGGGGAGAAGGGGACGGTGATCAGAAGCCCGGAACTACCCGGCCGGTCCTGGTCCCTAGACCTGGCCCTCGTCCTCCCCAGAGCAGGCAGCTCTCTCTGCCCAACCCAGAGCCCAGCCCTGCCCCTCTCCGGAATTGCACTCCCTGCCCTCACCCCCACGACCGCTCTTAGTTGCAAGCCCTTTCCAGGAGGTGGGAGTTAGCGTTGTAGTGCCCGCTTTCTCTTCACCCACCTACTACCTAGTAGGCGTCCGAGAAGTGTATTTCGAATGAATGAGTGGCACTCCGCATTAAGAAAGAATAACGACCTTATTGGACAACCTTATCGCTGTACATTAAGACATCTATATGTCAAGTGCGTTTGGGGCTGTCTCCCCAGTCCCTAGAAGCCTATTTTGGCCTGGAACTGCCAGCAATTAAAAAAGAAGTTATTAAGCGCCCCCTCCTCCCTTTTAAAGTGAAATTCCCTCTTTCCCATCTTCTCTCTCCTGCCGTGTTAATAGAGTTTCAGATTTGTGCGGGGCCGGATCGATAGATGTCATCTATTAAAGGTAAGTTTTAATCGAACAATATTAGGATCAGACAGGGAAAAGGGGGTTTGAAGTCGGTACCTGCAAGCTGCGGGTAGGAGATATGCAGGCGCCAGTAATAGAATATCGATCATGGGGGTGGGGAAAGGGGAGAGCGGCCCCTGCGAGGGGCGATCCGAACAATTACCAGGCAGACCGCCCAGGCCCAAGCGCAGCCGCCAGAGGCGCCCAGAGCCCCAGACAATCACTGCTAAACTTGGGGAAGGGAAGCGGGGGAGCTGCCGAGACTTCAAGCCTCTCCCTGACCTGAGCCCCCGATCTTTGGCGTCCCTCCAGGGGACCTCGTGCCCGCGCCTCACCCAGCTTGGGTCCTGCTGTTTTTTGTCTTTCCTTTCAGACACAAACTTTCCTGGACCCCTCGTCAGGTGTCCTCCAGAGTTAGGAGTTGTTTGTTTGTTTGTTTCTGCCGCACGCGGCTTGTGGGATCCCAGTTCCCCCACCAGGGATCGAACCCGTGTCCCCTGCAGTGGAAGGTGGAGTCCTAATCACTGGACCGCCAAGGAATTCCCAGAGTTAGGGGTTAAATCAAAAAGGGTTTTGGGGAGAAAGGACCAACAGCCTCCCGTCACCCCACCCCACTCCGGCCCCAGCCCAGTCAACGATTGGATCTGGGGAGAGTGAGCGTGCGGGGCAGCGGAGTCTCTGCAGCTGTCTCTGGATGGTTGGAAGTGGGCCCTGGGTGCGAAAACCGGACCTCACTGCCTACTAAGACTTCGGACACATGATTCAGCCTCAGCTCCCTCATCCAGAAAATGGAGAGATGATGCTGCCTACCTCGTTAAGGATGCTGTCTACCTCGCAGGTTTCGAAGTTTTTGCTGACTTTATCTCAGTCTCTAGCCCAGGTCCTGGCACATAGGGGACAATTAAATGCCCAATAAATGAATGAGCCTGGACGAGGTGGGCGCTGGGTAAGAGTTTCCTCTGCGAGTAAATCAGAGCTGGGGTGCTTGCTTGCTTGGCGGGTAAGCAGGGACAGGCTTCGGTGGCAAATCCCTGACCCAGGATGCTGGAGGCCCCCTTTCTGCGTCAATTTAATTATGCGCCTGGTCCTGTGCGCCTTCTCCCCTTGGGGAAGACGCCGCTAAGGGCTACTCACCCGATCCACGGCCCTCCCTCCCACCTTCCCATCGTATCATGTAAGCTGGGGCTTTCCGGGGCCGGAGGCCGCCTCGCATCCTTACCAGGCGTCTCTCGCTGCCGGGCCGGGTCTCGGCTGGAGTCCTTCCTTGCTTCGGCCTCTGCCAAACTTTTCTTGGCTTCCCGGGGAGCAGGGCGCACGGCTGGGAGCGCAGCGCGGGTGAATTTCTGAGGGTCCAGGATGTCCAGAACCGAGAAGGAGATTTTGTGGTGGGAGGGAGCCGCCTTGGCCCCGCCGTCCTGCCATGCCAGCATGCCCGCCGCTCGCGGGCCGGAGGCCGGCGGCGCGGAGTCCGGAATGGCAGCGCTCGGGCTTGCCTTCGGCTGTGGCTCGGCCGCAGTTCTCAGCCGGTAGGAGGGTCGGGACGGCCAAGAGAAGCTGGGGAGGGGGGCGTGGAGAGAGCCGCGGGGGGCTGAGCGCGGATTGGCACTTGGGCTGCCCAAGCCCCCGCCAAGTGCAGGGCGCGCTCGCAGCAGCCCCAAGACTAAGGCTCGGGGACCTCTAGCCTCGGCGAGGGGGCGCCTTGGTGAGTCTGATGCGCGCTCCCGCCGGGACAGCGCCGCCGGCTCAGCGCTCCTCCGCCCAACCTGCGGAAACTCGGGGTGCGCGAGGGAGGGAAGTCCGGACGCTTTCGTCCCGGAGATCCTCCCAATACACCCACCCTGACTTGGGCTACGATTTGCACCCTTCCCCCAGTGCACCCGCCTTTGAATTGGAAATGCAATTGAGGCCAGCACTGATAACTTCAAGGCAACGCTCAGCACATCTCCTGCCTCGCCAGTGAATCACAGCAATGGCCTCAGTCCTGATCACCTCGGATTTAAAAGCCCTCATGTTCTCACAGTTTACAGTTTACAAAGCCCTTAGACTTGCGCGATCTCGTTTGATCCTCTGAGCATCCCTGTGCGGTGGGCGTGGCCTGGCAAGACTATTATCCCAGCTTTAAGATGAGGAAATTAAGGTTCAAAGATGAGAAGTGACGTCGCCCAGGGTCACTGTTAGTTGGTGACAGAGTCCGGATTCGAACCCAGGGCTTCTTTCCCGGACCATTATTCTTTTCAGTACGTCCTGCTCGCTAGGAAATAACGAAAGAAAGTCCCGCACTGTGTCAGAGGTTTTTCCTTCCACTCTGGAGGTCAGAGGGCAGCAGGGGTTTTGGAGAGATGTCTGAACCCCCACCAAGAGGACTTGCCGCTTTGGAAACCTTGCGGGTTGCGGTCTCAGAGCCAGGTGAGATGCCCTGGTGAGGGCAGGTGAGCCAGGTGAGGGTGGCTGCCCTGGCCTGCAGGGACGCCGAGCACAATGCCTGATGCCCTTCAGGCCTTCTTCAGAGTCACAGGTTTGATCACGTGCACAGATATTGGGTCTCTGGGAATCAGGCTGCATCTTTGACCCTCATCCTCCCCCTAGCCCCAAGAAGAAAAAGGTTAAAAGGTGTTTGCCTGGTTTGGATTTAAGGTCAAAGAACAGAGACAATTGTAAAAGCTTCCATTTGCCCCACCAAGTCCCGTGGGATGGTGTACATCAGTCCTTGGGGAAGCTTCCACCAGCCAGGCCCTTCTTAACATTCTTTTGTTCCCTTTTGTTGTTTGGGGAGAAGTCTGAGCGCTAAGCATTTATCTCAGCGGCAGATTCTGAGGCTTCTACCCCTCTGCCCAGAACTACCTCTAAGGCTGTTGTCCCTTTCTTCCCTGCCCCATGGGGTTTCCAAACAATGACTTGGCAATTAAGATTGTCCGGTCAGGTAGGAGTAGGAAGGGGAGGAGAAACCTTCTCACTGAAGTGCGTGGGGGAGGAGGGAGGGGTGTGTGCTGCTAATCCCCTCGGTTATTGTAGAGAAGGTCTTACAGGCCAGCTTCTAGGAGCTTTTCTCATTCAAACTTCGTGGCCCCTCCCAGAGGCGGCCACTGTATTCCCTGGGGACTTTAAAGCCCTGCCGAAATTCAAGCCAGCTTCAGTCCTAAAGCAGAGATGGATTGTGCTTTTAAAAGGAAATCAGAACAGGAAGTGCCCTGGCCAAGCCCAATGGACCACCTCCCATCAGAGGGAATGTGGGCCTTGGGAAAACCAAAGCAGGTGGCCATGGCACTAAACCGTGGTACCCAGGAACATGGATTGCCAATCACAGAACCTTCCAGATCACAGATAGAGTACTTTGTTTTTTGTTTTGACAAGTCTTTCTCACTCAGTTCTCACTTGATTTAAAAAAAAAAAAACCTTCTTAAACAACAAGATCCTACTGTATAGTACAGGGAACTGTGTTCAATATCCTGTGATAAACCATAATGGAAAAGAATATGAAAAATAATGTTTATATGTATAACTGAGTCACTTTGCTGTACAGCAGAAATTAACACAACATTGTAAATCAAGTATACTTCAATAAAATAAAATTTTTAAAAAATCTTTCTTTTCTTTCTCCCTCCCCACTGATCCCAGTCCCCTTTTACATTTTTCCACCCACATTCATATTTTTTCATATTTAGGTTCTTCAAGGTAGCTAGATATAGATCTCTTTAAGGGAGCTCCAGAATGGATGTTTCGGGCATCCCATGGTCCCTCTTCTTATCTGTTCTGTAAGAAATATTGAAACCACTTTCACAGGAAGGTGGGCTGGCATTCCAGAGGGCACCGAATGCCCCCAACCAGAGGGACATGTAAGGCGCAGAAGCCAGGGCAGGCCAAACCTGGGTCATTTTCATTTCACTTTATCAATTGTCTCCAAAAATTTTGTTCAAATAGTATGAATCATTTTTCCTTTGAGGTCCACAGGTGTTAAATACAGAAAAGGAGCAGAGAAAGTAGAAGCAACAAATTGGAAAGTCAAGAACACATAAAGGCCCTGTGCTTTAAGACTGTGAATCTGTAAGAACTCCTGTTAGTTGTCTTTCTTTTTTCCTTGTCCTTTATTTCTGATATATGCGTTCAGTGCAGCACAAGGTTATCTGAACCCTTGCACTCAGGACTTGGCATCTGGAGACAGACGCCACAAGAAACAGCGCGGTGTCGCCCATCGACATTGCAGGAATAGAAAATGCTCCCTCTTATTCACCCACAGCTTAAAGAGAAGCGCCCCACCCAAAGAACAGGTTAAATTCTTCAACTTGGTGAGGGGAGAGCGTGCCTTGGGGAATTGTGTTTCTGGCCACCTGCTTTGTAAATGACTAGAAGACAGTGAGACTTCATATAGGAACAATTTGGAGATGTGTTGACTTGCTAACGTCCTCATGCGTGTATTTATACACAAGGTGTTCCTATGTAATAAGGATATCCATAGCCAGCAAGCCACTTTCCCCCTGTGCACGGAGTTGATTTGTGTTTTCAGCGTGGGCATTAAAATTCCGCCTGAGTGCTGTCTTTAAATTGCTTTGATGCTAGGTGGGTTCCATCCCTGACCTGTCCTGATGGCAAGTGATGGCTGTAACAAGCTCGGGATCAATATTCATAGCGGGTGTCCTGGGCTGATAACACTATCCAAGACAATGTTCACTATCAGTGCAGACAGCTGAGATATTGCGCCATTAGGGATGTCGTGTTAAATAACCTGATCTATTTCTGGGGCTATTTAATGAATTTCACAGTTTAGATAGTATCTTTAAGGAGAAGGCAAAGTCTATTCCGGAGGCACTGATGCAAATCAACGGTGCCAAGCTTGCCGAGCTATTCCACAAACAAAGTGGCCCATAATTCCAGCACAGCCTTGAGAAGCTGCTGCCAGGGCCGTGAACAGCGTTAACAGTGGAGAGAATTTGCAGCACACGCAGAGGGAGAGCAGTCTTCGGAGCTGTGTTAAAGCACCTTAGATAAAATCTTATGTTTCTGAAATAAAATACAACTTAAATTCTCTAGGTAAAACCCTGCAGTTTGGGCCAGCCCACGGGGTAGGACATTAATGCCAAGAGACAGCTTCATAAGGCACATCTCGGTGACAGAGGGGGAGTAGTGAACCGCGTACTTCTTTAACTGAAGTCTGGCTGCAGAATGGGAGGGGCGAGGCACTGGATGTTAAAAAGAAACTACTGGGAGCAGCAGAATCAGTTGTTAAATGTTTACTTGACTCTGTATCTCTTGTTGCTGGAGAGTTCATTTACAGTTAAAGGCTAGTTTACCATTTCCCCCCCAGGGCTTTGAACTCTGACTGCCAAGCAGAGCAAGTATTCCTCTTAAAAACCTACTTCGGAAGCTTTGATTTGTGAAAGCTTTAAGTGTAGCCTTCCCACCTGTCCCCAGTCTGCAACCCAAATAAAAATGTTTACTTAGTATCTCTTGCTTTAAGAAATCAGTATTTCTTTTTGGAAATCAACAGGTTAAAAAAACAATCAATTTCTTTATTTCAGAAATTTGGAGGAAGCATCCAAGAAGGTGAGAAAACAATGGGAGGGGGGATTGTCCTGATAGCGACAATTAGTATTAACAGTAATTGCTCTCCTTTCTTGGGCACTTGCTCTGGACCAGGCACTTGGCTAAGCTTTCGCTTATTTGGGGTTATTTCATTTAACCCTCCCCATGCACGACCCCATGAAGCAGGCACTATTATATCCCCAATTTACAGTCGAGAAAACCAAGCTTAAGAGCAAGTTTGCCCACGACCCCAGAGCTAGGAAGTGGTGAAGTTGAGATTTGAACCAGGGAAGTGAGATTTCAGAGCCTGGTTCGGTAAAGTTCTTCTCTTAAAGGAAGTCACATTCCTGCCCCAGGGTGAAGTCCAATTGTAGACATTTATCGAACGGCTTTCCTTCAAAGTTACACACAGAAATGGGATATGGAAAATGACCTCTGAGAAAATGACTAGAGCCCTGGCACTGCCTGGGAGGATACCGTGGTGCAGGTTTTGGGATGCAGTTTTGGAAGCTCTTACATTCAGTGTTTTCTAACGTTTTAAGATATTCCCAGGAGAAACCCAAGAGAAGGGAATTGCCAGGCAAACCAAATTGCTCTGGGCACCTGGAAAAGTAGAGACATGTCATTGGGAGAAAGAGAATGGGGGAAAAATGCCAAGTGACAAGCTGAGGACACATGAGGAGAGACTTGGGGAAGGACAGAGGCAGAAGGAACAGGGACACAATGCAGGCTCTTTCTGACTGTGAGCATCACACGCCATGTTCATACCGTACAAAGAGAGGCACAGGCAGAATATAGACAAGGGAGAAAGGTAGGGCTTGGCAAGTGTATGAAGCACTTGCTTCCCGGTTGAATGGAGATCTGTACGATCTAGCATTCTTGGGTGATTTCCTGCAAGGCAGGGGACAAAGTCCTCTGTTCCCCACCTCTGTGCCCAAATTTCATGCCTTCAATCTTTTTTTTTTTTAATTGAAGTATAGTTGATTTACAATGCTGTGTTTGTGTCTGGTGTACAGCAAAGTGATTCAGATATATATATTTTTTTCGTATTCCTTTCCATTATGGTTTATTACAGGATATTGAACATAATTCCCTGTACTATACAGTAGGACCTTGTTGTTTATTTATTTTATATATAGTAGTTTGTATCTGCTAATGCCAAATTCCTAGTTTATCCCTCCCCCACCTCCTTTCCCCTCTGGTAACCATAAGTTTGTTTTCTATGTCTGTGGGTCTGTTTCTGTTTTGTAAATAAGTTCATTTGTATCCTATTTTATTTTATTTTTATTTTTTAAAACTTTTGGCCACACCAAGCGGCGTGCGGGATCTTAGTTCCCTGACCAGGGATTGAACCCGCTCCTCCTGCAGTGGAAGTGCGGAGTCTTGACTACTGGACCGCCAGGGAAGACCTGTATCATATTTTAGATGCCACATGCAAGTGATATCATATGATATTTGTCTGTCTCCGTCTGACTGACTTAGTGTGATAATCTCCAGGTCCATCCATGTTGCTGCAAATGGCATTATTTCGTCCTTTGTTATTCATGCCTTTAATCTTCTTTTCCTGGCCTCCCTGCCTTCAGCCTTGCTGCCCCAGCAGGCTGTTCACCTCACATGGCTATGCTAACTCCAGCCCTTAGAGGGACAGCCCTGACCTCCATGAGCAAGCCAGCTGGCCGAGGACCCTGGCCGGCTGGAGTACCTGCGACTCACGTTGAAGGGCTGCTGCTCCAGCTGGTGGGTGGTGCCCTTGCAGGAAGGCTGATCAGTGCTGCCAGATCTCCACATTGCCTCAGAGAAACTGGAAATCTGAACTCTTTTTTTTTTTTTTTTTTGCGGTACGCGGGCCTCTCACTGTTGTGGCCTCTCCCGTTGCGGAGCACAGGCTCCGGACGCGCAGGCTCAGCGTTCATGGCTCACAGGCCCAGCCGCTCCGCCGCATGTGGGATCTTCCTGGACCGAGGGGTGAACCCGTGTCCCCTGCAGCGGCAGGCGGACTCTCAACCACTGCGCCACCAGGGAAACCCGGAAATCTGAACTCTTACGTGACATCTCCAATGCTGGTAATCAGTTCACAGTGTTGAAAATCAGGCCATCAGAAACAGGTCTGTGGGTCACAAGTTTGCCACTCCAGCCATGCATATGTCAAGTGACCCCACCTTCACTGTTTGGGTGTTTCCATGGCTACTGTGGTTCGTGGGGTGAAGACTAAAGGCCTCTGCACTGAATGCCAGGCTCTTCACTATCTGTTCCAGCTGCTTGTGCAGCCTTGGTCCCTGGACAAGCTAGGTTCCGGGTAAGATGTGTACGGGTCCCCTGCCCATGCGTGCTACCTTCTCAGAGACTCTGGCCAGCCCTTGGATCCTGGCGAGTGGGCAGTGGGCTTCCATCCAGCCCGGGTAGACATCCCTTGCTTTTCGGGGTCAGCATCCTCATGCCCTTTTCTGGTACTGGTAATTTGACTTTGCTCAGCTATCCCCCTTACATGTGGTAGTGGTGGGATCGCCAATCAAGGGCCCCAGGGTGGGAGTGGCATCCTGAAGGACCAATCAGGCTCTCTCCCGCAGGAATCTTCTAATGCACACTAAAGCTGGAGAGACACTTCTGGATCAATGGATCTCTACTTTTTTTTTTCACTGAGGCCCACCGTGATAAGACAGAACTCCTTGGCTCAGGTAGGCCTCCCCTGGTCTGGTTTCACTTTCCAGGGAAAACCAGACTTTGGTCAGAATGAAGGGTCTCTGTGGGTAGTAGACACCTGCTAATCTTGCCTGCACGGTGTCTCTTCCTGCTTTCTTTCTCTTAGTCTGTTTGGGCTGCTAAAACAAAGTACCACAGGCTGAGTGGCTTATATACAACAGAAATGTATTGCTCACAGTCCTAGAGGCTGGCAGTCCAAGATCAGGGTGCCAGCATGTTCGGGTTCTGGGGGGAACCCTGTTCCAGGTTGCAGACAGCTGACTTCTTACTGTGTCCTCACATGGTGGAAGGAACGAGCTAGCTCTCTGGGGTCTCTCTTTTTATTTATTTATTTATGGCTGCGTTGGGTCTTCATTGCTGCGCATGGGCTTTCTCTAGGTGCGGCAAGCAGGGGCTACCCTTCGTTGCGGTGTGTGGGCTTCTCATTGCAGTGGCTTCTTTTGTTGCAGAGCACAGGCTCTAGGCACGCAGGCTTCAGTAGTTGTGGCATGCGGGCTTAGTTGCCCCGTGGCATGTGGGATCTTTCCAGACCAGAGCTCGAACCCGTGTCCCCTGCATTGGCAGGTGGATTCTTTTTTTTTTTTTTTTTTAATTTATTTTTGGCTGCATTAGGTCTTCGTTGCTGTGTGTGGGCTCTCTCTAGTTGCGGTAAGCGGCGGCTACTCTTTGTTGCAGTGTGCTGGCTTCTCATTGCGGTGGCTTCTCTTGTTGCAGAGCACGGGCTCTAGGTGCACGGGCTTTAGTAGTTGTGGCATGCAGGCTCAGTAGTTGTAGCGCATGGGCTTAGTTGCTCCGCGGCACGTGGGATCTCCCCAGACCAGGGCTTGAACCCGTGTCCCCTGCATTGGCAGGCGGATTCTTAACCACTGCGCCACCAGGGAAGCCCTGGCAGGTGGATTCCTAACCACTGCACCACCAGGGAAGTCCCGGGGGTCTCTTCTATGAGGGCACTAGTCCCAATCATGAGGGCTCCAACCTCATGACCTAATCACCTCCCAAAAGCCCCACCTCCTAATACCATCACCTTAGGGGTTAGGATTTCAACACATGATTCTGTGAGAACATAAACTTTCAGACCATAACACTCTTGTTACAACGCCCTGCCTTTTGCTGGGGGCATTCCTCCCCCATTCTATGTGGCCGTGGTGAGGCTCTACTCAAGTGCCCCTCCTCGGCACCTAAGTCAGGCTGCATCATCACAGTACCTCTTCCCCCTGAACACAGACATGAGGGCCAGTCAGAGTTCTTTCCGCAACTATCAGGCCAAATTGAGGAAAATGTTCTTTACCATATGGTTTACCCAGGGCTCTGTGGCCTGGAACTGCCACAGCCCTCCCTCCCCACTGCCTAGAGAGAGCCTGGCCACACGGAGAGAAGGAAGTGAACCCAGAGAAGGGGGCAGAGCCAAGAAATGGAGAGTCAGAGAGCCCAGAACACCACCATTCGAGCCTTAGAACCAGCTACATCTGAAGCCATCAATTGCTAGACTGGTTACAAGAGCCAATAAATTCCTTTTAAATTTAAGCCATTTGCCGTTGGGTTTCTGTCACTGGCAACCAAAGAGTCCTAGCTAATACAAGCAAGTCTGGAAGTATTATACACACATCTACTACAGCAAAAGAGGATTGGAAGGATTCATATTTAAGCTGAAATTCAGACATGATTCATAGACTTGTTATTGGAAATGTAAGAGGCCAAGCTCTTACATCCCTGCACGCTGGAGTGTTAATGTGCCACTTGACTAGCTCTTGCCCAAAAGATATAAACAAGAATCTGTTGGGTCTGGATTCTGGGGCAGCTTTTGTTTTTCCTGGTATAAAGGGCAAGACTCAGTTGTCAGAGGCCCTTTTCCCTTTTCCTTTCCTTTCTTTCTTGAAATGCAGACATGATGCCTGGGGGTACAGCAGACATCTTGACAGCATGAGGGTGAAAGCCTAAGGATGGTGAAGCAGAAAGTTGGAGGTAGACTATTTCCCAGTGTCCCTGGGAACTGCTGTACCTGCCCAGGGCTGACTTCCTCTTGGCTTCTTTTTTTTTTTTTTTTTTTAACATCTTTATTGGTGTATAATTGCTTTACAATGGTGTGTTAGTTTCTGCTTTATAACAAAGTGAATCAGTTATACATATACATATGTTCCCATATCTCTTCCCTCTTGCGTCTCCCTCCCTCCCACCCTCCCTATCCCACCCCTCCAGGCGGTCCCTGTGCCATGCGGCTGCTTCCCACTAGCTATCTACCTTACGTTTGTTAGTGTATATATGTCCATGACTCTCTCTCGCCCTGTCACAGCTCACCCTTCCCCATCCCCATATCCTCAAGTCCGTTCTCCAGTCCTCTTGGCTTCTTGATATATGAGAAAGAGTAAGTCTATCTGGTTGAGCGACTATAGGTGGATTTCTGTTACATGCAGCCAAAACAACTCTAACTTATACAATGCTCTTCTGTTACATCCAAAGAAAGGTCATGGACTTTTGGGTTAGGTCTGAGCCCACACTTAGAGAGATCTGTTGCCTTGGACCAACATGTCCTTCTTCAGGTGAGAGACTCGGGTCCCTGTATTCATTTCCTATTATTGCTGTAATAAATTACCACAAACTTAGTGGCTTAAAAAACACAAATTTGTCCTCTTACAGTTCTAGAGGCAAGAACTCCTAAAATCAAGGTGTTCTCAGGGCTGTGCTCCTCTGGAGGCTGTAGGGGAGAATCCATTTCTTCGCCTTTTCCAGCTTCTAGAGGCTGCCTGCATTTCGTGGCTCGTGGCTCCTTCGTGTTCAAGCCCAGCAGCATAGCATTTTCAAATCTCGGCATGACGTGTTGTCATGTCTCCTCTGACTCTTCTCCTGCCTCCTCTGACTCTTCTCCTGCCTCCATCTTTCCTTTATAAGGACTCTTGTGATTAGATCGAGCCCATGTGGGTCATCCCGGATAATCTCACATTTCCAGATCTTTAGCTTAATCACATCTGCAAAGTCCCCTTTGCCATGGGAGGTAACACACTCACAGGTCCTGGGAAGTAGGATGTGGGCATCTTCAAGGAGCCATTATTCTGTCTCCATAATCTTAGATACAGAAAGTGATTTGCCCAAAGTCATGCCCAGCTAATGGGAGAGGGAGAACTACGCGTGGACTCACCACCACAGGCAGAAGTGCCCTTTCTCCTCTTCCTCTTTGGCATGAAGCTAAAGCCCAGCCATGCTTCAAGGTCCATTTCAGGCTGCCCCTCTGCTCAGAAACCACAGCCGCCCTCCACAGCCCACAGAGTCCATCGTCTTGGCTTTGTCTGTCACTCACTGGCACTCTGCACACGTTTGATCAGTAATCTTAAACGTGTACATCTTGTTCTCTGCCCAGTCTTGACTCAAAGGCAAAGATCACACTTTAGACCTTTTTGGACCCTGGGACCCACTAAGCCCACAGAGTTGAAGCTCTATACATGGGTGATGTATGGCTCATGATGATCGTGGTAGATTATCCAGACGGACTCACTCAGTTCCTGTACCACAGAATCTGGAATGCAAACACTGCATTTCCCAGACTCCCTTGCAGGTTGCACTAGGTTCCACCAAGCCAGACATGGTGAAAGTGAGATGGTGACCATAGGTGGAGAGGGAGAATTCTCTGAAGGTATGTTGGGTGGATTTGGTTCTTTCGGGGCAATACTATCAGGTTCCTGTCATCTTAAGAGCCAAGTGATGGGGCAGTGGTCTCAGTGGAACAATGAAATTGGGCATTTCTCAGAGCTGCACGGCTCTTTGCTGTGTGGTACTTGAGCTTGGTTACCCAGTCCCACTGGAAATCTGTAAGCTCCTTGATGCCTTGTATAAACTTACCCCTCTAGCTGGAGAAGTTTCTATTGTCTGCAACTAAGAACCATGATTTTTAAAAAAATTTTATTTTATATATTTACTTTTGGCTGCATTGGGTCTTTTTTGCTGTGTGTGGGCTTTCTCTAGTTGCAGCGAGCAGGGGCTACTCTTCATTGTGGTGCTCTGGCTTCTCATTGTGGTGGCTTCTCTTGTTGCGGAGCTCAGGCTCTAGGCACGTGGGCTTCAGTAGTTGTGGCACACTGGCTCAGTAGTTGTGGCTCACAGGCTGTAGAGCACAGGCTCAGTAGCTGCGGCGCATGGGCTTAGTTGCTCCACAGCATGTGGGATCTTCCCGGACCAGGGCTTGAACCCATGACCCCTGCGTTGGCAGGCAGATTCTTAACCACTGCGCCACCAGGGAAGCCCAAGAACCATGATTAATATGAGGTCTCATATTCATTTCTCCCCCAACCAGATTGTAAATCCCCAAAGGGCAGGAACTATATTTTATATTTCTCCTGTAAAATCAGCAGAGTACACAGTTTTCCTAGTAAACTTATCAACATGACACGCACGATTCATTGAACTGGGTTAAAGTTCTAATATTCTGATGAATTCTTCATGCCATCTGTGAATCAAGAGCCTGAAACAAAATGGCCACCCTAATATGGTCTTTTTTTGAAAACTTAAAGTTAAGTCAGGCTAAGAGAAGTCAATTTTTTAAAAAATAAATTTATTTATTTTATTTATTTTTGGCTGCATGGGGTCTTTGTTGCTGTACGCAGGCTTTCTCTAGTTGCGGCGAGCGGGGCTACTCTTCATTGCAGTGCACGGACATCTCATTGTGGTGGCTTCTCTTGTTGCGGAGCATGGGCTCTAGGTGCACAGGCTTCGGTAGTTGTGGCACACGGGCTCAGCAGTTGTGGCTCGCGGGCTCTAGAACGCAGCCTCAGTAGTTGTGGCGCACGGGCTTAGTTGCTCTGCGCATGTGGGATCTTCCGGGACCAGGGCTTGAACCCGTGTCCCCTGCTTTGGCAGGCGGATTCTTAACCGCTGTGCCACCAGGGAAGTCCCAGAAGTCAAATTTTTTGAAGTTTCAGTTTAAACACTTGAAAGGGTCAAAAGGGCAGTTAAGGAAACTCTTCCCCTTTTCTACCAACTTTTATTTATTACAAAAACGATGTAACATTAAATAGAACGTAAAAATTCATCCAAAATCTCACTGGGCTAACACATTGAAATATTCCCATTTTCTTCTCAGCCATTCCTACGCCTTATTTTTGTAGGCAGAGGTCTACATACAATTTTGCATTCTGCTTTTTTTTTTTTGGCTGCACCACTCCGCATGTGGGATCTTAGTTCCTCAACGAGGGATGGAACCCACGCCCCCTGCATTGGAAGCCGAGTCTTAACCACCGGACAGCTAGGGAAGTCCCTCTGCTTTTTCACACAATGTTATATCGTGAGCGTTTTTCATGTTGTAACCTAGTCTTCCTTTTTTCATGGCATAATATTTCTGTCAGTAGCCATCTTATCACTTCTTGAACAATTCCGGTCCCTGAACATTTATTTTTCTTCCACCTTGTTCTGGCATCATAGCTTACACTTCATACATGTCTTTAGAGATTCGTTACCTTATCATTGCTTCTCAGGCGCGCAGCATCGTCCAGTCTGTGGGCCCAACTATCTCCATTGCTGTTAGGAGTGTCATCGGGCCACAGGAAAACACCAATGAAGGTCTTGCCTGTTCTCTTTAATTTTTGTTACTTTTCCGGTTGCCTCCTCGTCCCAATCTGCCTTGCTCCAATTTTAGGGAGGTTGACCCTTTATCCACTGATCTCCAGGTGAAAAGGCTCCCATTTTGGGAGCGCGTGACTCGGGAGTCGGGAAGCAGCGCCCGTCTTGCCGGGTTTGCGCCCGGCCACGCCCCACTGGCCCAGCTCTGCCCCGCCCCGCCCGCGGGACTACACTTCCCAGGCAACCCTGCGCGGCGAGCGCGGCCGCAGCTTCCAGGCGCCGGTTGGGACGCGGGGGCCGAGGCGCAGGCGGGACGCAATGGCTGCGTGGGGCGAGCGGCTGGCCGGCGTGCGCGGGGTGCTGCTCGACATCTCAGGCGTGCTGTACGACGGCGGTGAGGGCGGCGGTGCGCCGATTGTAGGCTCTGTGGAGGCGCTGGCGAGGTGAGTGGGCCGCGCAGGCCGCCTGGAGCGCCCGGCGCTGTGCTCAGCCGGGTCCTGTGGGCCGCTGCCGGGGGGCGGGGCGGGGCTGCTGCTCTGGCCCCGCCCCGCCCGGCGAGCGGTGGGCTGGTCCCGGGAGGATTGCGCTGCAGGCGCCGGGTGTGACAGGCAAACGGCGTCCCGGGATGAGCACCGGGACCCTGCTGGTTAGAGTTGCGCCCCTGTCCAACAGCGCAGCCCCATTCCTTGCCTTTGAGCGCTTGGAATGTGGCAAGTCTGAATTTAGATGTGGTGTAAGTGTACAACCCACACTGGATTTTGAAGACTTAGTGAGAAAAAATGTATAAAGTTCATTGTATTGTTTTATATTGGTTACATATTGAAATGATAGTAATTTGAATATGTTAGCTTAAATAAAATATATTAAATTAATTCCACCTTCTTTTAACCTTTGTTAATGTGGTTACCAGAAAACTTTAAATTACATACGTGGCTGGCATTGTAATTCAGTTGGACTGCCTTGACTGTCTGCTTAGACGGTAGGAGGGCGTCTTGCCCACCAAGTCTTGTGCACAGAAGACACTGCCAGGACCACTGTTGGCACCACTGGGCCCTGGGCTTTGTAATTGCCACTGGCATCGCAGAACCAGAGGGTAAGAGGAGGCATGGGGTGAAGTGGAGGAGGAAGTGCCTTGCATCTGAAGGGAACAGTGGCTGCAAAGCCTGAGGCGGAGGAGAGCTCGGAGGAGAGCTCGGGAGGAGAACTCAGCAGATCGCACGCACTCACGGAACTGAAGAGAGAGTGGGCACTAGCGAGGGTGCTCAGGGCTACAGCAGGCAGGGACCTGAGGGTCACAGAGAGCTGTCTGGATTCCATACTGGGTGCAATGAGAAGTCACTGAAGATTTTAGGCAGGAGTGTCGTGTGATCTGATTTATGTTTTCAAGACATTTAAATGTAGAAAGTGAAACCATATAAGTAAATGAAAACAGGAGAGATTCCCTTTGAAATCTTGGAGTAGGAGAATACCTTTGTAGCTACGCCTCAAAATCTAGAAATCGACAACAACAACAAATCAACAACCCAATAGAAAGAGGCACAAAGGATATAAACAATTCATAGGAAAGGAAAACAAATGGAAACACAAAGGAAAAGCACAGGAAAGATGCTCAGCCTTACTCGAATAAGAGAAGTGCAAATTAAAACGATCCTGAGATGCCTTTTTTCATCAATTTGAGAAAATCGGCCAAAATCCACAACTTTGGGAACGCATTCTCTTGGTGAGAGTTTGTGGAAGCAGACCCTGTCTTATATTGCTTGTGGAAGATGCATTTGGCATGATCTATCAGCGTACTGCCTCATACATGAGAAATGACATAGGTGGGAGGTCATTCATGGCAGTGCCTTGAGAAATAGCAAAAGACTGGAAACAGCTCAGCTATCCATCGCTAGGGGAGTATTACAGTCTATCCTTCTACACAGTGGAATTCCATGCTGCATAAAAAAGAACGAGCATGCCTGCCATGTAGACGTGCTGTCAGTGAAGACAGGATGTGCACTGTGCCATCTTTTGGGTGGAAAAGGCAGAAATGCAAGTGTGTATTCCTGCTGGTGTGTTTGTATAAGGAAACTGGAGGGAAGAGCTTCAACCTGTGAAGAGCTGGAAGGCAAGTGATTGGGGAGAACTAGGTGGTTGGGGGTAGGGATGGGAGCAAGGCTCTTCCCTCGGTAACTTCGTATATAAACATTTTTTAAAGTTTTGAACCATGTGGATGTATTTCCCATTCAAGATATCAAATTACAAATATTTTGTCAATTTTGTCTCAAAAAGTGCTGGAAAAAAATACTGCACCAGAAAACAAAATATTTTAAGAAGATCTCTGGCTGCAAAGTGGAGAATGAGCTGGCAGTGGGGCAGATGGCCGGGCTCCAGAGGAAACAGGGGAACAGCCAGTTGGGAGACCCTTGTGTGGTCCAGGGAGACATGATAGGGCGTGGACTAGGGGGTGGCAATGGAGATGAACAGAAGGGGGTGAATTAGATGTTTTGGGAGTAGGACCAATGGGACCTGCCTGTGTATTGGATATTGCGGGGAACAGGGAGAAGATGAAATGAAGAATGGCTCCGGTGTTGGACTGGAGCACCTGAGGGAATGGAGAGGGGCACAGAGGGGCGCAGGCAGGTGCCATGATGGCCCTTGACACAGTGCTTGGCACACAATACACCCCATGAGTATGACAGTTAAACGTCACGTCCCATGTTTGTTTGTTTGTTTGTTTTTGTGAAAGAGACAAACTTTATTGAGCCCTCAGCCCTAATTCTTTTTCTCCTGCACAGTCTTGGTTCCCCGGAGACACCCAGTCCGGTGGGCAGCAGTGAGACCCACTTTCTGGCCAGCAGAGGCATCTCTGAGGATGGTAGAGGCTTTGCCGATATGGTGGTGGTTGCCACCTCCAAAGGGACGCTCAGCAGGGTTCATGGCCACACCCCGCACACATGGCCAGCAATTCCTCTTTGCCTTATACTTGTGGTAGGCACGGCTGGCCTTCAGAATGGGTTTGTCAACGCGGCCACCTCTAGCCACCATACCGACCACAGCTCTGTTGGTAGAGGAGATGACCTTCTTGGAGCCCAAGGGCAGCTTCACTCTGGTCTTCTTTGTCTCAGGGTTGTGGGAGATGACAGTCACATAGTTTCCAGAGGCTCTGGCCAGCTTGCCCCAGTCACCAGGCTTCTCCTCCAGACAACACATGTGGGTGCCCCCAGGTACGGTACCCACCGGGAGCACACTGCCGATGCTGAGCTGGGCCTGCTTGCCACAGTCCACGAACTGGCTGGTGTGGATGCCCTCGGTGGTGATGAACATCTCTGTCCGCTTCTTAAAACTGTATGGATCCCGGAAGACCACCTTGGCAAGGGGCACGCTGCAGCCCGGGTCGTGGATGGTGTCCTTCACGATACCCTTGATGTAGCTGTGTTGCTTGGCAAAGTCCACGGTGTGCAGAGACGCGGCGTCTTTCGGTGCTTCACGTGCACGCGGAACGTGGAGCTGGCGCCCTTCCTCTGCCCACAGATCCCGTGGCCCATGGCAGCAGTCTGCTGAGGAGTGCGGCTGAAAGAGCACGTCCCATGTTAGTATAGGAATTCCTGTTACACGTGCTTTTAATTTTTTTAAAATCAGGGCCACTTAAAAAAAAACAACTTTATATTAAAGTACACATCTGTTCTTCTATTGAGGGGGTGTAGTTTCCTGTTTTCAGTTATTTTGAATAGTGCTGCCATGAACATTCTAGAACATGTCTGGTGAATGCATGGATGCATTTCTGCTGGGTACAGGCCTAGGAGTGGAATTGCTGGTCATAAGATAGGCATATGTTCATTGCTAGAAGATGCTGTCAAATCGTTTCCCAAAGTGGTATATGTGAGAGTGCCCGTGGCTCTGTGTCCTCACCAACACGTGGGTTTGTCACTCCTTTGCATTTTATTTATTTATTTATTTATTTAAACTAATTTACAGTTTCATTCATTTTTAAATTTTTTTTAAAGTTAATTAATTAATTTTATTTTTGGTGCTTTGGGTCTTCATTGCATGCAGGCTTTCTCTAGTTGCGGCGAGCAGGGGCTATTCTTCCTTGTGGTGTGCGGGCTTCTCATTGCCGTGGCTTCTCTTGTTGCAGAGCACAGGCTGTAGGTGCGTGGGCTTCATTAGTTGTGGCATGTGGGCTCAGTAGTTGTGGCTTGCGGGCTCTAGAGCGCAGGCTCAGTAGTTGTGGGGCACGGGCTTAGTTGCTCTGCGGCATATGGGATCTTCCCGGACCAGGGCTCGAACCCGTGTCCCCTACATTAGCAGGCAGACTCTTAACCACCAGGGAAGTCCCGAAGTCCTTTGCATTTTAGCAGGGTCATTTTTGCCTCAAAACCTGAGAAATAAAGTAGGTCAAGGATATGGACAGAGCCTCGGTCCCTCCCCATCTACCTTCTGCTGAGGAGCACAAAATGGATTCAGCAGTGGCTTTGGAATAAGTAGGGCTGATTGTGAGCCCTTGTTTCCAGTCGGTAATGTGGGTCTGGTGTGCACCCCTCCCGGGCCAGTGAGGCTCCAGGCGTCTCCCAGCACCAGCAAAGCTGGCTGCTCTCAGAGAGTGCTTCCTATGCTGGGCGTCCCTGTTTATGTCATGTAGTCCCCCTAACAGTGTGGGGGTGGGAGGAGGTTATCTCCCTCAATCAGCTGAAGCCACTGAGGCTCAGGGCTTGCTAGGGTCTCAGCTGGGATGGCCCAGGGACCATGGGAACCCAGGTGTGCGTGACTCCTAACCGCTGTGCTGGACCCATACTTAGAGTCCTTTGAGGGAGAAGTGGGCATTGGAAAAGGTCAGGGGCTTCTCTCTAGCAGTCTCCCCTGGGTGATGCTCCCCCCGATACACTGTCCACCTAACACCTGCACAGATTCCAGGCTGTGACTCGAAGGAGGGTGATCCCTGGTCCTTTAACCTCTGTGGGTTTGGCGCTGGCATCTTCCAGCAGATCCCCGGGAGCTGTCTGTCTTGATTTGCTTTAATTCAACTGGTTTATCTAGCTGGAGTGTCTTTGGTAGCGGCTACACTGTGTAAATCTAGCAGCGGTATAATAACCGGATATACTGACAGTCCTAAAATACATCCCAGCCAGTTTTGTAGCTGAGAGAGGGGAGAAGTGCCTTCCCCATAGTGTGTGGGACTGTTTCCAGTGAGGGGACGCAGTTCTCCTTATATCAGGGGAGTTGATCGTCCTGGAGGATGAGGCCTGGCCCCTCTGAACCCTCCCTGGGACTCCATGCCACAGGACCGCGTCCCCGTGCATTTCTCTGCTCCACCAGGGCCTTCCCGAGTGACCCTTGTGGCCCCTTCTCTCCCTCTGCCCACTTCACCCCCTTGCTTCCAGTTATACAGACTTTCGGGGGGTTTTCACTGACCAGCCCCTTAGCAGCCCAGCACCCGCAGCGCCTGGGCCCTCCACGCTGCGGCAGCCTCTGGCTCTCACCCACGTCCCTTTTCTCTCTTCAGCTCTTGTGCTGGCTCTTTAAAGGCTAGGCCCCTCCGCCCAGGCCCGGCCTCCAGTGGCCAGCTGATCACACTCAGGCCCGAGGAAGCCGCCCATGCCCTCCTGTGGGGCCCCCGGAGCCCAGCATCCAGACCCTCCTGGCAGTGAGTGTATGTGGGCAACTTCCCCCAGTAAAATCCGCCTGCTTTTGGAGTTTCCCTGGGGATGTCAGACTTGGGGACACGGCCCTTTCCCGGGCCAGGCCCTGCTGGCCAACGTGAATAATGCCAGGCTTCCACCGCTTTGTGTAGTTTTTGCAGCCACAGCCTGCACTCTGTGGCCTCCTTGATATGCAAGGCTGGCTTTGAAGTCACAAGGGAGCTCAGAGGAAGTTCCCAGGGTGAGAGCAGCAGCGCTGTAGAGGGGCCGCTTGATGGGGGTCCCGGGGCCCGGGGCGGCGTTTGCCTCCATGGCATCTCCCCAGTGCCGTGGGTTCCCAAACAGCACCTTCTGTTCTGGGAACCCCGGAGGGGGTGACTCACCACTTCTCTTCCTAGACTTTCTGTGGTGACAGGTGTCCTCAGATTTTTGGAAAGTTTCCCACCTGTTTGGGGACACAGAGCACATGGGGAGTATTAGCTCTGCTTTTTAAAACCATACTGACCACCGTAATAGCAGTCACTGATGATCAGACTACCTTCACAACCAGCCCTTTTCAAAGCCGGAACAGAGGCTCAGAGAGATTTGGGAAGTGGCCAAAGTGGAGAAAGTGGCTGGGCCAGGGTTCCCTCCCTTCCTGCCCACTGTCCTCCACCCTGCCCCGGTCCACCTGACTCCAAGCCCCAGTTTTCCCCACAAGAGCACACTGCTTCTCATTAAAGATGCACTTGTTCATTCATCCACTCGCCCAACAAATATTTATCGAGTGCTTCTTTTATACTAAAAACACCGCTGTAGGCGTTGGGACAAGGGGCAGTGAGTGGGGCAGATGGAAGTCCCTGCTCTCGGGAAGCTGACCGTCCAGTATGGGGAGAGCAGCGTAAACAGCACCCGGAAAGGCTAGTGTCAGGTGGAGAGACTGTGCCGCCAGGGAGATGGGGAGCCCGTGATGTGTGAGCTGGGCTCTGAAGCTGTCATCTGGGCCAGGAACGTTCCAGATTGGAGAACAGGAGGTCCAGGCTTCCTGGAGCCACTGGGCACGGTGCTGGCCAGGTGGAGCCCTCTTACTGTGCTAGGACTTGTGGGTGGGCGTGGTCATGGGACATCTGTAACCGGCCTGGGTCCCCCCATCAGGCCCTTTATTGGAGTCCATTCTTGGGCAGTTGGGCTCCCCGAGGGGAGCCATTCAGAGGCAGGGCTGGGCACAGCGGGGGCCGCAGGGACCGGCCCCCGGGCTGGTCAGCACAAAGGGGAGCCCCAGAGGCATCTGCATGTGAAAGGCGGGTGGGCATTTACTGCATCCTGTCTCGGCCACTAAAGCACATCTGCTGGGCCCAGCCCGGCCCAGCCTTTTTGCGGCCGGCGGAAGGAAGCAGGCTCGGCCTCGGCCCAGGGCAGCCTCATAAAGCAATTCCCACCCAGGACTAACGGACCCGCGACCCATCCCTCCAGTGTGTGCCAGGAGCCCCGGGACCCTGTGAAAACCCAGGCCCCTCCCAGCAGAACAGGGCCCGGGAACTTGTCTGAAGTGCGGCCTAGGACCAAGGCCCTCCTTGATGCTCGGCCACCCTGGCTCCGTCGGGCCCCAGGGACACAGCCGCCCAGGAGTGGCGGTAATAATAGTAGCTACCAGGACTGTGAGAGAGCTGGGAGCCTCCCTGCGCTGCCTCGTCCCATCCCCCGTGTGGCCCAGCACCTGCCAGAGGGGGCTCTTGCGGCTATCAGAGGGGGCGGGCCGTTTGTTTGAGTTCGTTTAGGCCAACAACAGCTTTCCTGACTCACCCTGGACCTTGGACAAGCTGTGTTTGTTGAGAATGCCCTGTCACTCGTGCTGCCGTTTCCTCTCTGCGGGTGAACTAGGCTGACTTCAGAGTTGGGGGCCAGGTGAGAGAACGATTCTCTCTTCCCAGGCCGAGTACTGGTTTTATAACATTCACAGTTTAGGCTTCCCAAGGCAGACGTGGCTTCCTTCTTGTGAACCATCCCCCTAGCGCAGGAAGGTACTAAGTAAAAAGTCCAAATCGTCACCAGCCCCATCCTCGTCATCCCCCCAGGGGGACCCTGTAGCTCCTTCCACGCCTTTTCCTCTGTGTTTCCCCCAAAGCACAGGGGATTTTAAGAAGCCGCCCCTTCCCTGGCTGGCTCTCGTCCAGTTCCATGGTCCCCCCTTCACACCCCCCACAACCCCCCACTCCTTGGGCAGCACTGATGCTCAAGAAACATGTTCTGCTGGTTCACAGGTCACTGGAGGCTGGAGTTCCCCGCAGATCCCGAGCCAGTGGTCTCAAACTTACGTCGCCTCAGAGCATTTATCTCCTAAATGAAATCTGAGGTAGAATCCCCCCAATTTTAAAAACAGATAAAAGAGCAATGTTTGAATGGTGTGTATTTTCTCCGTTCAAATCCGTAATACCGATTATGAGGTCAGTCCGTGAAAATGACGAAAGTGTCTTTTTTTTTTTTTTTTGGCCACACCCCACGGCAGGCGGGATCTCCACCAGGGATCAAACCCACGCCCCCTGCAGTGGAAGGCGGAGTCTTAACCACTGCGGCTGCTTCCCACTAGCTATCTATTTTACATTTGGCAGTGTATATATGTCTATGCCACTCTCTCACTTTGTCCCAGCTTACCCTTCGCCCTCCCCGTATAGCACAGGGTGATCAGCTCTGTGCTTTGTGACCACCTAGAGGGGTGGGACAGGGAGGGTGGGAGGGAGGGAGACGCAAGAGGAAAGAGATATGGGGATATATGTATATGTATAGCTGATTGACTTTGTTATAAAGCAGAAACTAACACACCATTGTAAAGCAATTATACTCCAAAAAAGATGTTAAAAAAAAAATAACAGTACTAAAGTCTGGGGCAGTGGACAGCTCAACAGTACATATGTGAATAATTTTATATTTGTGGCTGGAAACAACCTGCGTGTCTATCAGGAGGGGACAAGGGAATAAATTATGGTTTATCCAGACTGCGGAATATTCCCCAGCAGTTAAAAAGAGTGAGGTAGCTCTGTTTGGTGTTGACATTAGTTTGTATGAGGTGAATGTTGCATATAGTCAGTGAAAAAGTTACAGAGTAATGTGCGTGAAATACCATTTTTGTTCTTGGACTTAAAGGAGACACAACCACCCTCAGGTAGAGCAGTAACAGAACTGTGACCCTGACTTGCGTGGAGGGAAACCGAGGGACATTGTTGTGAAGCTACCCACGGCTCCACTGTCACGACAAGGGCTGTTTCTGGGTTTCTGATCTCAGCCTCGCTGGGCAGGAGCCGCCCTATGGAAATCAAGGGCAGCCAGGCTGGGGGTTCTGGAGCAGAGTTAACGGTTTATCCCAAAGATGCCGCCTCTGGTAGGAAGGCCCTGGCTGATTAGGAGGTGAGCATGGCACGGGTCATGGGGCCCACAGGTGGAGTCCTGATCCCCCAGCCCCCCAAGGATATACAGAGAAGCCGTATTGGCAAAGCCCTGCCTGGGCCCTGCCTGTGGCGCTATGCAGGGTGACTTCCCGCCACCCTGGGGCTGGCAGGATGCAGCCCTGTTTATAGAGGAGGAATAGGGCTTGCTCAAAGCCACCTCAGGAGGAAGGAGAGTGGGGGCCAGACCCTTAGCAGGGCAGGTGCTTCCCCTAAAGGAAGGTAGGTGTCAGCTCTTGTGGGCGAGAACCTGGGTTTCGAGTCCCAGCTCTGCCCTGTGGTTGTCATGTGGTCTTGGGCAAGTTCCTTAGCCTTTTTGTGCCTCAGTTTCCTCTCGTGGGGAGCTGTTGTAAATACTGTTGGGGTTCCCTCTGTCCTGGGTGCTCTGGGATGTCTGCCAGGATGAGCCAGCGCCGGTTTACCCCAGGTTCCATTTGCTGGGTTGAACTTTGCCCTCTTTCTTAATGGTGGCCCCGGGCGAAGCTCTCTGGGCTCCGTCCAGCAGGCCTCCCTCACCAGCTGGCTCCTCCGGCTGTCCCAGTTCCCTGGGCATCTGTCTTCTTGTCCGACTACCTGCCTCGAGGACCCAGATGTCCCCAGCACCCGGCCCCGGGCCTGCTAGAGGTGTGGTCGTCATTGTAACCACCATCGTCTTCACTGTCATTCACTGAGTATTTGCAACATGCCAGGTGCTTCAGGACAGTCCTGTCAAGTAGCTACTGCTAGTGCCCCATTTTACAGATGTGGAAGCTGAGGTTGGAGAAGGTTAGGTGACAAGCCTTGGTCACAGAGGGACGAGGTGGCAGAGGTGCTGAGGGTGTGTCTGCTTCCCGAGCCAGGCTCCCACCTTACCCGAGAATGCCTGGCTCTGTCCCCTGCAGCGCCCAGCACTTGACCAGCCTGTGACCACGTCAGGGGAGGGCTAGCTGGTGGCTAACCTTCCAAGGCTGGGGAGTGGACCAAAGAACCCATGGCTCCCAGAAATGTGCCCTTAGGTTCCTCGTATCCCTCTGGGCCTCAGTCTCCCCCTCTGCGAAAGGAGCCACTAGGTTGGATAATCTCCAAGGTCTCCTCTGGTTTCTAGATTCCCAGGCACTTCATTCTAAATTGAATTTATTAGTAACTAGTAAAGTGATGTTGTGGGCTCAGCATGTCCCTTTGATCTGAGCTCAGAGGCCCAGGCAGGTCAGAGAGAACATACTGGGTGGCGGGTGAGGTAGCCACGGGTGTGGAAGGTGTGCCACGTGTTTCGTAAGGGCCCTGGCTTCAGGCCTGCCCGACGTCTATTTGACCTCGTTGCTGTCCCCCTGAGGTCGCTGGCTGGCTAGCCCGGCCTGAGAGGCTCAGCCAGGGCCACCTCCATGCGTCACCACTGCTCTTGTTCTCTTCTCTACGTCCAGACTTTGGACTGTTTCTTGCCTGGACTCTGACGACACAGTCTGCCCAGCAGAGTGTCCGATGGAGAGTGGGAGGGACCTCCAGGGACCTAGCAGCTGGCTGTCAGCCTGGCCAAAATGTCTACTCTGGTGGGTCGGTGGACAGAAGGGGGAGATGCAGCAGGCCCGGCCAGAGCTACTGGCAGAGGCCTTACCGGTGTCCCTCAGCATTCGTGGCCCCGTGGTGATGCCGGCACACGGTAGGGCTCATGGTGCGTCCTCTGTGCCCCACCCTGGAGAGCCAGAAGGCTAAGCGCTACTGTTACCCCATTTCATGGTTGGGACTCAAGACTCCCAAGAGTCTGGCCCATGGATGCCTGGCCAAGGGCATGTGCAGGGTGCAGGTGCTGGACCCCATTCTCATGGGGGAAAAGCCCTTCTGTTGCTGCTCCAGCCAGAAGGCATCTCCCTGCCCCCAAGCTGAGGCCCTACATCAGGGCACATGGGGAGCTGGACCTGGTCCCTCTCAGAATCAACGTGGGTGCCCCTTGGTGTGTGTGTGACTATATTTTTCTTTCTTTCTTTCCTCCTTCCTTCCCTCCCTCCATCCCTTCCTTTATGACTGTATTTTTCTACTGCAGAACTGCCCCTGCTCTGTTCATGGGCTCCTGTTTGACCTTCCATTTTTAAAAAATTGGGTTCTTAGAACAAATATGCACTTTGCGAGTTTCAATTTTCCAAACGTGTGTTTTCAATCTCTGTGGCTTTCTAAAAGCAAAGCAGCCACAGACCTCAAAATCAGACAGTGGCCGGCGCTGCCGTGGCGCTCTGCTAGGTAACGAGATCTTGATGCTGGTGGATGGGGAAGCGGCCGTGGCGCTCTGCTAGGTAACGGGATCTTGGTGCTGGTGGATGGGGAAGCGGCCGTGGCGCTCTGCTAGGTAACGGGATCTTGGTGCTGGTGGATGGGGAAGCGGCCGTGGCGCTCTGCTAGGTAACGGGATCTTGGTGCTGGTGGATGGGGAAGCGGCCGTGGCGCTCTGCTAGGTAACGGGATCTTGGTGCTGGTGGATGGGGAAGCGGCCGTGGCGCTCTGCTAGGTAACGGGATCTTGGTGCTGGTGGATGGGGAAGCGGCCGTGGCGCTCTGCTAGGTAACGGGATCTTGGTGCTGGTGGATGGGGAAGCTGCCGCGGAGCTCTGCTAGGTAACGGGATCTTGACGCTGGTGGATGGGGAAGCTGCCGTGGCGCTCTGCTAGGTAACGGGATCTTGACGCTGGTGGATGGGGAAGCGGCCGTGGCGCTGCTCTGCTAGGTAACGGGATCTTGATGCTGGTGGGTGGGGAAGCTGAGGCTGATGTTCTCTGAAGGTCTCGGCTGGGTGCTGCCGCCCGAGTTTCGGCTCATAATGACCCCCCGGGGTGCTGTGGTTGTTCTTTCCTTCTCTGAGAAACTGAAGCATATCTGCAGCTGTGGCCATTTCAGTAGTAACAGGGGCCTCTTCCCCATCAGGTAGCGTCTTGAGTTGTAGCCCCAGGGGCAGAGCGGGCCTGGGTCAGGGAGGCAGGAATGAGGGGAGACACCCCTCTCTTCCCCTACACCTCCCTTCCCTCCTGGTATGAGTTTCTTCTGTCTCAGGAGAGGATTCCAGGCTACTTGACATAGAGGTGGCTTTGGTAGGAGACCAGAATTTCAGCCCAGGGTGGGCCTGTGGACCTCACATGGCTCTTTTGAAGACCAGCCCAGGGATGAGCAAAATCAAAAAAACCAAACCCTGCTTCCTCTGCGATGGGGGAGAAGTCACCCATCCCCTCTGGGTGCTAACCTCATTTGTCACTTCACGTTTGACCTGCCAGCCTGCAGCCTCACCTTCCCACCCAGGAACCCACCCAGCCTGAGGGTTCCTCCCCGTCGCCGTCCTGTTGGGTTCCCTCCCCCGGGGCGGGGGTGAGATTGGGAGTCGCCATCAGCCTGGCCTCCCAGACCCTCCACATGTGCCCCCTCCGTAGGACCCAGCCTGTGCCCCTCGGAGCCCCACGTGGGCGCAGGTGGTGAGAGCGGGGGAGGGGAGGTTGTGGCAGCCACCATGCGCCTCGCTGCTTGGTCACAGGGTGGCTGGGGCGAGGTGGGTGAGTGCCCTGCCTGCTCTGGGCAGGTGGGGCAGGTAGAGCGGGGAGGGAACTAGGTTGGGGGAGCCTGCCTGCTGGCCACTGGCCAACGTGCTCGGCTTACGTTCGGTGAGCACTTACTGTGGGCCAGGTCCGAGCAAGCGCACTGCAGGTCTCATTGGAGCCTCACAATGTGAGGCTGTTTTCATCCCCATTTTCCAGATGAGGAAACTGAGCCACAGAGAGAAGAAACAGCTTGTGGAGGTCCCACAGCCATTAAGTGGCAGAGCCGGGACCAGCCCACGGTCATCAGACTCTGAAGCACTTCCTGGTCGCCTCTCGGCCACCTGGCCTCCCGCTCAGTATTAGAGCATCTTTCTTAGGCATTTGTTCCTCCGCCTGCAGAAGGCGTGACTCACTCCTCACCCTTGTGCCTAGGCCCATCCTCCGGCTCCACTGTGCTTTCTCTTCTGGAACCCTTTAACAACCTTGCCCCAGGAAGGATTAGAGACGGGCGCTGGAGCAGTGCCGTCCACAGGCGGGATCGGCAGTGAGCGTGGGGTTTCTTCCTGAAGTTCTCTGGAAAGCAGAATGACTTGGTTGCATTACTAGGTGGGCCCATCAAATCCAGAGTTTGGATCAGTTAAGTGCTTCTCATAGAAAAGCACTGCTGTGCTTCAAGGGCTGTGAAAGCCAAGTGGAAAGAGGACGGGCTCTGCCTGGGCAGGGGCTGGGGTCTGGGGGGCTTCCTGGAGGAGGGGACATATGAACCAGGCTTTGACGGCTGGGTAGGATTTGGCCATAGAGGAGGGTGAAGGCAAAGACTCAGGGTGATGAGAGGGCCTTCTGGGTCAGATGAAGGTGACAGATGGTTGGGGTGGGGTAGGGTGGGGACCGAGCTAGGAGGGGCCTTATCCAGGGCAGCCTCCTTGCCTCCTGCCCAGCCCCTCTTTGGCGAGCCCAGAGGGCATCAGGCTGTGGAGCAATGCCAAGGTCAGTCAGGATGTCCAATAATCGTCCTAGCACTCTACCTGCTACCGAGCGATAATGAGAAGGTTTCCATTATTTTCGGGTGAGCGCCCCTGGCAGATGCCGACAGCCAGCAGATGTGTGAGGTCCGAGGTGATTTGCAAGGGACCAGTTCCTGTGATGCTCGGTAATTGCATCAGGCGACGTCGTCACTCAGAACTTGTCCTGGCCTCCGGGATGAGGTAAAGGTCAGTTCAAAGAGCCGTTGCGGCCACGGGAAGTAGGGGCAAGTACCCGCCCTCTCAGGGGGTCTGGGGAGGGTGCAGTGGACTGAGGCCGTGGTCTCAGAGGGGCCGTCTAGCCAGAGCCCGGCTCTGGGCTGCCAGGATCCTGCGGTAGGCCCCCTGTGCCCAGGGTTCTTGGGTGTCAGGGGATGGGGTGACATGTCATGTTCTGGAGCTGGGCCCAGTCCGATGTTGAAATCCTTTGGATTCACTCCCCTTGGGAGGCCCTTTGCAGACTGTGCCGTGGCCCTGAAGCCACGCCTGGCTCCGGCTTTCCTGACATTGGATTCGCGTGTTCCAGGCCTCCCGAGTCTGAATCTGACCTCTGGCAGCAGACCCCTCCGAGAGATGCCGAGGCTTTGGTTCCTTGGCTGTCTTGGTCTGCCATAACAGAATACCACGGCCTGGGGGCTTCAGCACGGAGGTTTGCTTCCCACAGTTCTGAAGCCTAGGCATCCAAGACCGAGGGGCCGGCAGGGTGGGTCTCTGGCGAGAGTCCTCTTACTGGCTTGTTCGGTGGCCACCTTCTGCCGTGTCCTGACACGGCCTCTTCTCTGTGCTCGCAGGGAGATCTCTGGTGTCTCTTGCTATAAGCACACTAATCCTGTCGTATCAGGGCCCCACCCTTCTGTCCTCACTTGACAACCTTCATTACCTCCTGAGGGAGTCGACATACGATTTTGTGGGAGGGACACAGTTCAGCTCATAGCCCTGGCCATTCAGGGCCTCCCCTTCAGTGCTGACCCACCTTCTCACACTCTGTCCCCTGTGCACGCACATGTGTGCCCCATGCACACCCTTCCCCACCCTGGGAAGGTTTCAGTGTCCTGCCCAGCAGGGCCGAGCTGGGCCTGCCCCGGCAGGTGCCTCCCTTACTGGGGAAGCACCAGCACCTCCACCCCCTGGACCAGAGCCTGGGCCGCCACCTTGTGGCCAGCTGCGGGCCCGTGGGCTCCGCTGGTTATAAGCCGAGAGACCTTCTCGGGTCTCTGCCCCCCGGAGCCTCTGTTCTGTCGTCTCTGGAACGGGGACCATGGCTCTTGCCTCCTCAGCTTGTTTTCTCAACATGTGCTTAGGGCCCCCTGTGCTCCAGGCACCGGGCCCTGGGGGGTGCATGTAGGGGACACAGGGTGTATGTAGGGGGCTCTGCCCTTAGGGGGTGAGGATGAAATCAGATCATGGATACTGAGCCCCAAGGCAAGGTCCAGTGTAATGTTGTATTCATGCTTTACTATTTTAATAATAATAATGAATACTTCTGGTTTTTTTTTTTTTTTTTTTTTTTTTTTTTTGCGGTACGCGGGCCTCTCACTGCTGTGGCCTCTCCCGTTGCGGAGCACAGGCTCTGGACGCGCTGGCTCAGCGGCCATGGCTCACGGGCCTAGCTGCTCCGCAGCATGTGGGATCTTCCCGGACCGGGGCACGAACCTGTGTCCCCTGCAACGGCAGGCGGACGCTCAACCACTGCGCCACCAGGGAAGCCCTACTTCTGTTATTTTTAGTAACTAAGAAAAATGAAGAGAGAGGACCTGGGACTTGTGCCAGAAAGTCAAAAGGGGGTGCGGTCAGGGGCACGAATGGACAGACCCACAGGGAGGGGCCTTCCCCAAGCATTTCCCGCCACTTTCCAGGGACTGATTCAATCCTAAAACTAGTACTTTGATTTTAAAACATGTGTTTTGGATGAACTTATGTTGTATTTCAAAGGAGAACAGTGGCTGAAGTGTCCTGAAGTGAGTTCTGTTATTTACTCGTTTTTTTATGGGCATCGAAGTTGTGTTTGGAATAGCAGATGTGAGGCACTGTCATCTCACTGTCACACCGATTGCTCACTGTTCTGAGAAGGTCACATCATAATCCATTAGGAATAATTAGTCCCCCGGCACCCCCTGCCTTCTTCTCTCAACTGCTCCATTAACTTGGGTGCGATCGCACATCCCGGGTGCCAATCAATGAAGATCTGCCCGTAATGTACGAGGTGGTGCTATTAGTTACAATGTATTAACTGCCTAATTTAAAAATACAAAAGCTGTCTTTATGAAGGGCAATTAACCACTAAATGTAATTGATAATTCATAACCCCCTGATTAGGAAAGACAAATACTAAGAAAGAATTGATTACGACATTGTCAGCCTCTCTGTCTGCGTTCGCCTTGTTGTCAGTAGATCTGCCAATTTTTTTCCAAATCGCACCTGTCCACTCCAGTGCTCAGAGGGTCTGAAAGCTCACTGTAGCGTGGGAATGCATGTCTTCACCACTGAATCCTGTCTGTTTCCGTCAGGGCACCCTTGGGGGAAGCAGTAGGCGTGGTCCTAAGGAAGGGTCCCCCTCACCAGCTGTCATCTGGACTTTCCATCACTCAGTCATTCAGCAAACGCTTATCGGGGGCCTGCCATGTGCCAAGCCCTGTGTGAAGCACTGGGGGTGCTGAGGAGCGCCCAGCAGGCCCCATTCCTGACTGCATGGAGCACATGGGTCCAGGAGAGAGACGGTGAACAGATACAGAAATGAGACGATTGGAGATACTGATTAGTGTTAGAAAGAAAAACCTGGATAGAGACAGGGTAGGGGCAGCGTCCCACAGGATGGTTGGAGAAGGGGACATACAGACCCTCCACCTTTTCCCTAGGATTTCTCGGGCCTCTTGACTTGTAGCCTGGTGTCTTCCGTGGCCCCCCCACCGCGCTCTCTGCAGATGCCAAATATGAAGGCTCCCTCGCTGTGGCCCGGGGTTCATCCAGGGAGGGCTGTGCGCTCTGGGCCAGGCCAGAGGTGTGGCCAGCCCACCTCTTCTCACTCCCTCCGGCCCGCTGGCCCCCTTGCTCGGCCCCCACGCCGGCCTCCTCTCCTGCCCGGCCACACCTGCAGCGCTGATGCTTACCGGGTCCCCCCTTCCTTCTGCCGGCCGGTCTGCCTTTGCCTCTTTGCTTCCCTTCGGGTCTCAGCTCCGGAGCTCTCTCCTCCCCAGGGAGGCCTCCCCGACCTTCCCACCCTCCCTGGCCACCCTGTCTCTTCACCTGTTTGGTTCTTCCCAGCACCTCTCTGTTCTCAATCCCCGATTCCCCCTTCCTTTGTGTGGTCTCCGCCCCACCTGCCGACTGAGGGCTCTGGGGGTCAGAGAGCCTGCCTGCGGACACCGTGGCGTTTCTGTGCACCCACCCCAGCCAGGCATTTAGCAGGTGCTCAATAGCTGCCTGTAGAAGGGTTGAATGTTATTTCACTGGGGTCTCTTCAGGCATCAGCTTTGTGGCTTTGCATTCGGTGAGCCTGCGCAGGTGCAACTGGGATGCGGAGCCTCCTGTGAGCTCAGACGGGAAGGATGTCGGTGCCGCTGACACTCTGCACGCATCCCAGGCTCACCTCACGTTAACTCGCCCGTGTGCCTGGTGACTCTGTCTGGCAAACCTTTCTTCGGTGACAGTGATGAGGAGACACACCTCAGCTTGGCCCCTTGACCTTTGTATTTGGGAAAGTGTGGGTACAGAGTCAGCTCAGTTGCTAAGTGGAAATGCTCGTTGTGACGGGAGGTCCAGAGGGGTGGCCAGGACGCTCGGAGGTGACCCCCGCGAGGCTGAGTGGCATGGTGTGGTGGAGGAGGTGTCGAGTGCGGGAGAGCTGGCATGTGCGTGGGCAGTGTGTCCCAGGGGAGGGTGGGGACGTGTCCCAGGCAGAAGGGGAGGTGCGGGCAGAGGCCAGGCGGGAACCTTGGGGAGCCTCAGCTGTGTCAAGCGCAGTGAGGGTGAGAATGGTCTGCTCCAGCTCTAAAACCCCCGGGGTCAGTCGAGTCCCAGCTCAGGGGCCCGTGGCGACCTGGCCTGCGCCCTCGGAGAAGCGCCTGTCCAGCCCCCTCTGCAGCAGGCCACACTGCCTGCTGACAGCCCCTCCACCTGTCTCCCCACTTCCAGACTGAAGCGGTCCCAGCTGAAGGTGAGGTTCTGCACCAACGAGTCGCAGAAGTCCCGGGGAGACCTGGTGGGGATGCTTCGGCGTCTGGGCTTTGACATCTCAGAGGGCGAGGTGACCGCCCCGGCCCCCGCCACCTGCCTGATCCTGAAGGAGCGAGCCCTGCGGCCACACCTGCTCATCCACGACGGTAGGCCTGCCGGGCCCTGGGACCTGGTTGGGGTGAAGGCGCCTCCTTTCCAGGTGGGGGCTGGGGAGGGGCCCCTTCTCACCTGAGCCAGACCACTGGGCAGGACACAGAGGTAGCACGTGGCTCCTGTTGACACCTGTGGGCTCCCTGCTGGGGACCCGGCCCCATCCATCCCGGCTCATACCGGAGGGTGTTTGGAGGCAGGTTCCAGGTGGCTCCTCAGAGGAAAACCCTGAATTTGCTTTCTGTGATCTAGGATGAAGCAAGGTGGCAAGGAATTGTCAAGGGGGCAAGATTTTAGCCTCTGGTGGGGGTGTGTGTGTGTGTGTGTGTGTGTGTGTGTGTGTGTGTGAGAGAGAGAGAGAGACACACACACACACAAACACACACACAGAGACAGAGACAGAGAGAGACAGAGAGGGGGGGATGAAAAGCTAGACTGAGGTCCATAGGTTTCTGAACTATATTTGTGAAAACCAGCCCTGCTGTCTGGCAAACGGCACAGGTTTCCTTCCTGATATTAGTCTGAATGAAGGAAAAGAGCCCCTTGGACCCTCAGCGGGGAGTTTTGCTGGAACAGAGAGGAAGGAGCAGTATTACCTGGTGCCTTCTGAATATTTAAAAAGAAGAGGGACTTCCTTGGCAGTCCAGTGGTTAAGACTCTGCGCTCCCGATGCATGGAGCGCGGGTTCAATCCCTGGTCGGGGAACTACGATCCCACATGCTGCGCGGTGCGGCCAAAAAGATAAAAAGAAGAGACATAGCAACGCTTCAGAATTCAGGACACTTTTCTTTAGTTGCACTGAGCCTTCTTCCCTCCTTTGCACTTGGTGTTTTGATTTATAAACCTCTGGCAGAGACAAGGATGATCTTCCGCCTCCGGACAGGGGTGGGCCTCCAAGAGATGGAGGGAGCTCCCTGGAGGTCCGGGTGTCCAGTCCACGACTCTGGCGCCAGTCGAGGGCGACATGCCCAGCCTTTAGAAATCATGTTTCTCCAAATGCTTCCTCTGTGCTCTAGGATCCCTGCCAGTGTCTTTAGAACAGGTCCTTAAAGAAACAGAGAAACTTAAGAAAGAAAATCCTCCCCTCCCCAGGGTGAAGGGAGGGCTGGGGTGGAACTACCAGAGGTGAGAGGGAAACTCAGAGTTTGCCTTGAAGGCATCGTTCATCAGTGAGTCCAACAGGCAGATGTTAGAGCTTGAGAGGCTGAAGGGGAAGCCAGGTGCCCTTCCTCACCTGTAATCCTGCGTCTGTGTTTTCCATAGGTGTACCTGACTATTCAGACTTTGAATCTTTTTCAAGTTTTATTGTCGATAAATCTTCCCCCCAACATTTTATTATGAGAATTTTCAAATGTACAGCAAAGCTGGAAGAATTTTACTTGGAATATTTGTACGCCCTTAACCTTGATTTTACCAGTGACATTTTGCTATATTTTCTTCATTATATATCTACCCATCCCTCCATCCATCTATCCATCTTTATCTTTTTGATGCATCTCAAAGTAACTTGCAGGCATTGGTACACTTCCCCTAAACACTTCACATCATTAACTAGAGTTCAATCTGTTTCGTTTTTTCTTTTCATGTAAAATTTACATGCAATGCAATACAAAAATCTCAAGTGTGCTTTTGCTGAGTTTTGAAAAATGCACACATCTGTGTAACTCAAACCCCTATCAAGACCTAGAACGTTACTGGGACTTCCATTACTAAGACTCCACGCTCCCAATGCAGGGGACCCGGGTTCGACCCCTGGTTGGGGAACTAGATCCCGCGTGCATGCCGCGACTAAGAGTCCGCATGCCGCAACTGAGACCCAATGCAGCCCCCCCCCAAAATATATATATTATATATATATATATATATATTAAAAAAAGACCTAGAACATTACCATCACCCCAAAAGTTCCCTAATGCCCTTCCCTCTTAGTCCCCATCCCCAACCCCTATAGAGGCACCCACTGTTCGGATTTGTTTCCATTATAAATCAGATTACTGTGTCTAGAATTTCATATAGATAGAATCACACAGCACCTAGTTTTTGGGGTTCCCAAGACCACCCTCAGGCTTGATGATTTGCTAGAAGGACTCACAGGACTCAGAAAAGCTGTCCTACTCACAGTTATGGTTTATTACAGTGAAAAAATACAGATTAAACTCAGCGAAGGGAGGAGATGCGTGGGCAGAGACCAGGAGAATCCAGGTGCAAACTTCCAGGTGCGTCGTGCTGGGACGCACTTCATTCTCCCAGCAGCGCGATGCGTGACAGTACGCCTGAGGTGTGGTCACCCAGAGAAGCTCACTGCAGCCTCGTGCCGAGGGTTTTTATTAAGGGTCAGTCAGGTAGGCATGCAGCGCCCGTGTGACTGACCTTGGCTACTCTGTTTCCAGGCCCCCAGGTGTCAAACTGATGCAGCATAGCCCAGGGCCCCAGACACACAAAAGCGCTCTTTCCAGGCAGAATATTCCAAGGGCTCAGAGGCGATCTCCCGGGAGGTGGTGGTGGGCCTGATCTGAAGACAGCCTTTCTTTGGATGTGCAGGGTTTGAGCAGCCCAGGCCTGCTGAGTTAACCGTTCCTAGTGTGCACGGCTTCTTTCACCCAGCATGCTGTTTGGTTGCACGTGTCAGTAGGTCTTTTCCTCTTGATCACGGAGTGGCATTCTGTTGAGTGAACATCCCATGGTTTGTTTATCTGTTCCCCTGTTGACAGATACCTGAGTTTTGGTTTTTTTAAAACGTAATTAATTAATTTTTGGCTGCGTTGGGTCTTTGTTGCTGCGCATGGGCTTTCTCTAGTTGCGGCGAGCGGGGACTACTCTTCGTTGCGGTGCACAGGCTTCTCCTTGCCGTGGCTTCTCTTGTTGCAGAGCACGGGCTCTAGGCGCATGGGCTTCAGTAGTTGTGGAACGCAGGCTCAGTAGTTGTGGCTCGACGGCTCTAGAATGCAGGCTTGGTAGTTGTGGTGCACGGGCTTAGTTGCTCTGCGACATGTGGGATCTTCCCCGACCAGGGATCGAACCCGTGTCCCCTGCATTAGCAGGCGGATTCTTAACCACTGCGCCACCAGGGAAGTCTCCTGCCTATGGTTTTGAACTAAGGGAACTTCTGGGGTAATGCTGGTGTTGGAGTGGGGGTGCCAGGGGTGGGCCCATCATCTTTCAGGATCCTAACACACACTCTGTGTGGAGCCAGAATTCCTTCATCTGTAAAATGGGAATAGCACCCCTTCCTTGCCCACCTCTCATGGCAGCTTGACGATCAGAAAGAGCATCTGAGAAAGGGCCAGGCAGACAAGGCAGACACAGGTGTTCCTGGAAGGAGATGAGAGGTGGGCCATGTCAGCCGGGGCTTTATCCTTCTCTCTCTCTCTCTCTCTGTCTCACCAGGAGTCCGCTCGGAATTTGATCAGATCGACACGTCCAACCCAAACTGTGTCGTAATTGCAGATGCAGGAGAAGGCTTTTCTTATCAAAACATGAATAAAGCTTTCCAGGTGCTTATGGAGCTGGAGAATCCTGTGCTCTTCTCACTGGGAAAAGGGTAAGTCAGCTGCAGAGAGAGTCGTTCATGGCCACTTTGGGTCATGCTCTGTGCGTCTCTGACTTAACAGAATCAGCAGAGAAGACGGGAAAAGTGTGTGTGGGGTGGACGCAGGGTGACTCCTTCTTCCTTCCCTCCCCTTTTCTTGCTTTTTTTCCCTTCATTTCTTCATTCCTATCTTTTGATAATTTTTGAGGAAATTCCCTGTCTTTAGGAGCTGGTTGGTCAAGCTTCCCTGCGGGCCCGAGGCTGGAAGAGGCCAGGGGCAGGGGAGGGTCACTGCAGAGGAGACCCCTGGAGATCTCAGGGGCCTGTGTTGACTGTCCTGAGTTTAGGTGCATTTTCACAGGATACAGCACGAGACTTGGATGGATTGGGCCAAGGGGGCACCTAAGTAGTAGAAAATAGGCTCGAGGGCCTGTGGGATGCTCTTGTCCGGGCCCCATATCTCTGGCCGCACAGCACAGTCTGTGTAAAGTTGTGATTTTGTGACCAACATTTTTGTCCGAGTCTTCAGCCTGAGACTCACTGTCTCTTTTAAAAAGCCATGTTGGTTATTTTTCTTAGAATCTTTTACCACCAAGACAGCACATATTCACTGAAGAAAAATTAGAGAATACAGATGAGCAAAAAGAAGAAAACAAAAAGAATTTCCAGTCCCACCGCATGAGAAAACAACTGTCAACGTATTGATATACGTCCTTCCAAGTGGTTTCCTGTGCAGAGAGATCATTACACATGCGTGTATTTACATCAGTGTCAAACTTGACCTACTTTTGTCACCCATTTTTAGTTGTTCACCAAACATTTTGTGAACCACTTTACATACAATAAGTAGATGTCTCTGTGGTGAGGTTATTCCTATCAATTGTTTTTACATTTTTTTTTTTTTTTTTGCGGTACGCGGGCCTCTCACTGCTGTGGCCTCTCCCATTGCGGAGCACAGGCTCCGGACGCGCAGGCTCAGCGGCCATGGCTCACGGGCCCAGCCGCTACGCGGCACGTGGGATCCTCCCGGACTGGGGCACGAATCGGGGCACGAACCCGTGTCCCCCGCATCAGCAGGTGGACTCTCAACCACTGAGCCACCAGGGAAGCCCCTACAGTTATTTTTAAAAAAATAACTCTCCTATAGTTATTGTAACCAACGCCTGCTGATGGACATTTGTGTTGTTTCTAGTTTTCTACCAAAGTAAGGCTGTGATCGGTATCTTTGTGCATTTCAGATGATGTGTATTTTTGAGGTTCTTAATGTATGTTGCCAAGCTGCTTTCCAGAAAGCTGTGCAGATTTATTCTGTCCTCAATGGAAGCAACACTAGGATTTTAGAACCACGAGGATGCTGTGGAGCTCTATCCCAGCTTCTCGTGCGGGGCAGGAATTCTGTGGCCGTCTCTGGGGGAGCCTTTCTCAGCTTAGGTGCTTCTGGTGATTGGGAACTTCCTTCCTCTGCCTGCTGAGCAGGGCAGCTATTCCAGGTGACACCAGGGGGCTTTTTATCTGGCCGCCAGCCATTGCTAAGCACTTTATGTAGTTCCGTGTTTAATTCTGACCACAACGCTGAGCTGTAGGCAGTGTCATTGCCATTTTACAGATGGGCCTGTTGAGGCATAGGGAGGTGAAGTAAGCAATGGTCCCCCCATCTGTAAGTGCCAGGATGGCCAGGAGTGCCCCCCAGAGCCTGTGCTCTGTCGCCTCTAGGCTACATTCAAGAGCAGACATTTGGTCCACACAGGATCTTACATTTTTTTGAGGATGTTTTAAAAATTGGGAGATTTTACGTAAAATAACCAGATGTCTGGATCCTTTTGAGAAATCAGAAGATCTGGCAGTCCTGGCCCCCCATTCCCGAGAGCACCACAGCTTGGCTGGAGCCACTGGTCCGTGAGTTCCGGTGCACCACAGACCTGACCATGTCCTCCTGCCCCTTCTCCAAGTTTCAGAGTTGGTTGCCGTTCATCTTGTACCAACTGTTGTTTTTCTCATAGTAGAGAAATATCTTTTCATGGCTATGTCTCTTTCAAAATAGGCAAATGAAAGATTTAAAGAAAGAGAAGAGAGGATATACTTCTTTTCGGAGCTACAAATATTCTAGTGCGTTTATGATGAAAATAAAATGTGTCCTGTATTAGTCAGTGCTCTCCAGAGAAACAAAAGCAACAGGATGTGGAGACGTATATACAGACAGTCCCTGACTTAGCGATGATTCAGATTATGATTTTTCGACTTTGTGATGGTGTGAAAGCTACGCACGTTCAGTAAAAATCAGACTTCGAATTTTGAATTTTGATCTTTTCCCGTATGCAATATGATGCTCTCTTATGATGCTGGGCAGTAGCAGCAAGTGGCAGGTCCCAGGCAGCCACTCGACCACGAGGGTAAACAACGGATACACTTTACGACCATTCTGTACCCAGATCGCCATTCTGTTTTTCTTTTTCAGTACAGTATTCAGTAAAATACATGAGATATTCAATGCTTTATTATAAAATAGACTTTGTATTAGATGCTGCTGCCCAGCTGTAGGCTAAGGTAGGCTGGGCTAAGCTATAGTATTTGGTAGGTTGGGCTTATTAAATACATTTTTATTTTATTTTGTTTATTTTTTGTGTGTGTGGTATGCAGGCCTCTCACTGTTGTGGCCTCTCCCGTTGCGGAGCATAGGCTACGGACACGCAGGCTCAGCGGCCATGGCTCACGGGCCCAGCCGCTCCACGGCATGTGGGATCTTCCCGGACCGGGGCACGAACCCGTGTCCCCTGCATCAGCAGGCAGACTCTCAACCACTGCGCCACCGGGGAAGCCCTAAATGCATTTTTGACTTACAATATTTTCAACTTATAATGGGTTTATCAGGACGTAACCCCATGGTAAGTTGAGGAAGATGTGTATATAAAGAGAAGTTGATTGTGGAGTCTAGGTATGTCCAGAATCTGCAGCATAGGCCGCAGGCTGGAGATGCAGGGGAGAGTTGCAGTCTGAATGCCAGGCTGTCTGCTGGCAGGTTCCTTCTTGCTCAGAGCTCAGACTTCGTTCTGGTTGTGCCTTCAGCTGACTGAACGAAGCCCACCACGCTCTGGAGGGCAATCTGCTTTACTCAGGTCCACTGATTTAAATGTTAATCTCACCCAAGAGACATCTTCACAGAAGCATCCAGAATACTGTGAGACCAAATATCTGGGGAGCTTGGCCCAGCCAAGTTGACATAAAATGAACTGTCACAGTCCCTTCCAAACCTTACCTTCTTCAGTTTGGTTCATTGCAAACCACAGAACCTGGCCTGCTTAATTCTTTTACGCTCCTGGCTTGGCCCTGTAGGCATCCCTGAAGTTACCAGCCCCTCACTAAAGAACAACACAATTAAGAAGATCTGTTTTAGTGACTTCCCTGGTGGTCCAGTGGTTAAGACTCCATGCTCCCAACACAGCAGGCACAGGTTCGGTCTCTGGTCGGGGAGCTAAGATCCTGCATGCCACACGGTGGGGCCAAAAAAAAAAAGAAACTCTGTTATAACTCATTTATGTTAAAATTTTTTTCTTTAAAATTGTGTCTAATTATGAAAAGTTACTATTCCAGATAAGGGGTAGTAGTCAAAATAGGTATGTTGTTGAAAACGAAAAAAAAATGAGATCAGTTTCTTTTAGCTTTGTAATTCTGTAACACATTCAACAGTAGGCAAGTGTTTGTTTTCCAAATAAGCAATTAGTGGGGTCTCTAGCTGCTGGGGATTCTGGCTTAGGCTATGGGTTGGGTACTCAAAAATCAGAGGAAGGGACCAACAGCTTCTGGGCCTAGGTCATAGCTTCCCGGGACAGCCCAAGGAACCATGAAGAGCTGCTGTTGCATCCACGTGGGGGTCATTGATGGTGAGGGGCTGTCCTCCACTGGAGTGGGGCTGTGCGGAGTCCCCAAGGAGGCAGGGTGGCGGGGGCACTGGGGCAGAGTGTCCTCCTCCTAGAAACGGTGTGATTTACATTTGGCATCTGTTTGGACTGAGAGTGGGAATTGCCTTTGTAATTTCTTCTGTCATGCTGCCCTCAGAAAATTAAGCTGTTTACGCGACAGCCTATGGAAGGTTAATGGCTCTTGTGGGAAAGGTCAAGTGGTCATTTTGAAGGGAGTTTGTGCTGAATAATCGGAAGGGCAGAAGAAATAAAGCATAAAATCTATCTGACTGCTTCTCTCCGGCTTTTCCCTGTCTTTCCAGAATCCACAGTTTCTTCTTTGTGGCCAGAACACTCAGGTTCTCACCAGACCTGCTGTTGCTTTTATTATGCCAGTAACAAAAGATAAATATATCAGATCTCTTGTGTTTCGGGAATAACCTGGGCCTTTATGATAAAAAAAAAAAAGTTAACTTAGGTGCTAGTATTTACTGTATCTCTAAAAATGTTTTCAGCTAACAGATGGCCTTCAAGGTGCCTTTTTGTTTTCCTGGATGAAGAAGAAATAAAGACAAATTGTGGGCACTATAAAAACAAGGCCAGGGCTTCCCTGGTGGCGCAGTGGTTAAGAATCTGCCTGCCAGTGCCGGAGACACGGGTTCGAGCCCTGGTCCGGGAAGATCCCACATGCCGCGGAGCAACTAAGCCCGTGAGCCACAACTACCGAGCCTGAGCTGAGCTCTGGAGCCCACGCGCCACAGCTACTGAGCCTGCGCGCCTAGAGCCCGTGCTCCGCAACAAGAAAAGCCACCACAATGAGAAGTCCGCGCACCTCAACGAAGAGTAGCCCCCGCTCGCCGCAACTCGAGAAAGCCCACACGCAGCAACGAAGACCCAATGCAGCCAAAAAAAAAAAGCAGAAAAAACACAAATACTAAGTTCTCCAATTTTGATTTATGGAAGTCAGTTTTTCCTTTATGTTCTAAAAGTCAGTGTAGCAAAGACAGGGTTTTAATTGCATATTTTCTGCTGCATGTTCGGTTTGTTCTTCCCACCAGGACTAAATTTAAATTTAAGAAAGCGCAGGTATCTGTCACTCTGGAAAAAAGGTTTTGGGGGAGGCTGAGGCGGGCAGAAGGGGTGCCGCGTGGGTGTCCTCGGGAGGCCTTACCGAGGGGAGGGGGCCCCAGCTCCTGCCGCCTCCACACCGCTCCGAGCTGAGGCTGGAGCCCTCAGCTCCAAACAGAGCTGTGTCTGTCGCGACAGAGTGGCCTGTTTTATAATTGTTTCCTTGGTGCCTGGCTAAGCCTCTCCTATGCTGGCCGCATTCTTTCCCTCAGCTCCGTCCTCCGTGCCTGGCTCGCTTCAACATGCCCGTCCTCGGGGAGGCCCTCCCAGTCTGGCCCCTCCCGCAGCGGGCATCTCAGGGGGGGCCAGGGGACGAGGCGGTGGCTCCCTGAGAGCCTGACAGACCCCCGTGCGCCTAGAGCAGCGTCCGGTCCTTGGGGCCCTCAGCAGGGTGCCGAGTCCAGGAGGCTCCGGGCCTGGGCTCTTGCATTCCTCCCCCTTGAGCTTCAGGTCTCAGCTTTGATGTGTCCTTCTCTGGGCCACCTCCCCGCCTTCCTGTCCCCAGACTGTCCAGCTCTCCTCAAGCAGAGTGCACAGAGCATGGGGTTCCACCTGTTGTCACCCATGTCCTGCCCTTTTATATTTGTCTGTGGACTTGTCTGCTTCCCCCCGAGACCGAGAGTCCCTGGGGAGCAGCCTGGGTCTGAGAGCATCCCCTGCAAAGGGTGTGGGGCATGTGCGTCCTAAATGTTTTGGGGGACTGCGTTAGCGGCTGCCACTGCCCCCCGGCAAGCCCAGGCCTCAGCACCCGGCATCTCCCTCTGCCTCTTGGGCAAATTTTGCTTTACTTGGCCATTCCTTCAAACCCTGGACCTAGGAAACCCTGGACCCATGACCTGGGGAAAGCGTCATACCAAAGTAGTTGATCGTGGAAAAAGAAAAGGAAGCACTATTTTGAGGCTGTATAAATGCAAAATAGATGTCTAGGTTCCAGATTTAAGATAAATGAGATTAGGAACCTCTAAGCCTGTGATTTAGGGTCACCCTTTAAAAATGGGAGCATTGGCAGGTCCTAGCTCGGTAAGCAGCGGCGGTTCTCTCTTGGCTACCAGGTGCCTTCCTGCATGTGTGTGGTATCCCACATCCTCGTGGCACGGCCCCAAGAGCACAGAGCCTCGGACCCCGGCCGAGAGGCCCAGGCTCACTTGGAGACCGAGTCCTGTTGTGATGGGAGATGCCCCCATGGCGTCAACAATCCGGCTGCAGGCTCTAATCCACCCGACAGGAGTGAGTAGCAGGGGACCAGCCCTTGCCAAGGTCAAGGGTTTGGCTACAGCCCCGCAGCCCAGCCTGCGTCCAGACGGAAGCTTCCAAGGTGGGCAGTGGAGGATGCAGAGTGGGAGAGCGCTAGTCCCACCTGAGCACCAGGTGAATGCTGCGGGCAGCAAGGCTCCTGCAGCCTTGGAGGCCTCAGGTGGGGCAGAGAGGGACAGGCAGAATCCCTGGGAGCCGCAGAGCTGAGGAAAGGCACAGCCCTGGGGCAACTCCCGAGCTGTGCTACCATTTCCAGTAGTCACACAGCAGGCTTCAGCCCCCACAAACTGGAAAGACCTGTGTTCATCCTTTCTTCTCCAGCTCATATCTCTTTTTAAAAAAAATTATTTATTTATTATTCATTTATTTATTATTTTTGGCTGCGTTGGGTCTTCGTTGCGTCCCGGCTTTCTCTAGTAGGGGCTACTTTTCGTTGTGGTGTGTGAGCTCCTCATTGCAGTGGCTTCTCTCGTTGTGGAGCATGTGTTCTAGGTGTGTGGGCTTCAGAAGTTGTGGCACATGGGCTTAGTTGCTCCGTGGCATGTGGGATCTTCCCGGACCAGGGATGGAACCCATCTCCGCTGCATCGGCAGGCGGATTCTTAACCACTGTGCCACCAGGGAAGTCCCCCCAGCTCATATCCTATTACCCATCTCAGTCTGGGTGAGCAGTTATTTATAACAGTGTTCTCTAATATTTTTGGAGCGGCTTCTGCGTGCCAGGCATCGTGTTAGGAACTTCGCCTGCATTATTTTGCTCAAGCCTCACAGCAACCCATAAGAGTAGGTACTGGAGTTTCTTTTTGCCCATTTTACAGATTAGGAAACCGAGGCCCAGAGGGCTTAAGCAACCCGAAGTCCCACAGTTAAAAAGAACTGGAAAGAGGATTTGAAACCCTGAGGTCAGCATGCTTCACTAGCCTTCTCTTTGCTTTTCCACATACATGTTGTTTATTTGTATAATTTTTTTAGATTCCACATATAAGTGGTATCATATGATATTTGTCTTTCTCTGTCTGACTTCCTTCACTTGGTATGATAATCTCTAGGTCCATCCATGTTGCTGCAGATGGCATTGTTTCTTTTTTTATGGCTGAGTAGTACTCCATTTTGTGTTTGTGTGTGTACATATATATATATGTGTGTGTGTATATATATCACATCTTTTTAATCCATTCATGTCTGTGGACATTTAGGTCACATACATGTTATTTAATGTCTCCCAAATTCGAAGGTTGAGGGGAGGGAGAAGGGTAACTGATGTGACGGGTCTGAAAACATGGTGACAGTCCTGGGTTTCCATTAACCCTGTCTTCAGAGCAGCACAGAGTCAACTACCTTCTCACTTTATAATCGAATGGCTTTGCTCAGAGAGAACTGGGCTTGGTCACCGTGTGTCCCAAGGGATCTGCGTGTGGCCTTGGGTGGCCAGGCAGTGGCAGCTGGGCCTCAGCACAGCGCTCACAGGAGGGAAGATGTGAAACCGTCTTGGGAGGCCCTGCTGTGAGCCAAGCCGTCTTGGCCCCAGTGAGACGGGGAACAAATAGTTGTCTTCTCCTAAAAGCATCTGGCGCCTGTAAGACCTGGCACCTCTCCTGACCCCCAGCTACTAGGAGATGCGGCAGGGTGCTGTGGAACTAATGGAGTTTTCTTCTCCAGGCGGCAATTAGGGTTAATTATTAGCAATTAGGGGTTCACCACATGCTCTGTGGACCAGCTGTCCTTTCGAGAACACAGGTCACTTGTGTTTCTCTGTGTTAGCAACTGGATCCAGCTGCCCCTGGGGTCCCCCACTGTGGCGGGGTCCCCACGAGGCTGGCAGCAGGGGGCCATTCTGACTGAGAGTTGCTGACTCACCGTCTCTCCCCCTCTCGTCCAGGCATGGTGGCCACCACTGGGCTGTGTCGAGCTGACCTCCGTCGGTCATTCTCAGCGTGGCGTCTGGACTGACCCTGGCCGGTGACTCAGCTCTCTGGAGCTGGCAGAACCGGGACAGGGCAGTTTCTCTTGGCACTTCCCAGGCCCCTGGGCTCAGCTCCCCTCGTCCCCTTCTGCTCTTTTCTAGACGCTACTACAAGGAGACCTCTGGCCTGATGCTGGACGTTGGTCCCTACATGAAGGCGCTTGAGGTACCTGCCCTGGGTCTGCCCGAGCCCTCTTCACGTCTCAGGGCCCTCGGGGATGTTTCTGGCCTTTCTGGAGAAGAGGGTGTGCTCAGTGTTCTGAGTGCCTTCTATGTTTTCCAGCTCACCCCCCGCCACCCCATTTGAGGCTCCAAGCCCGGCTCTCCCCCTCCTCTGGAGCTTGGCCTCTCGGCTGCCCTGGTCATCACTCTGCCCCCCAGTCTCTCCCTCTCCTCCCCACAGCCCGTACCGCCTGCCGCTGACCCCGCTGGCCCTCCCAGCATGCTCCGTAGCTCTCCTCTCGGATTCTTGGCTTCTGGATGTGTGTGAACCTGCCTCATTCCTGACCCTCCTCTGCAGCACCCTGAGCTTGATGTGTCCTGATTAGACTCCTTCCCAGTTCCCTCCTCCAGTTTCCAAGTCTGGGCTCAGATGGGGCTCCCGCTCTGACTCACGCCTAGCCAGCTGCCCCAGCCCGGGCTCCTGGCCCAGGTCAGCCCATGTCATGTCCCGTACTCACCGCTACATTGGTCCCTGCCTACTCGCACTCAGGTGGGAGGGACGGACAGGCTGGCGGATGGGGCCCTGGACCTTTTCCCCTGGAGGGCCTATGACAGAGCTGGGGGTGGTCGGGGGAGAAGGGAAGGGAGGAGAAGCAAGAATGCAGATGAGAGCACTGTCGGGGTGGCCTGCTGTGGACCGCCTCCTGCTGAGGTCCGGCACTGGGGCAGGTGGCAGGGTGCCTGGTGGTGGGTGCCCCCAGCATCCCGGGCAGCCCGATGTTGTGACACTTGCCTACGAGGTGTGCCTCTCGGCCCATGTGTCTTGCCGCTTGGAGGTCCCTGGCCTGCAGGTGCACATTTGGGGCATCTCTCCTTGATTCCCCGGAGGGAGGATTTCACTGCAGAGCGGGTGTTCACCTGTACTTGCTCCCAAACCCATGCCACGTCCTTCTGTCTTTCCCCAGTATGCCTGTGGTATCGAAGCTGAGGTGGTGGGGAAACCTTCCCCTGAGTTTTTCAAGTCTGCTCTGCGGGAGATGAGGGTGGAAGCCCACCAGGTAAGCCAGCGGGTCCTGAAGCACGTGTGTGGGGGCAGCTATTGAGGGAGGCCCAGAGTGCTCCCGGGGCGGCCTCGGCGCCGGAGATGGGTTTGAGGGCTCAGGCAGCCTGTGAAGGTTCCCTCTCGCCCCCCATGAGAGCCGATCTGACTGGAAAGAGGGAAAAAGACAGCAAAGGAGGCCCATTGAATGTTTTCCACCTGGTTAATTAGTATCAGTATAAGAGCGAGAAAAAGAAATGCCTGTGGCTGTTTTCAAGCCACTTTTGTTTCTTCTCTGGAAGGGTAAGGATTGACAAGTCCTATCAATATATTAAAAATATTTCATGGAAAGACAATGCACAGCAAGGTGAAAAGAACATGTTGGAGTAAAATCATGCATCTGGCCACCTTTACATTATAACTGTTTTTGAGACAGGTTGCCTTCCAAACATACATCTTAAAAGGAAAAAAGGCAGTTATGGTTTTAGTGTCCCCAGTGCCCATCCTCCCACCTCCCCTTCCCAGGTAGAGTGAGTCGGTCCCCTCCGGCCGGTGGGTTCCTGATGGCATTGTTGAAGAAACAGTGGGCACGTGTCTGCCGGCGGTCAGGGCTGTCCTGCTGTCTGTTTTGGACACGGCACCAGGGGACAGTGTCAGCATCCTGTGGTGAGGCTGGTGCCCCCAGGATCACCGTGCTGCTCCCTTATTCTTGGACTGGAATTTCCCATGTGTGTTCCAGTCTAGAGCACTGGTCTCTCACGATGCTTAGAGAAAGACAGCACAAAGCCATGGCAGTCTGGAACCTCTGCGCCCAAACCTCCCCTGAGATTCACAGATGCCAGAAAATACAGTTCTCGGGGGTCCCCAGGAAACACCTAGAAAATGCCGGCTGAGGCTGTAGAGAGGAGAGGCCTGTGTTTTGAATGAGTGAAGACTACAGGAATAAATAACTTGGTTTTCATGACTTCATTTCACGGTGACAATTTTAAAAATTTGTTTTATTGTGACAAATTTCAAATATATACAAAAGCAGAGACAACGAAACAGTGATTCTCCTCATATATCCATCACCCAGATTCAACAATTAAAAGATTTTGTCACATTCCCTTCTTCTATCCCATTTCTTTCTCTTTAAAAATTTACTTTTTTTTTTTTCTGTTGTATTTTAAAGCAAATCCCATTCTTTGTTTTTTGGTTTTTGGTTTTTTTTGTGGTACATGGGCCTCTCACTGTTGTGGCCTCTCCCATTGCGGAGCACAGGCTCCGGGTGTGCAGACTCAGCGGCCATGGCTCACGGGCCCAGCCGCTCCGCGGCATGTGGGATCTTCCCGGACTGGGGCACGAACCCGTGTCCCCTGCATCGGCAGGCGGACTCTCAACCACTGCGCCACCAGGGAAGCCCATATTAATGCATTTTTGACAATGCATTAAGACACCTAACCATGGCAAAAAAAACCACACACACGCAAAAAAGCTGTTCAGCATCATCACTCATTCAGGAAATGCAAATCAAAACCACAGTGAGATCCCACCTCACACCCACTTGGATGGCCATGATAATTTTAAAAGAAAAAAGGAAAATAATAAGCATTGGCAGGGATGTGGAGAAACTGGAACCCTCATATAGGAATACTGGTAGGAATGTAAAGTGGAGCACCCACTATGAAAAACAGTTCCGTGATAATTAAATGTAGAATTATCGTATGACCCAGCAATTCCACTCCTAGGTGTATATCCAAAAGACTTGAAAACGGGTGTTCACACACAACTTACACGTGAATGTTCATAGCAGCACTATTCACAATAGCCAAAAGGTGGAAATAATGCAGATGTTCATCAACAAATGAACGGGTGAACAAAATGTGGTTTATTGTCACCGTGGAATATTTCAGCTATAAAAAGAATGAAATACTGATAAATCCTACCATGTGTATGAACCTTGAAAACATTATGGTAAGTGAAAGAAGCCAGTCACAAAAGGGCACGTTTTATATATTTAACATTTATATGGAATGTCCAGAATAGGCAAATCCACAGAGACATAAAATAGATCAGAGGTTGCCGGGCGCTGGGAGTGTGGGGGAATGGGGGGCGGCTGCCCGTGGGTACGAGGTCTCCTTCTGGGTTGATAAAAAATGTCTGGAACTCGCTGGTGGTGATGGCTGTACAACATTGTGAATGTACTTAATGCCACTGATCTGTATACTTCCAAATGGTTACATTGGTAAATTTTATGTTATTTTATCACATTGAAAAAAAAACCAAACCAAAAAAACTCTACCTAACAAAATCAATAGTAATTCCTTAGTATTATCGAATACCAGTCCATATTTAAATTTTCCTGGCTGTCTCAGAAATGTCTTTTATGTAGATTTAAAAAAAAAATCAAATCCAAATAAGGTTGTTTTGTGTTTTAAACCTCTCTTTTTAACATTTTTATCATGGAACATTTCAAATATCTGTGCAAATTGCGAGAGTAACCTCATAAGCCCCCAGGTACCCATCACTGAGCTTCAGTAATTATCAACTAATAAGCACTTTTAAAAATTGTTTTTAACTGTTCATTCTGAAGCAATTTCCCACGTACAAAGAGGTTGCAAAAATAGTACAGAGAATTCCCCTGTGTCCTTACTGCAGCTTCCCCAAAGGCTAACATCTTATGTAACAACCACAGGACAATTATAAACTCAGGAAGTTAGCCTTGATGCAGATGTTGACTAGCCCAGGGACCCTCTGTTTTTGGACATGTTGTATTTGGTGTCACGCCCCCTAGCACCCTTTATTCTGAGCAGTTCCTTAGTCTGTCTTTGTCTTTTAGGACTGTGGCCGTTTCAAGAGTACTAGCCAGTTCTTTCGTAGAATGTCCCTGATGTTCCCTCATGATTTAATTTCAGGTTATGCATTTCTGGCATATGTAATTCTGGTTATACATTTCACAGACAGTGCCGTGCCCTCTGGTGTGTCCCATCAGGAGGCATGTGCGGGCGCTCTGCGCATTATAGGCTGTGGTCACTTTGATGCCTGTTGGAGGCTCCCATTTCTGCACTGCAGAGTTACTGTTGTCCCTTTGTGACTAATAAGTATCTTATGGGGGAATACTTTGACACTGTGTAAATATTCTCTCTCCTGACATTCTTTTCCCCTCCTAATTGCAGCATCCTCTTACCTGCAACAGTTGTCACCATGGTGCCAAATGGCGCTTTTCTACTTCCATTGTTCCCTCTATATTTATTGATTAGCATTTACTGTAAGAGAGAGCTTTCCTTTTTCTCCCATTTACTTTTTTATTTATTCCAACATGTACTTAAGGATATTTGTTTTATTCCACGAGTCGCAATCCATTCCTGTTGTTACTTTGTTGCCCAGATTGTCCCCTATTTGGCCATTGGGACCACTTTGAAGATTAATAACCCCTTGTTTAATCTGTGCTCCCACCTGCTCCTCTCCCCTAGATTATTTTGAATCGTCTCCGAGAAATCATATCATTTCATCTGTAAGTATTTCTAAGTGTCTCTAAAAGATAGGAATTCTTTTTAAAAACATGGATGATGCCATTATCACAACTAAGTAATACTAACAATAATTCCTTAATATCATCAAATATCCAGCCATTATTCACATTTCCCTGATTGTCTTACAGGTGTTTACGTCGTCGCTTGCAGTTTCTTTGAATCAGAATCCACATGAGGTCCTCGCATTGTGATTGGCCGGTGTGATTCTTAAGTGTTTTCTAATCTATCCATTCCCACCCACCCGCGCGACCCCACCCCCGCCTCCCTTTTGTACTCCTTGCAGCTTTAGGAAGAAGAAGCTGGCTTGTTTGTCCTGTAGAGTTTCCCACTGTCAGGATTTTGTTGATCGCGCCTCAGTGGTGTCCTGTCTCATGCTCCTCTGTTCTCCCTGCTTCCTGAATGTTGATAGTTAGATCTAGAAGCTTAGGCAGAATCTGTTTCAGTTTTTTTGATGACTGCTTTCTGGGTTGCGTTGTGGCCTCCCTTAGGAGGTTCAGAATGTCTGGGTGTCTCCTTCGGTGGCGTTAGCAGCCATTGGTGATTGGTGCGTTAACCCCATTCATTCATTAAGGGCTGCAAAATGGTGATATTTGAATTCTGTCATTCCTTCTCCATTTCTTCTCTGGATCACCTCTGTATAGGAAAACGCCCCACGAACTATGCGTTCCCCTGAAGTACAGTTCATATAGGAAACTACAGATAAATGCCTATTTCTTTCTTGCTATTTATTAGTTTTCAGAATGATTGATTCTCTAACACCCTCCCAATACCTGGGAGGTTTAAAACTACATATATGACTATAAATAGACAAAAGCATATTTGACGTGTTCCAATCCATCGCAGTTATTCGTGTTCAAAGTACTGCATCTTTGACCAGTGGGAGCCTCTTCCAGCTGCCCTCCGAGTCCTGTTGTCCTGACCCCAGAGGTCTCTGAGGGGCTTTACTCCTGTTATGACAGGATAACACCTGCCCTGCACACTTCCTGCCCAAGGCCTAGAGTCTGCCATCCTTCCAAGGAGCCACGCTTACCTTTAATGGAAAATAGTATTCAGAAACCATAGTCGGGATATTAACCGTTCTTACTGTTATTGGGTTGGTCATCATTTCCAAGACTTAGTCTACAAGGGTTGAAAAAATATGTATCTTTAAAGATGAAGTGCAGGGCTTCCCTGGTGGCGCAGTGGTTGAGAGTCCGCCTGCCGATGCAGGGGACGCGGGTTCGTGCCCCGGTCCGGGAAGATACCAATGCCGTGGAACAGCTGGGCCCGTGAGCCATGGCCGCTGAGCCTGCGCGTCCGGAGCCTGTGCTCCGCAACGGGAGAGGCCACAACAGTGAGAGGCCCGCGTACCGCAAAAAAAAAAAAAAGATGAAGTGCATAATGAGTTCATACTGAAACTTCTGATCCAGATTTAGGCCTGTGGGTTTTTACTGGATCACCCATCTTGTGTCTGTATTTCCTTTTTGCCACGTCAAAAACCCTGGCTCACGAGAATACCGACATAATCATTTGTTTTAGCCCATAATACACACAAGAGTCTTGAATCTCAAAAACCTTATGCTGTGTGGGAGAAGCCAGGCACAAAAGAGTGGGTGCCACCACCAGTTCTATCAGCGCCACCAAGGCTGGGGCAGGGTTGTGATTGCTGTGGACTGGACTGTGAGACACAGCATCACTGTGGCTGCTGATTCCTGAATATGATGAGGTTGATTACTGGTGCTGTTTAAGATTTCTTTTTCCGACAGTTCTTTTTTGGCTTAGAATATATCCCTCTAGAGATTTACAGCCAAATTACTGTTTTTTAAAGCTACCATTATTCCGCTGGGTAAGTGTGTCACCAACAGGACCCTCCTTGAAGTCACTTTACTTCCAATTTTTAAGGAGTTGGTTTTTCAACATTTAAACTTGTTTCATAGTTATGTAAAAATTCATGTGGTTCCGAAATTAAATCCACGGAACAAGATACATTCAAGGAAGTCTGGCTCCTGTCCTTTTCCTTCTATTGTCTTCCCACCCATCTCTCATCATAGCCATTTTTATAAATATTATGGCTTATCTTTGCATTTTTTAAATATGACCAACTGTGTATACATTTGTATCCTACTTACAGGGTGAATTTGCGAGAGCAAATTCTTTTCTTTTCAAAGATTTTTTTTTGATGTGGACCATTCTTAAAGTCTTTATTGAACTTGTTACAACACTGCTTCTGTTTTATATGTTGGTTTTTTGGCCACAAGGCATGTGGGATCTTAGCTCCCCGACCAGGGATCGAACCTGCACTCCCTTCATTGGAAGGCGAAGTCTTAGCTACTGGACCGCCAGGGAAGTCCCTGAGAGAGTAAATTCTTAAGATCACTTGTTATAGAGTGGGAGGAATGTCACTGTTGTAATCTGAGTTAAAAATCTGAGTATTTAGAATTACGTAAGCACTGTGGTCACAACCATCTCCCGTGACCCCCCTCAACCCCCTGCCGTCCCCAATCAACAAAACAAAAAGCTGTCACTGCCTAGAAATTAAGACCAGAGGAACTGAATATTAAGACGTTATCTTTGGTTGTCTTTGTAGAGTTGACCTTGGTTAATCCCCTCCCCCCCTTTTGTTTGTTTATTTGTTTGGTGTTTTCCAGTTACTTTCACGGTCAGTGTCTTTTACATTCTGAATGAGAAACTGCGTTCCCCACACCCCAAAGAGGAGCTGAGGCCCTTCTGGGGGTCAGGTTGATCGGGCTTCTCATTTGGCGGATGCCGGGCCGTGCAGTCTGGGGTGGCGGGTTAGGAGCTTGGATTCCTGGCGTGTCTGCTGAGGCTGGGGTGCCTGTGCTGTCCAGGCATCGCGAGCATCTGCGGCCCTGGGTCCCTAAGGAATTGTTTTCTCTGGCGTCTCTGAGCCCACGTGGCAGAGCTGAATCTTATTTACCTGCCACATTATCATGCTGCGTCTGTCTCCCCTCTTGACACACAGTTGAGCGGTGGCTGCATGTTCTTAACACCCCACCTCACCGTTTTTCTAAAATGTTAATTTAGAACGTTTTGAAATACTGCTTGAGCCTCGGGATGTGTAGACATTTTAAAGCAGTATTTCAAAATAAGGCCATTTTGAACGAACTGTGTCTTATGCACAAGGTAGTAATTCTCTGCTCCTGCTTCTCTCTTTTTAATGAAAAATGGCTTTGAGGGGCTGTCTTGCTGCTGAAGTGCCGGGCTGTGGCAAACCTTAAAATTTTCAAGCTGCTTTAATCAATAGTTATCACCAGTCATTTCCCTCGATAACTGCTTCTTCCCAGATCCAGACTTGCTTCTTGCTGCTGAGGAGTTTTCCACCTGCGCTCAGAATGGATATAACTCCCCAAATCCAATTTTCATTTTAACCTTTCCTCAATAGCCTAGAAATAACAGATTGCTGGTATTACTCTAATAGATTGGAAATTCAAACCTCTTAGCGGTAACCAGGCCCTTTCCAGGATTCAGTAATAAGGCAAAGAATAACATACCTTAAAGGCTACTTCAAGAAATACCTAATTCTCATGGTTTAAGGCTTCTGAATCAGTGGGTGGTTTTATAGCTTCATACTAAAGCCCAAATGATGTGAAGGTTTTGGCAGTTTTCCATAATCATAAGAAATTCCATCAGTTGCGAATTGTGCAGGTTTAGTGGAAATTGGGTCTGTTCAGACCAGAGTGCTTAGTCAGCACCAGAAGCCAGTGTGCAGGCAGCCTGGAAGCTGGGGGTGCCCATTTCACAGATGGGGAACCCGAGGCTTGGAGAGGAAGGACCTTGAATACTTTGAGCACTTGTGCTGGGCACACCCAGGATCTGTCACATACCCATTTACTTCGTGAAATCCTTACTCCAATCCGCTGTCGTAGGTACTTTCATTCCCATCTTAAGGTTAAGGTTAAGGATTTCTCAGCCTCGGCACTACTGACATTTTGGGGTCAGATCATTATTTGTGGTGGGGGGTACTGCCCTCCTCCCCCAGCTGTGAAACCACAGATGTCCCCAGACGTTGCCAAATGTCCCGGGGGAGCAAAATCGCCCCCAGTTGAGAACCAGGGCACTGAGGAGTAGTCACAGGAACGTCTGCTGTTGAAGCCAGGATTACTCTGCCGCGGTGGGGTGAGGCCAGGACCCAGCCCCCTCCAGGTCTCTGCTGCTCCCCAGTTCTCAAGGAGAGGCCAGCAACACAGCAGAATGCTTAGGTTAGAAAAGGCATATTTAGCAGTGCAACATCATTTTCTGTTGTGAAAAACATTAAAATCTGTCTTGTTGGCAGAATATAGAAAGTAAAGTTAAGCAAGATCTTGGGTGGTGAAGGTGAGGACTCTCAGGACAGCCTATCAAAAAAGGGGGCGAGGTTTGTGGGTTTATCCAAAGAGGGCCGGGCATAAAACATGGACTTTGCCCCATCATTTTGCTCCCTGGTTCTCAGGGCATTAATTATAGCTACGGGGTTATGGGGACAGACTGTACCGTTGGTGGGGAGGCCTTGTGGGTGGGGAGTGAACGTCTGCGTGGGGACCTCCTTCCCCTCAGGTCTGTGCGTGGAAGGCCCGTCTTCTCCCCTTCGTGGGCTGGGCCCTCTGCCCGGCCCATCTTCCCCACAGCAGTGTGCATGGTCTTTGGGTGTCAGTTCAGGGACCACTTGCTGGGACGGTGTGAGCCCCGGGACAGAGAGAACCTGAGCGGTGCCTCATCCAGCCACGGGCGGGGGTTTCCAGGAAATGCCAGCTCTGGGGCTGCCTTGTGCCCCGTCTCGGTCATAAGGGAGCTTTGGAGCCTCATGTCTTAGTTTTCCCTAAGATATTTCCTCCCCTAAAGCCTTTTTAGTAGATTTTATTTTCTTCTCCTCAAAACACAAGTTTTTAATCTGATTGTGAAGTAGCCCATGTTTGTTAAGAGGATGAATAAAGTTCAGAAAGTACAAGGGAAAAAGTGTTCATCCTTCCACTAACCTGCAATGACACAAGTCATGCTTAGCCCTTCCGATTTGTCGGTGTCTATATATACTTTTTTTTTTGGTTGCACTGCTCGACTTGCGGGATCTTAGTTCCCTGACCAGGGATCGAACCCAGGCCCAGCAGTGAAAGCGCCAAGTCCTAACCACTGGACTGCCAGGGAATTCCTGTATATGTACATTTAAAAAGAAAATTATTTATTATTTGGCTGTGCTGGGTCTTAGTCGCTGCACGCGGGATCTTCGTTTCTGCATGCAGGGTCTTTAGTTGCGGCATGCAGGATCTTTTTAGTTGTGGCATGAGGGCTCTTCGCTGTGGCATGTGGGATCTAGTTCCCTGACCAGGGACCAAACCCGAGCCCCCTACACTGGGAGCGCGGAGTCTTATCCACTGGATCACCAGGGGAGTCCCTGTGTATATACATTTTTAACACAAAATTGGATAATCCCGTATCTGCTATTTGAAACCCAATTCCCGTTCCCCTCCCCCCCGCCCCGGCTTAATATTGGGAACCATTTCCTTTGTGTGGATTCAGGCACCTCCACAAAGTAATTTTTGTGGCTACAGAGCATTCTGTCATAGGGAGCACCGTAATGTTCTTTAGCCGAGGCTACCTTTCATCCCCTTGCTACCGTAATGTGCTTCCCCAGTCCCCTGTTGTTGGACATTTAGATTACTTCCAATTTCCCTCTTGTACATTAACCCTAGTGAACACCCTTGTATGTATATGTCCTTTTGTATATTTTAAATTATTTTCTTAGAAATCCTAGAGGTATAGTTGTCAGGCCACGATGCACAGTGTTCGTTTCTATTTCAGAAACACGGTATCAATTCAGCTTCCTTACCAGCTGTATATGCAAGTGCTCATTTTCCAACATCTTCACCAACACCATTGTTTCTTACTTTTTATAAAATAGTTTCCTCGAGTTTTGCTGTGTTGGTATTATTCCTTACGAATGTGTCAGACGGTGGGAGAAATTCCTTAGTGACGAGCCACCTCTGGGTGTCGGAGGGGGCCCGGTTGCTCTGAGCCTGCAGGCTGAGAGTCTAGGGCTCTTCCCAATGCTAGGTGTCATCTCGAGGCCTCTCCAAGTGGGGGTGTCTGTCCCTCGGGGCTGAAGTGCAGGCCAAGCCCACTGCTCTTTCACCACCAGCCCTGCTGTTCGTTGCCCCATGGGGGCAGAAGTGCTCCTCCTGGCAGAGCCCTGGGGATAATCAGAAATTTTGTGAAACGTGGGCTTTCTTGGGAAAGCTCTTTGGCGTTGGAAGTTGCGTTCCAGACGTCGCTGCCTGTTGGAATGGGTTCTGCCCCTGGCACCTAGGATGATGAAGAGGAGACCATGGCAGGCAGACGAATATTTAAGAAGGATGAATGAATCTGCATTTTGGACCCAAACCAGAAAACCTGCCTAAAGGGCTCTGGTGCCGCCTCTGGCTCTTGGATCTCTGTTCTGTGGGAGTCCGACCTCTCGGTGTGCATCCCCAGCTTCCCTGAACCGTATTGCAGACAGAAAGGAAGTGCAACCCAGACCTGACAGGTAGGGTTTTTTTATTTCCCCTGACAGCGCACCTCTTGACCTCTATCTTCTTGCCAGTGACTTTTTAAATCCTAAATGATTTGGCAATAATTGCTCCTCCTTTCGTGGTTATTGCCCTTCACCGATAGTAAATCTGTGACATCCCCAGGGGCTGGAACGCATTTTGGTATGCGGAGCCCACAAGCTGGCCCAGACAGGCTTCACTGCGGCGGGCGGCCGCACACCCACCGGGTCCCCGCACCCTGCCCCTGCCCTCACACGCGGCTCCGGGCTCTGCCTGGGCTTGGCCAGTGGCTTATCGTGCAGAACCATAGCTGCTGCTTCTGGTGTTCTTCCTCCGATGGCCCAGATTTCTCTGGTTCCACTTCCGTGGGCCACACCGAAAAATGTCGTCGCCCAGGCAGACCCAGCAGCCTCTGTTCTGAGGGAGGGAGGAATTTCTGCTTCATGCACAAGTGTGCATGCACAAAATTTTATTTTCCCCAGAGCACGGAAGATGCCAGGCATGACATTAATCATAGGAAGACGGTTTCATTTCCAAGGAACCTTCTAGCAAGGTGGCCCCCGGAACCCCTGGCAGCCATGGACAGGGTCCTAAGCTGGAATGCTGTGGACGTTTAGAGGCTGACCTAACAGTGTCAGGACAACTCTTTGAGAAGGGCAAAGTAGGGTCTCACGCTGGGGCTTGTGGCTGGTCCGGCTGCCTAAGCCAGGTGCCCACCTGCCCCAGCCCTCTCCTCCCAGGTGAGCTGTGTGGTTGCCCAGGTGACCCTGGCTTTGCAGATACCCTTAGACTCACGTGTGTGTGCAGCAGATTCATGGCGGGTCCCACTTCAAGGAACACGCGTCGCCACTGGTTCTTTCTCTTGGGTGACTGATGATTTCCACACAGCTGCATGGGAGCCTGTAGACACGAAAATTAAACCCATTTGGATTTGGCAGTGTTTTCCCCAGCATCACTCACTCTAGGAAAAAAAATGCCAATCTTACCATATCTGGGTACTTGCCCCTGGCACTATTATTTACTTAATGTTTCTTTAAATTGATTCATTTTATAAACTTAAATGTATTTTTAAAAAAACTTTCGATCTCTACTATAAATGGAAGACCAGAATCACTCACCGTAAATAGATTACTCTAAAAATAAATACAAAGGATTACATTAAGAATGTATGTCCTTGGGCTTCCCTGGTGGTGCAGTGGTTGAGAGTCCGCCTGCCGATGCAGGGGACGCGGGTTCGTGCCCCGGTCCGGAAGGATCCCACATGCCACGGAGCGGCTGGGCCTGTGGGCCATGGCTGCTGAGCCTGTGCGTCCGGAGCCTGTGCTCCGCGACGGGAGGGGCCACAGCGGTGAGAGGCCCGCGTACCGCAAAAAAAAAAAAAAAAAGTATGTCCTTATATATATACTACCAAATGTAAAATAGATAGCTAGTGAGAAGCAGCTATATCACACGGGGAGATCAGCTCGGTGCTTTGTGACCCCCTAGAGGGGAGGGATAGGGAGGGTGGGAGGGAGACCCAAGAGGGAGGGGATATGAGGATATACGTATATATATAGCTGGTTCACTTGGTTATACAGCAGAAACTAACACAACATTGTAAAGCAATTATACTCCGATGAAGATGTTAAAAAAAAAAAAGTTATGTCCTATTCTACCTAAAATCAAATAGCATATCACCAGTATGCATAACACACATTGGGAAACATGGGTTTAGGTGGAGGAAAGACCAGAGGAAATTAGTGAGAAGTATGAAGTTTAGAATATTCACTGGGACAAAGTGCAGTTTATTTCAGGTACCTCGTATGTCTCTCAGGGGCGGTGGCTCCCAGCAGTTGGCAGAATTCTCAGCCCTGGTGGTCATCAGCCACCTGCTCAAGCTCCCCCGGGGGCCAGTGTCCCCCAGTAGCTTCTCTGACGGAGGCCTCTTTGGCCTCTGCTGGAATATGATTAAGTGGCAGGGGCCTGGTACCTCTGAGGCAGCCCATGCTGATTGTTAGAAAAGCCTCGTGTTTACCTGAAACTACCTCCCTGGCATCTGGGGCCGCACCAGCTCAGTCTTTGTCCTCGTCCGCAAGCTCCTCGTGATTCCTCGTTTTTTGAAGTCCTGTTTGGGAGATGTTTCCGAGGACATGTGCTTCAGGCTTAATGGCTGTGCTTTTGGGAATTCGTGTGTGGCCTGCCCTGGTAGAGGATTAGCACACATGTGGTGTCTTCTTCGGAGAAGGCTCTCACCCCTTCCCCTATACCCCCTAACCTAGTTGACCCCTCTTGCTCTTCAGATCCAAGCTCAAAACCTCACCTCCTCCAGGAAGGCTTCCCTGACCACCACCAGCCCCACAAGGTTAGGCCTGACAGCCTCCTGCACTTTTCCTCCCTGTGCTTTATCACAGGTCCTGGCTCTGTGTTTGTGAAATCACCTCATGAACATCCGTCTTCTGCCTTCCACTGGGAGCTTCACAAAGGTGGAGACTGTGTTTCTGACTCACTGTGTCCCCACTGCCTGGCCTATAGAGGACCTGATACAAAGGAGCTGAGGCACTGGAGCCCTGTCGTAAGGACTGTGGACTGTCTCCAATAGGGTTAGATTAGGAGTTTCCTCAACAGAACATTTCCTAATATTTTTTCCTTTTAAACATGTACAGATAACTTACTACGTCCAGGCACTGTCCTTGATGCTTAACTTACGTGATTTTGTTTAAACACCACACCAATTGTACCCATTTTACAGACTGAAGTGGATCACAAGATCACAGGGCTAGCAAATAGCAGAGCTGGGATTCAGGCCCAGTTGCTCTGGCCGCGTCTGCGACTTGAGCTCAGTCTGTCCATTCTGCTGGTCGCATAGGGCCTGCCTCTGGATTCACTGCCTCCCACTCCGAGCTGGAAGGCAAATTCCATCTGGACTCCTCTCCTCACAGGCAGAGTCCAAATCAATGTGTAAGAGTCCCCTGGTTTGCAAATGCTTCACGGTCATCACTTTTTTTTTAAAAAAATTAATTAATTCTTTTTTGGCTGCATGGGGTCTTTGTTGCTGCACGTGGGCTTTCTCTAGTTGTGGCAAGCAGGGGCTACTCTTTGTTGCTGCGCGTTGGCTTCTTATCGTGGTGGCTTCTCTTGTTGCGGAGCATGGGCTCTAGGCGTGCGGGCTTCAGTAGTTGGGGCACGCGGGCAGTAGAGCACAGGCTCACTAATTGTGGCGCACAGGCTTAGTTGCTCTGTGGCATGTGGGATCTTCCCAGACCAGGGATCGAACCCGTGTCCCCTGCATTGGCAGGCAGATTCTTAACCACTGTACTACCCGGGAAGTCCATGGTCACCATTTTTAGTTTTCTTGGTTTCGGTTTATGTATTTATTCATTGGTTAGCCCTACCTAGCATCTGAATTCCAGAGGAAAGTTGTGGAATAACTGTCAGTTTCAAAGCTTCTATCCCATCAACATCAGGACACTCACCCTGCTACGGGAGCCCGGTTTGTCAGGCCTGTCTGACCTCCCACCAAGGACATTTCTGATCGGACTTGGGAGCGTGTCTGGAATGCATTTGGTATCTGAGGCATTAAACTTTTCTTCCGCTAGCAGGATCGTTTCCTGAAAATATTTTGAAGCTTTTCTTTTAATCAGTGTGGCAGTTGAGTCAGGGAGGCTGCTTCTTTTTTCTTAAAAGAAGCACATTTATTTATGTAAGATTACGAATCAATTTAAACAGTAATATTAATACAGGTTGATGTGTCGAATGGGCACCCACTGGTGACTAAAGTTTTGGCAACACGGATGCGGACTATGCCACCCACTCCCACTCTTTTGGTTGGTAAACACTGAGCAGTTCTATTGGCTGGACCTCCTAAGTGTCTCCAGACATGCACAGCCATGCCTTATTTCAGAGCACCGATTCACTCAACAAACTCGTGTTGGTCATCAGCTGAGCTCCAGGATCAGCACAGAGCCTGCCCTCAAGGAACTCACACAGTTTTTGGAGGAGAGAGATAAGTGAAGGGACCATTATAACACAGGAGGTGTATGCAATTCAAGGGGGTAATCACAGGATGTTTTGGGGACCCCCCAAACCCAGCCGGGGGTTGAAAGGTGGTGGTCACCTGAGCTGAGTCCAGACAGACTGTTAGGAGTTGGCCAGCAGAAGAACAGAGGGAAGCGGCAGAAAGGTCACCCTGTGCCCATGGGCACCCTTTCTGGTGCTGTCCATTCCGTTTTGTGTAGATGCGTATTTCTATTTAAGTACCATTTTCCTTTTGCCTAAAGAACTTCCTTTTACATTTCTTGTGTGTGGATCTGTTGGTGATGAAGTCTTTTAGCTTCAGATATCTGGAAATGTCTTTATTTCATCTTTGCTCTGAAAGATAATTTTGCTGCATATAGAATCCTAGGTAAGCATTTCCCCCCTTTTCAGTACCAAGGTGGTATTCCACTGTTTTCTCATTTGCATGTTTTCAAGAAGAAATCTGATGTCTTATCTTTGTTTCTGTCTGTACATGTCTTTTTTTTTCCTCCAGTTGTTTTTAAGATTTTCTCCTTATCGCTGACTTTGAGCAGTTTGATTATGTTGTGCCTTGATACACTTTTCTTCATGTTTCTTGTGCTTGGTACTGATTGGGATCTCGGAGCTGCGGGTTTGTCATTTTTGTTGACTTTGGAAATTTTTCAGCCATTATTTCTTCAAATATTGTTTCTGTCTCCCCTTCTCTCATATTGCTTCCTGGGACTCCAGTTACACCAGGCTGTTTGAAGTTTTGTCATAGCTCACTGTTTCTCTGTTCATGTTTTAAAAATTATTTTTTCTGGGGGCTTCCCTGGTGGCACAGTGGTTGAGAGACCGCCTGCCGAAGCAGGGGACGCAGGTTCGTGCCCCGGTCTGGGAAGATCCCACATGCCGTGGAGCGGCTGGGCCCGTGAGCCATGGCCGCTGAGCCTGCGCGTCCGGAGCCTGTACTCCGCGACGGGAAAGGCCGCAACAGTGAGAGGCCCGCGTACCACACACACACACACAAAATTATTTTTTCTCCCTGTGTTTCATTTTGGATAGTTTCTATTGCTGTGTCTTCAAGTTCATAAATCTCTTTTCTGCATTGTCTAATCTGGATTTAATCTCATCCAGTGTTGTTGTTTTTTTTTTTTTCAGTCCAGACATTGTAGTTTTCACCTCTAGAAGCTTGGTTTGGATCGTTTCTTTTACCTTGCATGTCTCTCTACTTAACTTTGGGAACGTGTGGAATACAGTTACAGTAACGGATTTAATGCCCTTGTCTGCTAATTCTCACATGTGTGTCAGTTCCAGGTCTGTTTTGGTTGATTTTCCTCTTCGCTGTGTGTGATATCTGTCATCTTTGCACGTCTGATTATTGTTTTAATTGGATGCCAGACACTGTGAATTGTACCTTTTGTGAGTGCTAGATATTTTTATACACCAATAAATATTTTTGTGTTTTGTTCTGGGATGCAGTTAAATCACTTGGAAACAATTTGATCCTTCCAGATCTTGCTTTGAAGGTTTGGGAGGCAGAGCAGGTTTAGTCCAGGGCTAATTCTTCCTCACTGCTGAGGCAAGACGCTTCTGAGAATGCTACTCAGTGCCCTGTGAATTATGAGATTTTCCAGTCTGGCTGGTGGGAACAGACACTAAACCCAACCCTGTGTGAGGTCCCGGCACTGCTTTAATTTTTGGTGTGATTCTTTCCCTGGCCTCGGGTGGTTTCCTCACTTGCCTGGGCTCATTAGCAGTCTACCCAACACTGCATCATTCGGGGGGACCCTCTGTAGAACTCCACAGTTCTCCGGGTAGCCCTCTCTTCTCGGACGCCCCGCCTTAATCTCCCAGCTCTTAGCTCCGTGTCCTCAATTCAGGGAGTCTGGGCTGTACCTAGTTCTTCCTGTCTGTGCTCACAGTCTGGAAACTCTGAAGACAGTGAGCTGCGGCATTTGTAGGATCCATGTCATTTGTTTCCTGTGTCTCAGGAATCCTCCTTCATTGCCTGATGTCCAGTGTTTTGAAAACTGTTATTGCATTTGGTTTGTCTGGTTCTCTAGTTGTTTCAGGCGAGAGGGGCTGCTTTTTGAAATGATATCCAGGCTGTGAGCATTTTGTGTGTGTGTGTGTGTGTGTGTGTGTGTGTGTGTGTGTGTTAGAGTGTGTATTTTTGTTTGCTCTTTCTTCTGTTTTTTTTGTTGTTGTTGCTTTTTATAGGTAGTAAATTCAGCATGGAAAGCAAAACCTAAACTTGGACTGCAAAGATTTGCCAGAAATTTACTTAGTTTTCACAGAACCAACGGTTGGCAAAATAACCTGGTTACAGAGTATTTAGCTGAAGGTAAAATTCAGCCTGTGCTCGACTAGAGGTGAGATAGCGTCAGCCTCCCCGTGTGTCCTGGTGGCACTATATCACTTTAATACCCGCTGATTGATTTTAAATCGCCCAGATATGCACCGTTCAGAGCCGCAGCCCCTGATGGGCAGTGGGAGATATATTCAAGTACATTGACTTTTAATCAATATGATGACGATACTACCTCGTTTCCTTTGTATGGTGGTGGTTTTAAGCATGAAGTCAAGAGGTTTATTATGTCAAAAAAGATGAGGCAGCACAGGAAGAAAACTGTCTTGACATCACTTCTGAGTGCCTTTCACTCACTGCACGACAGGCCATCATGATCGGGGACGACATCGTGGGTGACATCAGCGGTGCCCAGCGGTGTGGGATGAGAGCGCTGCAGGTGCGGACCGGGAAGTTCAGGTAAGTGCCCCGCGCCAGCCTGCCCGCCGTCTGCCTGCCTGCCTCGTGGATTCCTGGGGTGACCAGGGTTTCGTTTGTCTTCTTCTCCACAATGAAGGGCGTTACTTTTTCCCAAATGGAAGAGCAGTATGTGGGCATCTGATGCCTTTTTTTAACTGTCCCCTAAGGACGGGCCTGGATGCCTTTTTGTAGCAGAGAGTGGTAGATAAAAAGGGTCTGAGTTTCAGAACTGAGATTTGAGTAGGGTGTAGTGTGGAGACAGCAAATGGAAGGCTCTGGCCAGCCGTCGAGCCTGCTTCCCACAGAGAGCCGGCTTGAACTTGGGCCACACTCCTCTCCTCAACGTGGCTGATGCCTCACTGTGCTCGGAGGGGACAGCTCCTGGGCGCCCAGCTCCTCTGGTCACCTTCTCCCTCCTTGTCCTCCACCGTATCCATCTCTCACCTAGAGATGACAGGTCCGTGGTCAGGGATGAGTCAACGACACTTTGGAGTTGAACCTCTGTTTCCAGAGCGTCTTCTTTGCTGGGTCAGAAGTCAGCCTAGCCTCGGGCAGGTTGCGGACGGGCACCTGTCGGGGGCGTGTGGATGTGCCCTGCGGTGTCTGGGCCTGGCTTGCTTAGCCTTTGAGCGTATCTCAGACATCACAGTGTTGTCTTGGCTTCTTCTAGATGGTTTTGATTGTCGCCATTCAGAGAAAGTACCATTTTGTGTATGCTAGTTAAAACATGGTTACCCTGGGGTGTCTGGATGTCGGGGGAGGGATGGATTACATCAGTCCTGGGTGGTCTGCTTAGACGGGGTCAGAGGAATAGATTAGAGGGCCTGACCCTCACTCCGAGGCCCGTTCCTGTGTGAGAGACACACGTGGCCTTTGGGTTTGGGTCACGTAGGTGGACACAAGGTGAGTGAGAAAGTCTCAGTACTCCTAAGGTCCAGGGCCAGAAAGTCCCTTCCATCCACCTCTTGGACCTCCCAGGGTGCCAGAGGCCACCTTGAAGCCCCCAGCACACCTGAAATGTGGACCTCCTTTCTTCCCCAGGTCCTCAAACGAGGGTTTCCTGGGCTCTCTGCGGCCTAAGGGAGTGAGGGAGACCCCACTCGAAACCCCATCAGCATTCTCTCCCAGAGGCCAGCCTGGAAGCCCGAGGTCCCCAGCGCCCGCTTCCCCCGAAGCTGCTGAGCAGTGGGACTTGGCACGCTGTGGTTGATGCTCTGCTGCGCGGTGCCGCCCCATCAGTAGCCAGCCTAGCTCCGTGAGCACCTTTGACCCATGAGCACAGGAGGGGCACCTCTGTAGCTGAGAGCGCGGTGGCGACGCAGAGGTGAAGAGTGAGAGCCAGGTAGCTCTTTGCGCTGGGCTGCTGCTTCTGGATTCTTAGGGAGAAAGACACGTCTGTCTCGATTAAATGTAGCCACAGCTGGGGTCTTTCTGGCCCAGCCTAAGCCATGGCCCTATAAACTGAGAAGGTACTGCCCCTGCCCCAGGCCCCAGGCGTGCCACTAGGTCGCTGGGTCACCGAGGAAGGTCCGCACACACAGTCGGGAAGCCCTCGAATGGGCAGGTGGGCATGCAGGCGGCTGTGTCCTACTGTACACCACCGGGGTTGGCACTTTTCTGAGTCCCCCATCACCCCGTCTCCCAGAGAGACAAACCCCATCAACAGTTGGCCAGATCATTCCAGACTGCCTTCTCTGTGTAGATAATATAAGGATAATACTTTTTTTCTCTTTATAAAAACGGTATTATATTATTTCACAACCTGCCCTTTTCTTGAACAATGTTTTGTGGCATCTGCCCTTGACCGTTCTTCATCATTTTAAATTGCTCAGGAAATGCTGTAGGTAAGTACTGTTTAGCGCGTGGTGCACAGGGAGCCGTCAGCAACGGGGAGGTGATGCCGGTGCTGTTGGTGACGTCTGTTGCTTCCCGGTGCAGCCCCACCTGGCTCTGCGTGGAGAGGGTGGGGCTTAGCGTCTCTTTTCGTGGAGGTATTTAAGATTTCAGACCTTTTGATTTGTTTGTTGTGAGATTGTAAATCTGCCTTTGTTAGCAGGCAGGGCGGAGGGAGAAGAGCCTCAGTGCAGGTTAGGTGGTGATGCAGCCACCGGAGGGGGAGGCCGCGTGGCGGGACAGGAGGCTGGGCTCCGTGCCGTCAAAGCAGGCGGAGGACCTCTCTGCCCCTGGCCGATCTCTAGAGCCTCACTGTCTAGTGCGGAAGCCACGAGCCGCAGGTGCCTGGGGAGCACTTGAAATGTGGCTGTTCCAAATTGAGACGTGTTAAAAGTGCACGTACACAAGAGTCCAGACTTAGCGGGAGAAAAAGAATGTGACAAACTCATTCATGATATCTCACACTGATTGCATGTTGCAATCCTGATGCCTTATGTTAATTTCACCTGCTTATTCTTGTTTTTGTTCACGTGGCCACTAGAAAGTCCTAGCTTGCCTCCACGGCTGGCATCCATCGGCGCTTCGTGCAATTCTGGTGGGCAGCGGGGCCCCTGCACCGCCCCCTGCTCCCTGCAGATGGCAGTCTCGGTGCACGAGATCTCCATGGCACCTTGCACGGTCCTCTCTGTAGACGTAGCCAGCTTGGGGCCAGTGAGCAGCCTTGGCACCTTGGCACCCTGGTGACTGGGCCAGCGTCACCCGGCAGCACCCAGCTCCTCCCTCTGGGGCTGCCCTGCCTGCCCCTGTAGCTCTCCACCCCTCTGGCCACCTCTGTGAGCCGGCGGCACTAGGTTTGAAGCTCACTGTGGCCCATGTCTGCACCAGACGTGAGCCGGGCAGGGGCAGGGTCTGCGTCCTTACTGTGCTGGGCCTCCCTCTGAGTGGCTTCACAGGAGCCAAGGGCCACTGGATGGGTCAGCAGGGCATCAGCCCTGTGCACCGTGTCCCCTGTTGGTGGCCTTGGTCCAGCCTTGACTGAATTGGGGGAGTGAGGCGGGTGGAGGATGACCTTGTCACCGGGCACGGGTGGCAGAGAGCCGTGCAGTGAGGGAGCTTGGCGCTCATACCTGGCCACGTGGCTTCTCCACTGGCTTGAGGCCAAGGGCCGAATGGGGAGGCTGAGGCAAGTGAAACCGGGGTGTCCTGCCTGTCCTGGCACAGGAAAGGGAGGGAGGCTGGAGGGGGCCGCGTAGGGCCTCTGGACAGCCCCGCTGCAGGTGCCCCTCAGGCCAGCGTCTTCTAGTTGTGCGTGCGCACACACATACACACACACACACACACACACGCGAGGTTGTCTGAGGCCACGGCATTGCTGGGGGTGTGGGATTTGGACTTTCCCATGGCTGTGAGATCTCCCTGTGACCTTCCATGTCTTCATTCCCCTCACTTCTTTCTATTTTTTCTTTTTTAATTTATTTAATTTATTTATTTTTGTCTGCGTTGGGTCTTCTTTGCTGCGTGCGGCCTTTCTCTAGTTGTGGTGAGCGGGGGCTACTCTTGGTTACGGTGCGCAGGCTTCTCATTGCGATGGCTTCTCTCTTTGCGGAGCATGGGCTCTAGGCGTGCAGGCTCAGTAGTTGTGGCTCGCAGGCTCTAGAGCGCAGGCTCAGTAGTCGTGGCGCACGGGCTTAGTTGCTCTGCGGCATAGGGGATCTTCCCGGACCAGGGTTCGAACCCGTGTCCCCTGCATTGGCAGGCGGATTCTCAACCACTGCACCACCAGGGAAGCCCGCTTCTTTCTACTTTTATCAGAAAATGGCCCAAAGAGAAAAGTGTGAAGTCTCAGAGTGGGGAGAGGTTACAGCGGCCCCCGAGCTTTGGAAGGAGGGCTTCACAGGGCCTGCCCCACCAGGACCAGCGGGAGGCTCAGGCCCCTTGCAGGAAGGAGGCTGGATCCCTTCCAGCAACCCCAGTGTTTGGAGCCAGAGAGGCTCCCAAGGCAGACAGCTTGCAAACACACCCCCGCCCAGCCGGGCAGCCGGGCAGCCGAGCTGTAGACAGAGCCATACAAGGTTTTCTTTTCATACCTGCTCTATGTGAACGTCCAGCCCAGCCAGGGTGTGGCCTCACCTGGCTGGCAGGTAAAGGCCTTTCGGGCGTTTTCCCCACCTGCCCCTTCCTGGCATGTCTGACGCACCGGGCCTGCTGGCAGAACCTTCCAGCCTGAGGCCAGGACCTGCTGTTCCTCCAGTCTCCTCAAGACGCCATCCCGACTCCAAGGGCCCTGTGACCATCGCAGGCACATCCTCACGGTCGCAGTGAGTCCCGGAGACCCAGAGGGTGCTGGCTCCCCCGCTGCCAGAGGCCTTTCCCGTTGAGACGGCTAAAGCCTTGCCCAAGGCCACCTAGCGAGGTTAGGCGGAGGCTGGGCTGCAGCCTTCTCTTACCCCAGGTGGGTGCTTCTGCCACCGCTTTCCTACTGGGAACATCCAGCCCTTGGGGCTCAGCTTCTGAGGAGCTGCAGGAGTCACGGTCCCAGGCTCACTTCAGGGCACAGGCAGGGCTCGGTGTCTGAATAACGGGGGGCTCATCTGGGAGGACTGCTGTCCCCACCCCCAGGCACCACAGCCCCCCTCCTTCTCTCCTAAGGACAGGCCTCATCTTCCATGGGGGCTGGGGCCAGGCCCTGTGTACCCCCATTCTGGCAAATTCAGGTGAGGGACGTCCTTCTCAGGAGCCCGATGCCCTGCCTGTCCCCAGTGGAGGAGGAAGCGGTCGGGACATCTCGCTGTCCCTTCATACCTGCTTGTGTCCCCACCTGACCCCCCTCCTGGAGATATGCCAGAAGCGGAGCGGGGACACCCTGAACGCTTCCCCCGTCACCCTGTCCTCCGTTCCACGCTGCAAGGCACAACTGGCGCCTGGTTCTCAAGCACGGTGGCAGGCATCACCGCCCAAGGCCCACGCTGGTCGCGCTGTGTAAATAATCCGGCTACGTGGAGCCTGCTTTGGGTATCCTCTTATTTGTTATTTACTCACTGGTGGGAGATGTTTTCTGAGTCCAGAACGTTCTTGACGAGCAGTTTGCCGTTTTGGACTCACAGGGGAGTGGGCCTGGATTCCAGGTGTCCCTGGGCTGGGACTGGCGCTCCGCCCGCACCGAAGCTCAGCTGGGGCTGGGGTGCCCGTGGACAGCGGGGCTGGCGGGTCTGAGGTTCCAGGCACGCTGCACAAGGCTGAAGGATGCGGGGTACAGAGAATGTGATGGTGGAGCCAGACGCTGGAGTGGAGCTACCCAGAGCCCGACAGGGCTGCACTCGTGACACAGCTGCCGCCAAAGTGTGGCCCTTGACCCCGTCTCTCGTCACTCTGCAGCCAGTGACTTCACAGAGTTCCCTTAAGAGGAGGCTCTGGTTTCCCTTCGGAAGGAAATGGGTTTTTCTTCTAGTGCCAGGTGGTATTTGAGGGAAGTGAGTGATCCTGGGTGTTAATTTTTCAGCAGTCACCGTTGTCACCGTGAGGCCATTGCAGGCTGGGGTTGTGGGTGGTAGCCCTCTGGCCCTGCGTCCCGCCGAGGAGCATTGCCACGTGTGCACCAGGAGGGAGCTCCTGCCCGCGTAGATGAACGCTCCCGAGCCTCAGGCCTCTGGAAGACGCTCCCAGCTGGGGAGGAGGCTCCACGTAGCTTCAGGGAACCAGGAGGTGACCAGCTACTGCCTGGCTGCAGCCCGCCCAGCTGGGGAGAACGGCTTAATGCTGGGCGTGGGGGCTCCCCCCTGGGTCCCTCGGACTCCAGTCCTGGCTGCCAGTTGGGGGAGGGCTCCGGGAACCAATCTTCGGGGAAATCGATTGTGGAACGTTGGTGGGCCAGCTGGTCAGCCCAGCAGGTAGCCTCGGTCTTGCACGGGGATAGAGGTTGTGGGAGGCACCCCTGGGCTTTGCGAGGTCCCTTAGCTCACTGGGGGTCACACAGTGAAGGGGTCACAGATTTGAGCCTATATGCCTTCTTTTGGGATTTTTGCTAACTGCTTTATTGAGAAATAACTCGTACGTCGTACAATTCAGTAGTTTTTCAAATGTTCACAGAGCTGTGCAGCCGTCACCACAGTTGGGCAGACACCACTCCATCATTCGGAACCCTTTAGCCATCCTTCCCAAATCCCCTGCATCCTAGGGCTTTGCGGGGGGCAATGCCCCCCCAGCGGTTCAGTCTGCCTAGACCCTGGCCCTGTGGGAGACTGAGGAGGGACCCCCAGGGGCCTGGGCTGGGAGGGCATTGGGCAGGCAGAGGTAGGCACCGGTGGTGGGGTCAGTGGGGGTCAGGGTGGGATTGGCAGGGCCAGACCCACCCGTCTCCCCATCCCCTCCCACCCACCGCTTTCCTGGGTTGAGTCGCTTCCTCTGCACTGGTTTGGCTTCCCTGCCCTCTGACTCGCTGCTCGCTGGGGGACAGAACTAGTAGCACTTTCTGGTACCTGACTCTCATTATCCTTCTTGGTCCCTGACCAAGGCTGCTTCATGCCCAGGGCAAGAGGGGAAAGGTTTCCAAACTGTATACAGCCCTGCTGGACTCCTCACCCTGCTTGGAGAAACCAGCCGGCTGAGGCTGGGGGCTTTAGGCTGAGGGGGGCGTCCCAGGTGGAGGTCAGGAGGTGGCTGCAGAGTGAGGCCACGAGGCCCTGTGGGGGGCCCAGTTAGGAGCCCGTCAGCAGCCTCCTAGCCCGAGGAACTTGCTTCCTAGGAACCTGCAGGTAACTCGGGGGGTCCTTGATGGCTCACGGGGCGGACGGGGTTGGAGGAAGGCCCAGCAGGTTCTCTAGTTCTCCTGAGCCCAGCAAGTACGTTCCAGGAGCCCCTCAACAAACCTCGGGAGGTGTGTGCTCTGGACCTGCCGCTCGCACTTGCTCCTCAACCGTGTGACACCCTAAGAAGGAGGCCGGGGTCACGGTCGCCGCTTGGCCACAAGCTGGCGAGGAAGACGTGAGAACAGGGCAGTGCCTCCCAGAGGGTGTCACATGCCAGAGCCTGTGACAGGTGCTCACATGCATCTTGCTTCAGCTTACCTAAAGCTCACAACCGCCCTGGAGGCTGCCCCTCTTCTCACTCCACTTTATACGTGTGGAAATGGAAGCCCACAGATGTAGAGTAACTTGCCCGAGGCCACACAGCCCACCAGTGTGGGAGCTGGGATTCGAACGCAGCTCTACCTGACTCCAGGTCCTGTGTCCTGAGTACTCTCACACCCTGCTGCCCCCAGTTAGCCCAGTCTCGCGGGAGCTCCGAGCCTGCGCTGGGTCTCACCGACCAAGAGTGGCCGCCGTGGGGCTCTCAGGACCCAGTGGGTCCCTCCTGTCCTTGTTCTCTCGCACGACACTCTGCACTCAGCCCCGCTTGAGGAAAGGGGCCTCGTGAGGATGAGCTGTGACTTGAGCTGGTCTGGCCCTGAAGTCGGTCATGTGACCACACCCGAGGGCCTGGCTGCGGGGGGTGACAGGTGGCAGCCCCAGCAGTCACATGTTCGCTGGCTTTGTGGTTAAAGCCAGCTAACCCTGAGCCCTCCCCTCGCCTCCTGTGTGAGGGTGGGGTGGGGGAAGGGGTACTGGAAGGTGCTGGAAGGAACCTCATTTAACCTCAGAGGAAGCTGCCCATGAAGGTGCGTCAGAGCTGTCCCGAAATAGAACGGGTTGCCTGGAGAGGGGTGAGTCCTCGTCACTCGAGATGACCCGGGGAGGCTGGCAGACCTCCGGCTGGGGAGGCCGAAGACGGCACTGCAGTGGCCAGAGGCCAGGGCTAAATAAAGCCGCACACCCATTCGGAGTCTGCTGACATTTAATGGGCACTTGTGGGCACCAGGTAGTTTCTGTACCTCTGGTGCCATTTCCCCATTGACAGACCCTGAAATGTCAGTGTCGCCACCTCCTACTCACAGTTGCGGAAACTGTGGCCCAGGCAGGGCAGGGGCACTTGTACTCGGTTATTCCAGCTGGGCCTGCCGTTCAAGCCTGACTTCCCCCTCTAGGTCCTGGGCTGTTAGCATCAGCGCTGGAGCCCAGCGGTTAAAACCACAAGTGTAGATGCAGGTGTATAGGTGCATGAGTAGCAGAGATGGGAAGGAAAGACAGCTGCTTGTTACGCAGGATTTGGTTATATCTTTGCATCATCGGGTGTCTGCTAAATATCGTATGATGAAAGTATAGCACTCCCATCAGAACAACAGTTAGCTTTTAAAGTACGCTTGTGCCACCCACACCCCCATAGGTTTGTGAATTCGGGGAATTCTTAAGAAGAAAGACCACCTGAAAGTATAACACTGTTCGTTTAAGAACAGAAACCAACCCAAGTACCCTAAGGCCCCTGAGCCCGCGCACAGCTCTGCCCTGACCCCCGAGGCCCAGCCGGGCTCCCTGCTCACACGCAGGACCGTGAGCCTCTGGACACAGGTGTCCTCGTAGTGCAGTCCCATCCCTGGCCTGTAAGCGGGCGCTCCAGCCCCTCCTGCCTCCCTGCATGGTGCAAGGACACCCTCTGAGGTGTTTCATCAGGAAGGGATCAGGGTGAGGGCTCCGGTCCCTGCGACTGAAATCAGCACCTTCTCTGGGCCACCACACATACGCAGCCGTCTGTGACCTCCTCCCCACAGCGTCACCCCGACACGCTCAGGTCCCGTGCCCTGGCTTACACACACACACGCACACACGCTCGCACGCACGCACTTGGACTTGTGGAAGGGTGGCTACCCGAGGGCAGGATCCCAGCCGCCCCAGCACAGGATGGGCGTCCAGGGCCGTCGTGTCTGGACTCGCAGACGGCGGGCTCCAGGCTGGGGGTGGTGGGTGAGGGTGTGTCCGGGTAGAGGGGCCTGAGTCAGCCCTCGCTGGACAGAGGGGCTCAGAAGGTGGACTCAAGACTCCCCTTGCTGCAGGCCCAGGTCCGCCCGGATGTGTCCAGTCCAAGCCCACCTGCCCCTCGTCATCTGGGAGCGTCCTCTGACCCGGGGAGGGAGGGGCCTGGTGAAGACCTGAGAGGGTTGGGCAGGGGGTCAGCCTCCAAGACGCGCTGTGCCCTGAGGAGGGAGGATGCCAGGGGAGCGTGCACAGGGCTTGTTTTCTCCTCCAGACTCTCCCCTCTGTGTCCTTCCTCCTGTCCCCACTCCTGTCCATCGTCTCCGCCCCTGGCTTTGCTGCCTCTTTCCACATCCTTCAGGGTCAGCACTCATTTTCCCTTCTTCCTCACGACACTTTCCGCTGGGGCCGCTAGAGGGCGCCTCGATGCCAGGGCCGGGATGCACACCCGCTCACACCTGCACACTCACGCACACTCACACCCAGGCCCCTTGCACACATGGGAGCCAGGCCTCCCCAGCCCTCCCCCCTCCCCTGCCACCCCTCACGGAGAACATGGAGGTGCTGGGCCTGGGGGTTTCCTGCAGCTGCGGCGAGACCCTCCTGGCGGCGGGATCCCAGGCCCGAGGCAGGTGGAGCCCCCCCCCCACCATCCTCTCCAGGGTCTTTTCCCTTTTCCAGCTCCCCTGGCACCGGCCCAGGGGAGGGGGGCCTGAGAACTTCCAGTGTTCCTGGCCAGGGGCCTCCTAGCACCCCTGTGGACACTGGGGAGACTGGGCCTCCCAGCCCCTCAGGTTCCCCTCCTGTCCGTCCCCACATCCCCATCCTTGGCTGGCCTGAATCCTGCTGTCCTTAAGGTCTTCTCTGATGATGGAATTCCCAGGGTCTTCCTAGCTAGAAGGGCCTTAGGGGACCCCCGGCTCTGTATGGGCAGCTGAGAGTGGCAGAGGGGCTGTCTCAAGGTCAAGGGGATCCTGTGGCAGTCTGGGGTCTGTGTGGGTTCCCACTCCAGCACCGTTTCTGTTGTACCCCAAACACACCTCGCCTCCTGTGGAATTATCTGGCCCTCTCTTGAGTTCCCACAGTCTTCTTATTTCCAAACCCTTTTTGAGATCTCCAAAGAAGACAGATTCCATGTATCCTTCTCCCAGAGCCAGACCCAGGTCCAGGTCTCGCCGGTTATTCCACTAACTCCTCTATAGACAGGGGGATCCAGTCTGGGGGCAAGCAGCTCTGTGGTCCTGTCTCTAGACTCTGATCTGGGGCACTAAGGCCTTGCCTCGACTGTCATCGTGTTGACCGTGTTGCTGTCTTTTGTGTGTGTGTGTGGCCTCGCTGCACAGCACGTGGGATCCTATCCTAGTTCCCCGACCAGGGATCGAACCCGTGCCCGCTGCGGTAGAAGCGCAGAGTCTTAGCCACTGGACCGCCAGGGAAGTCCCAGCATTTTGAAGATTTCAGGACAGTCATTTTGTCTGATGCTTGCTTGTGAAATGACCCAGGTTACGCATTCGGGGCCAGAATATCACAGAAGTGATGCTGTGTGCATCTCCGTGCAGCATATCAGGAGGCTTGCGGTGTCGGTTTGCCCCAAATGACGATGATGTTAACGTGGTTTGATTAAGGTGGTGGCTGCCATAGAGTTACATAAAGTTATGGGTTTTCTTCCCTTTGTAATTAATAACTGCTCGTGGGGAGATACTTTGAGTAAAAATCGCATTCCTCATCGTACTTTCATCCACTAGTTTTAATGTCTGTTGCTGCTTCTTGAGTTAATTATTTCTATGATGGTTACCAAGTAATTCCATCATTTGTTCTTACATTTGTTGTTGATGTTCTACTGTAGGGAAGAATGTTTTCTTCTCCCCGCTTACTCATTTATACCAGTGCAGACTCATGGATTCCTGTTTAATCCAGTGGGTTATAATCTGTTACTACCATAATCGATTTTGATGCTCAGACGGTCCCTGGTGTGGCCAGTGGCAGCCTCTCGAAGCTGGATCTGTGTACTTCTGACAACCCCGCCCCCTCACCGCCCCAACCGATTCTCCAGCCCTTCCTTACTTTCTGGCACAAAAGATGTTTCAGGCTCATCGTGTCCTGTCTCTGTATCAGCCCTGGAGTCAGCCATTTCTCCAAGGAGACCCCGTTCCTTTGAGTGGAAAGTGATATTGAGAATGAAAGACCAGGGTGCTAGATGTTCTCTTGCCTCTGGATGTCTCTTCTCTCAGAGCCTCTCTGTGGACAGAGGTGGGAAACATGCATGTGTAATTCACACGTCCATCCCCGTGTCTCCGTTCCTGTCGGTACCCATAGAAAACCGTGGGTTCACACCGATGCCTCTGATTCTGGTCCAGCGCCACAGGGCTCATCCCAGCCTTGTGCCTTTGCACATTTGTACCTTTGTCTGCCAACGGGGAGAAGACTGCTTCCGTTATTCTCTCTCTGTTTTCCTAATTGCTCAGTCCCCCTGTATGTGGCCAGTCTCTGGCCCTGCTGGCCTGCCATCCCTCTCACTGCCCCGTCCCATGCCAGGGCGCCGGACTGCCTTCCGCAAGGGAGGAAGACCCCAGACCTTGCTGGCTGATCTGTCTCCCTCCTCTCACCCTTCCTGTTCCTTGAGTGAGAGGACTGGGTTTTTTGCCAATTTCTTTGTCCCCCCCGCCGGCCCCAGTGCCTCGCATGTGGTGGACACTCCGGTCTGTTAAGCTGAATAACAACGGTCTTCCCCATCGGGAGAGGGCTTTCAGCTTCCCAGACCATTTTCATGTCTGTGGTTCTCACGCAGGGCTCCTAGGTAGGCAGGGAAAGTCTTCTGTTTTCCGGGGAAGATGCTGACTCGCCAGGCTTGCCTCGCCTGCATGGGGGTGAGAGGGGTGGGAGCAGCCGCCCACTGTGCCCAGGGTAAAGGTGTTCCGGGGCAGTTGCCAGCATGTCTGTCAAGGTTGTCCCTTTGCCCCCATGAAAGCCTAGCTACGTGGTGTAAGAGTATCACCTGGACTGGTTCTCCTGTGGCGATCGTGTGCTCCGAAGACAGAGGACCTCAGGCTCAAATCCTGGCTCTGCCACCTACCAGTTGAGCCTCAGTTTTCTCATCTCTAAAATGGAGATTTGGGGGAAGTATCCTCAGCACCTTCGGCGCAGGAGGAGCTGAAGGAATATACAGGTGCAGGAGGTAGGTAGGTCTATGAAACCGCATGTGTGCAGAGCGCAGAGAACTGAGGCTGCTGGCCTGACCCTCCAGATGCCCGGGCATTCCTGGGGGCAGGCTTGGCCAGGCCCGCGCTCCTGGGTCGAATCACAGGGTATCATGAACCGGGGCGTTCAGGACACCGCTTTGAAAATTCACGCCCACGTCCTCAGATTTCCAACCCATTCTCCCAGATGTGCTCCCAGCCTCCCCTTTTGTGGCAGAATGGTTGGCAGAGCTCACAAGTTTACGTAGTCGGATGGGGGGAGGGAAACATGCAGATGCAACCACGTGAGATTTTTCTTGCTGCTCACGACCTTGTGGCAGCCGGGCAGAGCGTGGCATGTCATGGGGCCGGCCACTCCGAGATGACAGATGCTGGATGAGCAAAGTTGACCTTTCTTTTAATGGGGCGCAGTTGGCTTACTGCGAGGGGAGGAGGGGCAGCTGCTCCCCCCCTCCCCACATGCATGGAGGCGCATCCCACCCTTGCCAGGCCGTCTGCTCCTGCCACCCAGAGGGCACCCAGGAGGCGCTCAGCTTTGCAGGCACCTTCGTGTGCTCAGCACTGTGCGGCGGGCACTGAGTGGCCTGGAGGGTCCCCAGCCCAGCGCTGGGCACGGAGTGTGTGTCCTGGGGACTTGGGGTGCCCAAGGAGGACTCGGTGAGGAGCGGAGTGCAGGCGGAAGGGGGACGTGGCACTCTGGGGATCGCCTGCTCAGCAGGGACAGCGTCTGCCCCGGTTGCTGTCCTATCTCGTGTGGTCACAGGACGGCAGGCTCTGAGTGGCAAGAGTGTGGGGATGGGTAAGAGCCCGGGGGTGCTGGGTGGCCGGAGCAGAGCCCCTTGCTGCGGCAGGATTGCCCTCCAGGCCCCAGGGTGTGCTGAGCTGGAGGGGGTGGGGCAGGCTGCGTGGCCCCGAGTTTCAGATTGGCATCACCGTCTTTGCCCCGGTGCTGGGAGCTCAGGTGCTGGATCTGCCTGGATTTCTTCCTCCACCTCAGCCCTGTCGCGCTTTCTCTCAGTTTTTGGAGCCTCCTGTGTGTGAGATTGCAGAGAGCCGGGGGCAGGGAGGGGGCAGCGCTGGCTCGTCTGAAGCTGCAGCAGCGTGGGGAGGAGGCCTGGGTGCAGGGCTCAGCCTGAGCAGCCCCAGCCTGGGCGGGGGGAGGGGGAAGGGCCTGGGTTTTGGGGTCTGTGGCAGGGGATGACATCTCTGAGCCACCGCCTAGCCAGCGTGTGACCCTGCATGGGCTACATTACCTCTCCGTGCTCCATTCCCATCTGTGTAAAACGTGCTGCTGCTCTTGCGGGGTGCTGTGAGATCCCACAGGAGTTACAGGTGAGATACAGGTGAGCTGGGCAGGTGCAGGTGAGGCTGCGAGGAGCCCTGTCCCCTTCCTCTCTGGTTCCTGAGCAGACGTCTCTCATGGCTTCTGTCAGTAGCCTGGCTCTGGCTCACACAGGGCTGGGAAGAGCTTACTGGTCTGGCTGTGGAAAGTAGCAATCAGGACTCGCACATAGTTCCACATAAAGATGTTCACGAGATCTGGGTATTGTCTCGTGTGCTTGGTCCTTGGAGCCTCTGGGACCTGCTGCCCCCGTATGCTCAGCTGTGTGGCTGTGGGCTGGTTACTAAACCTCTCTGTGCCTCAGCTTCCTCACTGTAGATGTGTTTCCTTCCTAAGGTTGTTGGGAAAACACTAATTGTGACAGTGACAGACACAGGACCTACTTCATCAGAGATTGTTCCATTCGTTTACCCTCAAAACAATGATATGGGATGGTTAACCTATTATATCAGAGAGGTTGAGTAACTCCCCTAAGGTCACAGAGCTGATGAGAGCCCGTCTTTGAACCCTAGGAGTCTACTCTATAGCCGGTGCTCTGAACCCTCCACCGTGTGCAGCGTTACCTATGAGTACTGCCCTTTTGTTTCTGGAGTGTTCTAGGTTAGTCCAGTAGATTTTTAAATCGCATTGGCTTCCAGGGGTGCCTGCTGTGAAGTCCTGCTGGGCGGGGGGCCGGCACCAAGAGGAGCTGCTCCCTGCTGTCAGAGGACCTCAGAGCCCAGGGCTGAGAGAACGACTGGCTCGGGGTCTGTCCTTAGGCCGGGGCCCAAGCCCCAGTTCTGCTCTGGTCCCTCAGGGAATTAGGGGGACCAAGCAGGGCTTCCAGACCCTGCCCTAGTTCAGCCCGAGCAGCTCCCTTGTCTGTTTCGGGGTTCCTTGCAAATTCCACTGGGCTGGGGTGGAAGTTCTACTCTAAAAGCATTTAAAAGCTCGAGGAGCGTGGTTCTCCCGACTACGCCCCCGTGCCCCCCAAGCCCTGGGCCCTTTTACAGGTGAGTAGGCTGAGGCTGGCCGAGTCGGGGGCTGCCACTGGCTCTGGCCCCAGGGCCCCCGCCTCGCGGCTGAATGGGCTCAGGCCTGTCCCTCTGCTCGTTTCGGGTGTTTCACCCCCAGGCCTCATCGGTCTCACGGAGGCTGTGACTGGGGCCTGGTAGGATCCAGGCGACATGTCTGAGGTGTTCCTTGTTTTGTTCTGGCCAGCGTCAGCCAAGAGGGAGAAGAAGGAGTTAACCTTCTTTGGAACCTGCCACTAAAGATGAAGCATCCGTGTTTCCACCTGAAATGGTTTAAAATAAACTCTTGTCCAGCCCCAGTGAGGCCGCCCCAGACAGATCTTGCCAGGGCCGGATGGCAGCTCATGAGCGCCTCCTAGTGTCCCAGCTCCTCTCTGCCGGCCTGAGTGAGCTCAGGGCCGGTGGTGGGACCAGCTGGTGTGTCCCAGAGCCCCCATAGCAGTCTCCCGGAGGTCCTGTGAGCCCAGGGCTGGTGAGGCTGAGGGAGGGGAGGCGAGGAGGGCAGGGAAAGCTTCTTTGCCACTTCGGAAGTGGCTTTCTGAAGGCAGGAAGCAGGCCAGGGCCCCATTTGACTGAAGACCACTGGGAACCTGAGTTATTTCAGAACAGGTCCTGTGCGGCAGCTCCAAGCCTGGGAGAATCAGGCAAGGACTGGGTTAGGACAGCGGCCCTTGATGGGTCTTGCTGGAAGCTGTCAGCCCTCCTTTTGCTGCTGAGAGATGGATGGACTGAGCTGTGAGGGTCTGGGCACCTGGACTGTGGTCCTCGCTCTGCTATGGACCACCCACTGGTGGCTCAGGCCTCTTGTCCTCTGTGATAATAAAAATAATAGCTATCTTTTAATTTATTTTATTATTTTTTTAAATTAATTAATTTATGGCTGCACTGGGTCTTCGTTGCTGTGCGTGGGCTTTCTCTAGTTGTGGTGAGCAGGGGCTACTCTTTGTTGCGGTGCGCAGGCTTCTCATTGTGGCGGCTTCTCTTGTCGCGGAGCACAGGCTCTAGGTGCACAGGCTTCAGTAGTTGTGGCGCAGAGGCTTAGTTGCTCTGCAGCGTGTGGAATCTTCCTGGACCAGGGATTGATCCCACGTCCCCCTGCATTGGCAAGCAGATTCTTAACCACTGCGCCACCAGGGAAGTCCCCATCTTTTTATAATAAACCAGCACTTACCTGGTGCAGGACGAGCACTTTTCCTCTGTGCAGCAAGCCTGTAGGGTAAATACGTGTCTCGGGGTTTTGAGCATCAGAGACATATAGTGACAACCTGGTGGGCCCGGGAGTCGAACCAGGTAGGTCTGACTCCAGAGCCCTGCTTGCAGCCCTCACTCAGCTTGCCCAGACTCAGTTTCCTCACCTGCCCTCTCCATCTCCCTGCTGCCGTGAGAGGTCCCGGGAACACGGTGCTCAGGGTATCATGGGGCCCAGGGAGATGCTGGGGTGTCAGAGCTCTGCCCATGTGGCAGGGCTCCTCGTTGTTGCTGGAAGTGGGGACCCAGGTGGGAGGGTCCGGGTGGCATGAATCGGGCCGCAGGGAGTGGGTGGCAGGCATGCCAGCCCGGAGCCGGTTGTGCAGTTGGGTGAGCTGGGGAGGCCGGGACCTGTTGACGGCTGTTGGCACCAGGGCTCAGAGTCTCTTCTGCCTCCCGGCCCAGCCCCAGGCCAGGAGCCCAGAGCCCCCCTAAACCCTTCCACTGGTCCATCAAGAGATGCATCTAAAGGCCGTTCCCATTAGAGATAATGGCTGGGCCTCATCTCACCCAACACAGTGCGCCCACTTCACAGATGAGGAAACCGAGGCCAGAGAGCCAGGTGGCCAGCGTGAGGGCCTGCCCCAAGAGCCGGGCTCCCCATCTCCTGCTCCTGTGGACCCCGTTTCTGTGCCCACTGCCCTGAGGAGAGTGGAGGCCGAGATTACCCAAGACTTTGGAGGTATCAGCCAGGTGTGAGTAATTCAGGCTGCGTCTTCTTTAGCCCTCGGATAAGTGTGTGTGGGTTTGTACCACCACAGAGCAGAGACATGATGTGGGCAGGTGTGGCCCAGGAGCCATGGTGGATGAAAGACCCTCTTAGGACTCCAGAGGTCCTGGACTCTTCTCTGACTGAGTCCTCTTCTGGGCACTGCCATTCCGGTTCCCCCATCCTGGGTGACCCGCCAGAACCTCCCACCTTGGTGCCCAGGGCGGGACTCAGCACACAGGGTGCGGCCGTCTGCAGGGGCTCCCCGCCATCTGCAGGTCTCCGCTCCGTGGGCCGTCCCAGCTCTCAGCACGGCGCTTCCTTCCTACCTCCCGGCCGCGTGGCCTCCCGGCCGCCCTCTCTTCTCGCCCCATCAGGGCGTTCTCTGGGAGGACAGGAGAGGCTCTTGTCTGCTCACATCCAGCAGCTTCAGGAGAGCAGCTGCTGCTCTGGCTGGAGGGGAGGTGGTGGACAGGCCTCCTTCCCCTGAGACAGAGACCGCACACGTCCACGCTGAACCATGCTGGTGACCACGAGGAGTTTGCTACTCGGACCCGGAAGAGACCAGTGATGATGAGGTTGCGTGCAGGCATTCCATTTCTTGAGAGACTCGCAGGTCTAGGAACCCTTAGGAGTTGTCTAGGTTCTCCCCTCCCACTCCGTCCTGTGGAAAAGTAAGCCCAGAGCGGCTTCTGACATGCCCAGGTGACACAGCTCTTTGGAAGCTGATTCAAGCTTCCGGAGAAGGAGCCTGGGTCTGCTGACAACAACGGGCTCTTACTGCCTCTTATTCCTGCGAGGAAACGTGGTGAAGGAGGGAGGCGCTTCCTTCCCGTGATATTTCCCGGCACTTTATTTCTCAGAGCATTGTAGGCATTGAATTATTCTTAACCTGCCTTCATGGGAGCAAGGGGTACGCTTGCTGCAACTTGAAGCGTAGGACGGTTATTCAGGGCCTCTTTCTGGGGGGAGTGGGATGGCTGGAGGAAGTGTGGGGTGCCCCCGAGGCCTACCGGGCCCCCCAAGTGTTCCCTGTGCCTCATCAGCCATGTTGAAACTGAAATGCCCCCCCCCCCCCCGGCCCTGCCACATCCCCTGAGCTCCCCAAGGGGAGGCAGCAAAGCATCTTCAGTCAGAGCCACTTGCCTGACTTCATGTCCTGCTCCAGTCACTTCAGGCCTCAGTTTCTTTATCTTTAAAATGGGCATAATAAGAGCGCCGACGCCCCAGGTGGAGGGAGGACAGAAAGGCGTGTTATGCTGAAAGCATTCAGCGCGTTTCCCGGCACATAGAGTGCTCCTCGGCAAATACCAGCTGTTGTTCTTTTTGTTGGTGTTCCATCTGTGTGACCATCCGGGAAGGAGGCCCCGGGTTGCCCCTGACTTCCCAGGCCCTTGGGCCCACTGTCCCTGTGGCGTGGCTGTACTTCTGAGGCTGTGGGAGCCTCCGTGATGTCTGGGGAGGTGCTCTGGGTGGGCGGCAGGTGTGCCTGTGCTGTCAGGCCTCCAGAGACAGGGACCCCACCCCCACCCCCGAGCAGGGACCTGCAGCCCAGGCATGTGGCCCCACCCTGTCCCTCCAGGCCCCCTGCAGGAGGGGCCTTTCACTGTAGTCTGGAGGCCCTGCTCTCTGACCTCTGGAGCTGCTCACACAGTATTCAGAGGGAAGTTGCCAACACAGAGCACGGAGCCTCGGACAGCTGGCTTCTTCCACCGGGCGCCCCAGACTCCATGGACATGGCCCCCCGCGCAGCCTGTTCTGCTTACTCCATCCTGCCGTTGGCAAGTTGAGTGGATTTTTCGCTAGGGGCCCGAGGGCTGTGGGAACACAAGTGTCTTCTCCAGCAGCCCCAAGGGTCTGCACAGGTGGGGTACCAAGACCAGTGGGTCAGCGTGCCTGGTGGTTTATAGGGGACACTCATCCCCTCTCCCGGCCCCTGAGCCCACTCCCAGGTTCTGGCCACCGGCGGGCCTCCAGACCCTCCCAGGAATTGGAGCCGGGGTTGCAGTGCCTGGGGCCCCGGCTACCTTAAGGGGCTCATGAAGGTGTTTTAATTTCTTTTAAAATTAGAAGGAAAAAAAAAAACCCAAACTTTTAAGGTCAAAGAAAATGTTTTAAAATTTTTTCTCATATCAGAAATACATGATACTTTTGAGGCTCACAGAAATCTGTTAAATTATTTAAATTCTTTTTATGGAAAAGGGGGCCCCCTAAAGTCATGAAGCACCAGGCATGCCCTGCTGTGTGAGAGCCTCCACGCCCACCCAGTGGGCCTGAGTCCCTGAGTGCCGTGGATTAGGATGCATCCGCTGTGAGATGAGGGCTCGGAGCCACGGGGAGGGGACAGCCCACCAGGCCCTCGGGGCCCGGATGGTAGTTTAGGTCTGAGCTTAACTCCATCAAGTGAACTTTTATCCAGAGCTGCTTTGTGGAGAGACCAGGGATGGGGCTCTCCGGCCTGCAGGAATGTTGCTTTTGGCTCCAAGTGGCCACCTGTGATGGAAATTCCGAACCCCGAGGCTCACGGAGGAGCCAGCCCCAGCTAGCCCTTGACCTGATGGAGGGGGGACCACGGGCACCTTGGTGGGGTCCACGCAGCAGCTCCAGTGGCAGACAGGTTCACGAGTCTCCTGTCTGTCTGCACAATAGCAGTGGGGACCCAGGATGGGGACATGCCGGGCCTGCGAGGGGCGCCAAGGCCTCCTGGGGGGCATCATGGTCCTACCAACAGAGAGCTCCTGTGACCTCATCCCTCAATACACGTGGCAAGAGCTTCCTAGAACACACTGGGGACCAGGGGGATTCTAATGTTTTCTGCACAAATTTGTGATGCTGGAGGGCAGAGCGAGGTGGTCCCCTTCACCCCACCTTCCCATCTTGAAGGGGTGCCACCTCCCCAGGGGGCTGGGGAGATGCTGCCATCTGCTCGGCGGCAGGGTAGCCTTACCCCCACTTGGTCCCTGCCGAGATGCAACGGAAGCAGCGAGGGGCCTTGAGGGGCTCTCCTGAGACACATCTCCAGTGGACGCTCCTGGAACCGGAAGGCCCTGCAGTCCCGAGGGCTGAGTCACCAAAGGCCATCGTCACACATTTGCCCTCCGAACCTTCTCTTGGTGCCTGTGACCCGCATTTAGACCTGATGGGCGGTCGGAGCCCAGGGCTGGTGCTGGGGCCAGCAGGGAGGTCTGGATGCCTTCTGTGGCCCAGGGGTGCCTGTGGCTTCCACAGCACCAGACTGCGACCCTGAATGGGGCTGTCAGTGGGGCTCAGCTGCAGGGTGACTTCCATTGATTTGCTGACATGTTTACAAGTATGTTCACAGTAGCCCAAGAGCCAAGTACGAATATATCCCCATTTTACAGGTGAGGAAACTGAGGCAGAGTGGTTGGACCCGTCCAAGGACACCCAGGAGCTAGTGGGATCTAAACCCTGAAATTCTGCTTCCAGTCTGTGTGCTGGGGCTGGGGCTCTCCATGGCAGATGGTACCGAGGGGGATCTGGGGGCTCCCAGGGGCTCCCACCCTCGTGGAAGTTCTCCTGCCTCTGCACGTGGGGACCAGAGAGAGGGGCAGGACAGGTCCAGCCTGGGGGAGCTGATGGTCAGGGGAACAGGTCTTCCCCTGGCTCCCACCCTGCCCCCTGCCCTTCTGGGGCTGAGCCTCGCTGGAGGCCCATCTTTCCCAGAATCCAACCTCCGTGCCCATTCCTCGTGCTCTCGCTGTCCTGCAGGCTACTTTCCTGACGGCCTCCGTGCTTGTGCCCACCCTGAGTCTCGTCTGACCTCGCCTCACTTTCGTGGGGTGCCTGCATTTCAGCACTGGGGTCTGCTGTCTCCCTGGCTAATGCATGCCCCAGAGGGTCCCGAACTCATGACCCACCTGGGGGAGACACCGCCCATCCTCCAGCCCCTGGCTGCCCCCAGCCGGCCCAGGCCAGCCTGAGGTCCCGTCACCCGACCTCCATCCTGGAATAGTTACCCCCATGGGACAAGCGGGTGCCAAGCGGCTGTGTCTGCAGATACACCCCAGCAAGGCAAAGTCTGGGGGCCGCACGAGGGCCAAGACTTAGGAGCCTGGGAACAGGGAGTCTTTCTGGGCTCGGGGCCTTTCTCTCAAGATGGAGCATGCTGGTTGCCAGGGCCACTCACAGCACAGAATGCCGCCGCTGGTGGCGCGCACGCTGGGGTTTTTCTCACGCTTCTCATCTGCCGTGGGGTGGGCTTAGTGGGGCCTGTCTGGGCCCAAGCACAGTAGCCCATGAAAAGCCATTTTTACCCTGAAGAACTCCTGTCAGTCCTCATTTTTATGTTTTTGACTATGCCTCCAATGTTTTTTTTTTTTTTTTTCAAAAATTAATGTAATTTTTCTAATTATATAAACGATAAGTGCCCTCTTTGGAAAATACGGAAAAGCACAAATAAGAAAATAGTCTGTAATCGCACCTCCCAGAGGGAACTGCTTATTAGCATTTTGTTCTGCCTGTTTCTTTTTTAAAAAGTCGTATTAAATGCAGTTATTTATAGAGCATGGTTTGGGGTTTAAGAACGGACCAAGAGTCGCTGGCATCTGAGTATGTTCCCCCCTCGGGCATGGCTGTGACCCACTGGCCGCCCAGCCAAGCCCCCCAGGGTGGAGCCTGTTTAGGAGGCCACCAGCCCAGCAGGGCAGGAGGGCAGGCTGGAGGCTGGAGGTTAGCCCCCTGCCCCGGGCTAACCTGAGAGAGAAGGTCTGGGTCAAGCGCGTCCCTCCCCCTCCCCCTCCCCCTCCCCTGGGTGCAGAGGAAAGCTGGACGCCCCATCGTGTCTCTTGGGAACGGCGTGGGAACCCCACAGTTCGTGGGGGGACTGTGACCGCCCCCCATGAACATTCCATGGCTCTGGGCAAGCCTGCCAGCCCTGGGTGTCCGGGGGCCAGGAGCAGGCCGGCTGGGGGCACAGTGGAAAGGACGCGAGGCGGGTGGTGAGAGGCAGGCTCCAGTGTCCACGTCCCCACATCGTCCAAGGAGTGAGTGTCTGTCGGGGGTGGGCGTGGAGATCCGGGGGAGGGTCGGCATGTGCCTGGACTTACCCTCCTCTGGGGTGGCCTGCGCCCGCACCCCCGTGGGCAGCAGTGGCAGGGGACAGAGAACCGGCCACCCCTGAGTCGTAGAGTCGGCTGGGCTGACGGGGTGGTGAGCAGCCCCTGGGCGGGGGGTTCGTTTCCTGTGGTCAGGGGTCTTTTTTTTAAACCTATTACTGATTCATGACATACAGGGAGTTGCCCAGAACTTACGTGCACAGCTTCAGTTCCTATTGCGTGAACCCACCTGTGTAAGCAGAGTATTCCCAGCCCCCTAGAAACCCCGCTGGGTCTCTCCCAGTCACCCTGACCCCTGAGATAACCACCACGCTGACCACCTCTAACAGCAGAGGTTGGTTTGCCTGTTCTGGAACTCTATAAATGGAATCGTGCTGCGTGCGCTCTTCTTAAAGGTTCTGCTGGGCGGTGGCTGGGCCGTGCGTTGTCATCCTGGCATCTGTGGTGGGCAGTGACACCACTTCTGGCTGCGGGCTTGTTCGGTCACTCTGCAGACACTCCATGTGTGATGCTCCTGAAGACGCCGGCTCAGCGTGAGGGACACCAAGTCCTGGCTTTGCAGAAACTCTCAGGCCATGAGGCAGGGACAGCTTCTCCTTCTGGGGCCGAGCCCACAGGATTCAGAACTAGCCTGGAGGGAGATCGGGGTCTCCCTGGAAGAGGTGGAGCCTGAGTGAGACTCTGAAGGATGAAGAAGAGTTTGCCAGAGGGACAGAGCTGGGGGAAGGGCAAGGCCGGAAGAAGGCAGGGCATGTTTGTTTTCCCAGGGGGACCCTGGCTCACGCGGACCTGGCCACATGCCCTGCCTGGTCCCCGTTGAGACTGGGATCAGGAAATCACATACCAAGTCAAGCCAGGGGCCGGAGTGGTCTTCACTGCCCACCTAGCCCTTGAAAGAGAAAGAAACTGCTGATCAAAAACATCTGTCCATCTTCTTTCTTCCACCTTGAGGTGTAGGGCTTAGGGCAGATGCTTCTGCGAAGGGACAGCCTAGTACAGGACGACGGGCGGGGGATGGGGTTCCACGGCCCTGCTGTGACCGGAAGAGGCAGGAGTTGGGTGGAGGGGTCTCTGAGGTCCATTCCGCCTCCGCCACCCCCTGATTAGACGCGTGGTGTGAATGACTGAGGGCTCGTCTCCTGCAGTGAGTGCTTGAGCGGGAGGGCAGCATCCCTTGCAAGGCATGGGTGCCTGAATGTGGGTAGGCAGGGGGAGGGTAGGCACACAGGAAAGCAGGACTGGGGGGCAGAGCTGGGGCTGGGGCACAGCTGTCACCTGGGGCCGTGGCTGGGCTTCAGGGGACCGAGTGCAGAGGCGGCGTAGGTGGGCTCAGTCCTGGGGTAGGGGTCTGTGGGAGGGGCTGTCGTCGGATTCGCTGTGTTCTTGGAATTACAGGCTCTGCTCTGCAGGCGGTGGGGCAGGAGGGGCCAGTGGCCCATTTGCACTTTTGCTCTGGAGGGGCGGTGACCTTGGCAGAGGCCAGGGCACATGTAAGGAGTGCCACTGAGTCGAGACAGGTTCACGCTCTGAGGGGGCCACCGATCTTGTCCTTGTTTGAGAGAGGAGCCCCCTCCTCATTCCCCCTCCAGCGTCTCTGGGGAGCTGGGCGGGCCCAGCCTCCTCCCAGGACCCCCTTTGGGATGCTGGCATCAGGCTGGCCCAGTCTGTTCAGGCCAACACAGCGGTTGATTGGCCAACAGACCCCAATTCATCTGCTGGCTGGCAGCCCCTCACTGCAGGAGACCCGGCACCTGATTTTATGCTCTATCACCATGAGGTTGTGTGGGGTGAGGGGAAGAGGGTGGCCAGAGCTCTGAGCGCACACCTCAGCTCTACGGCTGGCTGGGCCTCTGAAGTGGGGAGAAGGGTGCCACCTCCCAGGCCCTCCCAGGTAAATGAGATCGCAGGTGTGATGCACCCGGTGCCCAGCAGACCTTCGGTCAGGGTGTGGCCGTCCCTCTTGGCACAGATACCAGTACAAGGGAGCCAACTGTTTCACGCATCCGTGGAGTTGGGGCCCGTGGGGTGGCTGCACCCATGGAGGTGCAATCAGTGTGCACCGCTGTGCTGCACACGTGGGCCGGCTCCCCTGGGGGCACTGTGGCTCCCAGCCGCGTCCCTCCCCCAGGGATGTGGGCACCTAGAGCGAGTTAATGATGGAGCTTCTCCCGGGGGAGCTCTGCCAGCAGCCTCCCGTCAGGGACCCTCTCCCAGGGCAGAGAGAAGCCCTCAGCCCCTGCCTGGCTCCCGTACCTGCAGGAAGCTCTGGGGATGGGCAGGTGAATGAGCCAGGTGTGAACCTGGCCCTTCTCCTCCCTAGGCATCTGTTTCCTCCTCTGGAAATGGGGATAGAGGATTGTTCGGACTTCACGGGGCATCACAGGATTGAATGAGAGAATGCTCCTACCACAGTTAAGAGTCCTGCCTGGCCCGAGGTGGAAGCACCACAGGTGGCCACTGCTGCCTCCAAACAGATAGTTGTTTCAACTCACCTGTTCGGGGCCATCTTGCAGTCCTGTGTCAGCCTCCAGCTTTTCTCCTCCTGGGGGGCTGAGGGACCTTCTCAGCCTCCAGGTGGGGCCCTGCCTCTCCCCTCTGTGGCTCACCACCGGTGACCCTGGCAGCCCACCGCCCACTCTGAGGCCCTTAGTGGCCAGGCCACTCGTCTGTTCCTGATGCTCTGATCATTAGTTCATGGGTAGGGAGTTGCTGGGTCTTTCTGGAGCCTGGAAATGTAAGCAGCTGCTCCCAGGTCACCAAGAGGAAGGGCCGAAATCCACAGGCAGCATGAAAGACTCAGCAGGGCGCACACTCGTGTGTGTGTGTGTGTGTGTGTGTGTGTGTGCGCACGCACGCCTGTGTGTGAGGGGGCATGTATATGTATGTGTGTGTGTGAGTGTGTGTGCGGGAGTGCATAAGTGTATGTGTAAGTGTGCGCTTGGAGGATAAAGAAATATTTTTTTCAAACATATCTCCTGTGGTTTTCGATTTTCTTATGTTTCTG